>NC_063162.1:41257017-41574145 GCF_023159225.1 Perognathus longimembris pacificus
AGACATAAATATAAACACATTTGTGTGACAAAAGGGGTTACATTGTCCAAAAAGAAATATACTCTTTACTAAACTTATGTAACTATGACCCCTCTGTGCATCACCTTTATAATAACAATAAAAGAATTAAAAAGAATATGAAAATGTTCTTATAGTTAGACGTACTCAAGATTAGGATGAACTTTGTCACATGAAGTGCATTAAATGAGTTGACATGACTGGAATAAACTTGATGTGTCATGGAAAATGATCTGTATATAGAAAATAAACTGTTCATTGAATATTATGTAAAGAAGTTTGGAGCTGGGGCTGGAACTCAGTGGTAGAGCACTTTTCTAGCAGGTGCAAGGCCCTGGCTTCCATCCTCAGCAAGAAAACAAATGAAGTACTGATATATATGTGGGGGGGGCTTATTGCTCTCTAATATTCATTACCAAAAACACCCCAAAAGCATATTCAAGACTTTCACTTGTGGACAAAACATCTAAGAGCTAAGCATATCAGAACACGAAAGCAGGAATGAAGCCCATGTTTTTCTGTGGCAATTTGAATGTCAATTATTGTATTCTAGAAGTCATGTCTATAAAAACTTGACATGGAGAACAAGTTAATTCTTTGGCTGGTATTGAGTCAGACCAGTGTGTCTCAAACATCCATGCCTATACAAATTATTTTCAAAATGCAAGTGCTGAAGCTGCAGGTATATGTAAGTTCTCAGAGTACACATGCTACATGAGCTCCCAGGTGTTGCTGAAATTGCTGTCTGCAGACCAGGCTCTTAACAGCAAGGGCAGGCTGGAAATCTCAATGGGTGTCTCAGCTGAGAAGACAAATGCAAGCCAATCATTAGGGCATTTGGTTATGTAATGCTGTCAGTCATTTATGGCCCTATGGTATTATACCCGGAAAGACAATGGTTAGATGTGGCTTCTAAGGCAATGAGATACCATTTTATGTGGACATGTGGAGGTGACTGACGGAAGGATAATGGCATTGCTGCTTATCTGGGAGTTCTGTAGCTGGCACTTGACATGAAGCACCTCACCACATTTCTGTAAGTCTATGAGAAGCATGCAGGAAAGCCACCTTCTTGCAGACGAGGAAGAAGGGCTTGGAAGAAGCAGTCTGTCATGGCTGCTAAGTGGAAGCAAGATTTGGACCTTGGTCTGTCTGACTTGACTGTCTACTCTTTCCATGCTTCATGTAACAGTCACATACGGACAGCTTTCCTGCTTATAATCGCTTTTACTTTGGACAGCATGGGTTATTCTATTAGGTTCTTTTTCTTTTCCTTTTTTCTTTTTCAAAGGAATTATATCCCATTTAAAAAATCGACACAAAATTGTTCATTAAACTTCCCTCTTACATTCTGTTTTCTCATTTTATTCTGTATGTCAAAATCATTCTCTGTCCTGCAAAGGCCTTGGTGCTTTGGGCTAAGCTGAATGATTTAAAAACTGATTTAAAAACCATCCCAATCCTCTCTCCACAAAGCTCCAACCTTTGATCTTCTCTAAGGAGCATTTTCCAATCAGTCTTTTTTTTTTTCAAAGCTTGTAAATGTTTGGTATTCAGTTCTACCTGGACCCACTCAAACTCCCCAAAAGGAGAGGTTAGGACCTTCAGTTCCCCATTGTCATTATTGGTCTATTGGAAGTCTTACTGTAGGATTTGGTTTTCTGTAGTGAAGGTGAAATTAAATATAGGGAAACCCATGCTGTGGCTGTGGTTGCACACTTTACAACTAAGAAGGGCTTTTGTGAATACCCAGTTTGCTTGGTCTACAAAACTGGTACAAAATATTACCTTTGTTTACCATAGGATTGAACATAACTGAAGATTTGCAAAATTATTTTATTTTTCTATGCATACTTGCAAAATCTTGTAGTCTGGAGCACAAAGGGAATTGACTCATTAGTTATGTAAGCCTTTCAAATCCTTTCACACTGTTTTTACTTTTCCTCAGGGGCAAGATAACATATAAGATCAGCAAGATTAGACATAGTTTGATTGAGTCTGTTGTAGAAATTTCTACTAACTCTTCTAACTCATGAGCATATTCATATAAATACCCTAAAAAAATTTAGTTGATTGATGACTACCAGCTGAGTTTACAATTTTATCTTAAGACACAACTTATTTTAATTAAAGTATCTGGCTTTTGCGAGAATAATTAGTATCCATTAATAACTAACAAGATTGCTTAATTTCCACAAATATTCAAATTTTCTACGTGGGTATTTTATTCAGGAACTCATATTGTGCTAATTCTGTTTCATAAGGTCAAATCCTAAGATCTTGCAGGTTTCCTAAGGTTAAGAAGTTCCATGCAAAACCATTTGTTGTAAAACAACTGAACAACTCTTGTGGGGAGAGGAAAAGGGGGAGGAGGGAGCGGAGGAATGAGGGAGGAGGTAACAAACAGTACAAGAAATGTACCCAAGGCCTAATGTATGAAACTGAAACTGTAACATCTCTGTACATCACTTTGACAATAAATAAGTATATATATAAAAAGAAGTTCCAGAGTAGAGAATTTAGAAGGGAAGAATAGAAAGATATACAAGCTTTGGACCTGTTTTTGGTTCTTCCTTGCCACCAAGGAAACAGATGTTAAATGACTAAACATGTGATTCTCAAGACACTCTGCACATTGTGGTCACTAGCAGATCTACCCCAGCTCAGACTTCATGGGAATTAAGGTGTGTCATTCTGGAGAGATTCAAAGGTGTGTGTGTGTGTGTGTGTGTGTGTGTGTGTGTGTGTGTGTGTCTTTGCCTGTTGATTCTGGGTCTTGAACTCACCTGAACTCAGGATGGGGGTGTTATAACTTTTGTACTCAAGGCTAGTGTTGTACTATTAGAGCCATAGCTCCTCTAGGTGGCTAGTTGGAGTCTCATGGATTTTCCTGTCCAGGTGTCTTTGAATCATGATCCTCAAATTTCGGTCTCTTGAGAAGCTGGGATTACAGGCATGAGCTACAGACACTTTGGCTCAAAGTTGCTTTTAAAGTATAACAAGCAGGACTATTAATGGCTGACCAAAGGGGATTGAAATTGTTCATTTGATTCTGGTCATCTTTGTAATGAATTTAGATTCTCAACAAATTCTAAACTTGGATTATTTTTGAATGGGAAGACTCTAAGTTAGAATTGAGAGTAGTAATAAGACCCCATGGTCCAGTTTCCCTTTTCTGAATGTATGTAGGGTAGGGTTTACTTAATCTTCTTTAGATTCAATAATATTTAAAACAATGACTATGATTTGTTGGGCAACTGCTAAGTATAGATATAACTATTATCTCATCATCAATGCCAACATTTACTAAAAATTTGCTGATATATGTATATATATCCACATATACACAATTATATCTAATTCTCACATAATTCTATAGTGAAGGCATAAAGCACATGAGAAAGTGAATTGTGGATCATTTTTACAAATGGGAAAACTGAGTCATGAAAGGTCAAGGCTACTCATCCAAGCCTCCAATAGGTAACAACTGTAGAGATTTTGGTTCCATGTTTTAGCATACATCATCTCTAAACTTTATAACAACCTTGCAAGTAGATATGAAATGTATGCCCTAATTTTGCAAATGCAGAAGTGAAGGCAGTAAACAGTTAAGTCAGTAGTATTAAATGGTAGAAAGCAAACTAAAATCAAGTCAAAATAATATCTATTTATTGTGTGAGGAAGACATATTTCTCTTATATCCTGTGAAGACCTGAAAAACCACAGCCAAATAGAATTCTTCTTAAACCAACATTACTTTGAAAAACACAAGAAAAACAGACTAGTAAACATGATGAATTTAAAAGATTATATATACCAAAGTAATTGAAATGCCTGGATTGGGGATTACAGAGAAGACTAGCATGGGTATTGGTTCATATCCTGTGCCTTAAATTTTATATCCAGCTTTATTTTAAATGTATAAGTATGTTAAGCCATATAATTCCCTGGATTATTCACATTCCAGTCAGAGAGACTGTTGAAGGATAGTGTAATTACAAAGTACAATTTTCAAGCTGAATGAAATTGCTTGTTGTGTAATAGGTCTGTCGGGAACTGATCTCTGAAAATGCCAAAAACAAATACTTGTAAGTCATGGTTTGGAGTAAATGACATACATCCTCTTGAGTTTGCATATGAAATGAGAAGTGTCTTTGATTTGGATGGACTATTTTTATTTGTCCTCTGTCAAACTCAGAATTTATTGGAATTGAAAGTACTGTTTAAATTTTGACTTCCTTTATACTTCTCAGCATAGCATTAGAAATTGGTCCCTGTTGCACCATCATCACGAAGTACATCGGGAGCAACCCGTTGGGTGACAGTAAGACAGATCACTGGGAGATTTTTATTGGCCATTTGAAAAGACAGCAATAGTTTTCTTGTTTTGTGTTAGTAACTCTTAGGTGCTATGCCCTTGTTCTGTGTCTGTGACAACATCCACCTATTCTTCCTTTGTTAAATGTCATCAGATGACTCAGTAAGGGATGGGCAGGTGTTTGAGGTCTTAGAGACATTGCCAGGTTGAATTGGCAGAATATTAGTTTGGAGTTTGCAATTACAAGGAAAAAAAGTAGCAATAGCAAAATGTCTTCATCAACATTAGTATTTTCCCTTTGTAAAGTGGGCTGCGATTTACAATCAGTGCTTCGCCGATCCCTTTCCACGTGATTGTCACTTTCTAGAATATGTGTCTAATTTTACTCTGAAGTAAGGAGAACTCAACTTTTCTGAATTCATTTTGACATCAGTTGTAATTATATTTTATTTTTCCCAGTCATCTCATTCCAACTACTGGTACTAGAAGGAAAGTGGAAGGTTGGGAGAGTCACAAACTAAATTCCTAAACCCTTTGTTCTTATTATCTACTGCTTTATAACAAATTATGCTCATTATATTTATTATAGCTCATGATTTTATGAGGCAGTAATTTTGGCAGGACTCTTACTCCACCGTGTCATCTAGAGTGAATTTTTGAACAGGGTCTTAGGACTTCACTCATATGCTTGGCACTTGGGCAGATGGCTCAGCTGGGGTTTCTCCTCCCTGTATAGCCTTGAGGTCTCCCCTAGACAGACTCATGAGTCATTTCCAAGAAACTATCACACAACCCAATAAGTTCTACCTTATGTGTTCTTTCAATAATTTTATAGTTGTAGCTATTGCATTTCGGTCTTTTAATTCATTAAGAGTCAATTTTTGTACGTAGTATAATGGAAGTATTCAGCCTCATTATTCTTCAAGTGGATATTTGCCCTATTCTTTTATATATATATATATATATATATATATATATATATATATATATATATATTTTTTTTTTTTTTGCCAGTCCTGGGCCTTGGACTCAGGGCCTGAGCACTGTCCCTGGCTTCTTCCCGCTCAAGGCTAGCACTCTGCCACTTGAGCCACAGCGCCGCTTCTGGCCGTTTTCTGTATATGTGGTGCTGGGGAATCGAACCTAGGGCCTCGTGTATCCGAGGCAGGCACTCTTGCCACTAGGCTATATCCCCAGCCCTGCCCTATTCTTGATGAATACAAACTTTTGTAATTCACTGAATAGTCTTAGCACTTTTGTCCAAAAGTCAGAGTTTGTTTCTGGGCTCTCTATGCTATATTCCTGGATCTACTTGTCTGTCCTTAGGCTAGTACTATACTGTAGTTACATATTAAGATTTTGAAACTAGGAACTAGAAAACATCAACATTTTCTTTTTCAAGATTGCTTTCACTGGTCAAGATCCTTTGAAACTACATGAAAATTTTAGGAGAGATTTCCCCCCCACTTTTTGCCAAACTTGCTTCTGAAATATTAACAGGGATTGAATTAAAATTGTAGATTGCTTTGCATACTATTGATACCTTAAATGTATTAGATCTTCTAATCCATGAGCACAGGATGTCTTTCCACTTTTTGTGTCAAATTCTTTATATACTATAAGCAAAGCAAAAACATTTTGGATATATACACAAATAAGCAACTCAAAAAAGCTATCAAAGAAATGGTTTTTATTTTTTTAATGAAAAAAGTATTTTCCGTACAAAAATTAAATTAATCTTCTAGTTTTATGCAATAGTTAAGATAAAAACAGTGCAAATAAAAGTTCAGATTTGACGACTTCTGGGAAGACGGTGGAGGAGCAGCAGAGCCCTAGCAGTTTTCTCACCCCATAGAAAGTTTTACACCTAGAAAGACAGCCAGAGTAAGTTCTAACAGTACAGGGATTCTGGCCAGGAAGGAAAAACTGACTTTGCTCATCTGAAAACACAGATTTGAGCTCCAGGCGGCGTCCCGCTGCAGCGCCAGTGCCGGCACAGGCACAACTACCTGCACTCCGCGCGGCTAAAGCACACAGTGTAGATCAGGGAGAAATCCTCCAGACGGCAGCTGAGCACGGATGGGCTGAAATCGCAGAGGAAGCGTGAGTACCCCATGAAAGATATTCTCACTCGCACCCACAGAGCAGCTTCTGGACAGATCAACACGCCAAAAACTGAACAAAGAAATCACAGAACTAAATAATTGCATAGAGGAGCTAGAATTAACTGACATCTACAGAATATTCCACCCAGCAACAACAGAATACACATTCATCTCCGCAGCACATGGAACATTCTCCAAAACAGATCACATTTTAGGGCACAAAGAAAATCTGTACAAATTCAGAAGTATCAAAACCATTCCCTGCATTCTCTCAGACCACAATGGAATAAAATTAGAGCTCAACTCAAACAGCCACCACAGAAAATCCTACAATTCATGGAGACTAAACAATACATTGCTGAACCATCAGTGGGTCATTGAAGAAATTAAAATGGAAATTCAAATGTTTTTGGAATTCAACCAAGATGAGGACACAAAGTACCAGCTCCTTTGGGACACAACAAAGGCAATACTCAGAGGAAAATTTATATCTCTGAATGCATACACCAACAAACTGGAGAAACAGCAACTCAACAATTTAAGGAAGCACCTTAATTTCCTTGAAAGAGAACAGCCAAACCCCAAGTCAATAGATGGAAGCAAATAATTAAAATCAAATCAGAATTAAATTAATTAGAGAAGAAAAAAACATCGAAAGAACCAACAAAACAAAGAGTTGGTTCTTCGAAAAAATCAACAAGATAGACAGACACCTGGCAAACCTGACCAAAAAACGAAGGCAGCACACGCAAATAAACAAGATAAGAGATGAAACAGGTAATATCACCACAGAAATAACCGAAATTCAGAAAATAATAAGGGACTATTTTGCAAACCTTTATGCCAACAAATTCGAGAACTTGGAAGAAATGGATGATTTCCTAGAAAAAATTCATATCCCCAAACTCAACCATGAAGATTTAAACCTTCTAAACAGACCCATATCCAGTATTGAAATAGAAACGGCAATAAATGATCTCCCATCCAAGAAAAGCCCAGGTCCAGACAGATTCACTGCAGAATTCTACAAGGCCTTCAAGACAGAACTCACACCAATATTTCTCAAACTCTTCAATGAAATTGAAAAAGAACATTCACTACCAGACACATTCTATGAAGCCAGTATAACCCTCATCCCAAAACCAGGCAGGGAATGATCACGGAAAAAGGACAATAGACCGATTTCCCTGATGAACATAAATGCAAAAATTCTCAATAAAGTTCTGGCCAATCAACTTCAACAGGTCATCAAAAAAATCATACACTACAATCAAAATGGATTCATCTCAGGGATGCAAAGTTGGTTTAATATACGCAAGTCAATTAATGTAATCCACCACATCAACCGGAGCAAGGTAAAGAACCACATGGTTTTATCTCTGGATGCGGAAAAAGCATTTGATAAAATCCAGCACCCATTTATGCTAAAAGCCCTGGAATAACTGGGATTCCAGGGAACATTCCTGAATATAATCAAGGCAGTTTATGACAAACCAACAGCAAGCATAACTCTAAATAGTGAAAAACTAAAGCCATTCTCTTTAAAATCAGGAACAAGGCAGGGATGTCCACTCTCTCCCCTGCTCTTCAACATAGTACTAGAATTCCTAGCCAGAGCAATTAGGCAAGAAGAAAATATGAAGGGGATCCAAATAGGAAAAGATGAAGTTAAACTTTCTCTCTTCGCAGATGACATGATCCTATACTTAAAGAACCCCATAAGACTCTACCCCCAAGCTACTAGAGCTGATCCAAAACTTTGGCAAATTTGCAGGATATAAAATAAACCCTCAAAAATCAATGGCCTTTCTCTATGCTAACGACCCGAAGACCGTGGCTGAAATCAGGAAGGCAACTCCTTTTGCAATAGCACCATAAAACATGAAATACCTAGGAATAACCTTAACCAAAGAAGTGAAAGACCTCATTGATGAGAACTTTAAAAGCTTGAAAAACAAAATTAAGTCAGAACTAAGGAAATGGAAAAACCTCCCATGCTCCTGGATTGGGAGGATTAATATAATCAAAATGGCAATATTGCCAAAGGCTATCTACAAATTCAATGCAATACCCATTAATATCCCAACACCATTTTTTAATGAAATAGAGGAAGCAATCCAGAAATTCATATGGAACAATAAAAGACCTAGAATAGCAAAAACAATCCTAAGCAGAAAGAACAGTGGAATTACAATACCCAACTTCAAGCTGTATCATAAAGCTATAGTAATAAAAACAGCTTGGTATTGGCACCGGAACAGGCCTGAAGACCAATGGAACAGAATTGAAGACCCAGAAATGAACCCACAGAACTATGCCTACTTAATCTTTGATAAAGGAGCTAAAACAATTGTTTGGAAGAAAGATAGCCTTTTTAACAAATGGTGCTGGCAAAAGTGGGTCAACACCTGCAAGAAACTAAAACTAAACTCTTATATATCACCCTGCACCAAAATCAATTCCAAATGGATTAAAGACCTCAAAATCAAAACAGACACCCTGAAAACACTAAAGGAAGGAGTAGGAGAAACACTTGGGCTCCTTGGCACAGGATGAAATTTCCTTAACAAAGACCCAGAAAGGCTGCAAATCAAAGAAAGGCTGGACAGGGCTGGGGATATAGCCTAGTGGCAAGAGTGCCTGCCTCGGATACACGAGGCCCTAGGTTTGATTCCCCAGCACCACATATACAGAAAACGGCCAGAAGCGGTGCCGTGGCTCATGTGGAGGAGTGCTAGCCTTGAGCGGGAAGAAGCCAGGGACAGTGCTCAGGCCCTGAGTCCAAGGCCCAGGACTGGCCAAAAAGAAAAAAAAAAAAAAAGAAAGGCTGGACAAATGGGACTGCAACAAACTGCAGAGCTTCTGCACGGCAAAGGACACAGCTCGCAAGATAAACAGAAAGCCCACAGACTGGGAGAAGATCTTTACCGGACATTCACCGGACAAAGGCCTCATATCTAAAATATATGCAGAACTAAAAAAAATACCTTCTTCCAAAACAAAACTGCAAAGAACCAATAGCCCTCTCATCAAGTGGGCTAAAGACTTACAAAGAGACTTCTCTGATGAGGAAATGGGAATGGCTAAGAGACATATGAAAAAGTGCTCTACATCACTGTCCATAAAAGAAATGCAAATCAAAACAACATTGAGATTCCACTTCACCCGAGTAAGAATGTCCTATATCAAGAAAACTAACAATAACAATTGTTGGAGGGGATGTGGCCAAAAGGGAATCCAACTTCATTGTTGGTGGGAATGTAAATTGGTTCAGCCACTCTGGCAAGCAGTATGGAGATTCCTCAGAAGGCTAAATATAGAACTCCCCTATGACCCAGCAACACCACTTTTAGGTATCTATCCAAAAGACCACAAACAAAATCACAGTAATGCCACCAGCACAACAATGTTCATCGCAGCGCAATTTGTCATAGCTAGAATCTGGAACCAACCCAGATGCCCCTCAGTAGACGAATGGATCAGGAAAATGTGGTACGTATACACAATGGAATTTTATGCCTCTATCAGAAAGAATGACATTGTCCTATTTGTAAGAAAATGGTAGGACTTGGAAAAAATTATACTAAGTGAAGTGAGCCAGACCCAAAGAAACATGGACTCTATTGGGAATGGACCCTTATTGGGAATAACTAGCACAGGTTTAGGCAAGTCACAGCAGAGGATCACAAGAGCCCAATAGCTATACCCTTATGATCACATAAGATGATGCTAAGTGAAATGAACTCCGTGTTATGGAAACGATTGTTATATCACAGTTGTAACTACTTTCAACGTCCCATGTGTATCTGTAGCTTCTATTATTGATGATGTTCTTGTATCACCTTCCTGTGGTTGTATCTACACTATCTCTGTAATCTTATCTGAGTATATTGGAAACCGTCTATACTGGTATTAGAACTAGGAAATTGAAAGGGAATACCAAAATTGAGAGACACAGGGTAAAAAAAGACAAACTACAAAGCAATACTTGCAAAGCTGTTTGGTGTAAGTGAACTGAACACCTCATGGGGGGAAAGGGAAAGGGGGAGTAGGGACGGGGGAATGAGGGACGAGGTAACAAATAGTACAAGAAATGTATCCAATGCCTAACGTATGAAACTGTAATCTCTCTTTACATCAGTTTGATAATAAAAATTTGAAAAAAAAACAGTTCAGATTTCCTATTGGAGAAGAACTCTTGGAATGCATAAACATTTATACCCACAAAGTACTACCTGCTATTTTGTTGTTTTTTAGGGCTCCAGAAAAATATATAATTAAATATTTTGAGCCTAAATTTGAGATCTAGTAAAAAATGGTGGTGAGTGTAATATTCAAAACTTCTCAAGAACAAGAGCAGTGTTTCCTTTATCTTACCAATATTGCACTCATGCACAGTATTTCTTGGTTATCTGAACCCAGGAGCCAAACTGAATTAAAGAAAACTATTTAAGCATATCAGCATTTTAATGCTTAGCAACCATTCATTATTTCATTGGCTCTTATCAACAGAGCCTAACCATGTCTGCATTTTATTTATTTATTTTTATTTTTTATTGTCAAGGTGAAGTATAGAGGGGTTACAGTTACATATGTAAAGTGGTGAGTACATTTCTTGTCAAACTTGTTACCTCCTCCTTCATTTTTCTCCCTCCTTCCCTCCCTCCTCTCCCATCCCTCCCCAGAGTTGTACTGTTAGTTTACAACATATATTCTTTAAGTATTGCTGTTGCATTGGTTCACCTATTACCCATTGTCTCTCCATTTTAATGTTCCTCTTCCCTTCCCCAATTCAGACAGAGATATATAAAATACACAGGCTACCAGAATCAAATACATGGATAACATGGGCTAAATTATAAGGTAAATGGCAAAAGAAAAAAGAAATAATTTCACATAGTACATTGAAAATAACAACAGCAATGATAAACCACTTGTTTCAATATTTTGGAGATCATTTCTCTTAGCATCATATTCTGTGATCATAGGTACATAGCTATTGAGCTATTGTGGTCATCTGCTAGGACTATCCTAGACATATACTAATTATTACCAATAAGGGAGATGTAAGAGTTTATGTTTCTTTGGGTCTAGCTCACTGTAGTTAGTATGATTTTTTTTCTATGTCTTCCCATTTTTCTTACAAATGGGACACTGTCATTCTTTCTGATAGAAACATAGAATTCCATTGTGTATTTATACCATGATTTCTTGATCCATTCATCTACTGAGGGGCATCTGGGTTGGTTCCGTATTTTAGCTAGGGAAAATAATGTTGCAATGAATATGATTGTGATGGTAGCTTTGGTATGGCCTTATTTGTGATCTTTTGGGTAAATGCCCAGAAGTGGGATTGCTGGGTCATAGGGGAGCTCTATGTTTAGCCTTTTGAGGAACCTGCACATTGCTTTCCAGTATGGTTGAACAAGTTTACACTCCCACCAACAGTGTAGTAGTATTCCCTTTTGGCCACAACCCCACCAGCAACTGTTATTAGTTTTTTTGATAATGGCCATTCTAACTGGGGTGAGGTAGAACCTCAATGTTGTTTTGATTTGCATTTCTTTTATGGCCAGGAATGTTGAGTACTTCTTCACTTGTCTCTTGGCCATTCTCATTTTCTCTTCAGAGAAGTCTCTCTTTAAGTCTTTAGCTCACTTATTAATTGGGCAATTGTTTCTTTCAAGTTTTGTTTTAAGGAAATATTTCAAGTTGCTACTCCATCATTTCTTATTTTGGAACATCTGCATTGTCTAGACACCTACATCTCAGCTGAAACAGACATTTTTATTATCTTCTGTCAAGTTACAATATTATTTTGTACTTTTCAGCATGTGTTCAAAATGGTTCCTGCTAAGCTTTCATGCTAAGAAAATGAAATGTTTTCATTAAAAAATTTGCCCAGTAGTTTATTACAACAATCTATCAAATCACTCACCACTGCTGGATTATACTTGGAGTACAAAGTGGGTATTTTCTTTCATTGTGTTTGTACCATTCTCTGATCAAGAACAATTGCTGTTTTTTGCTTTTGGACTTTGATAGGGTTAAATGTTGAAATTAGTACATTACTTCTCACTGATTTGAACAAAATTATGAAAAAGAAAACAATAAATTTCTTTCATGTGATTTCTGGAGACTCATGAGCTTTTTCTTTTTTCATGATTAGGGACAGTAATTCCAATGTATTGAAAGACAAGATAAACAGGAAGTTTCATATGAAGAAAGAGTCTGCTTTCCAAAAAATAACCTGTACTCCATCAGGAATTAGAAACAGGAAACACACAAACAAACTCCATAAAACTCAAGTTCATTCAAATTAGGTATACTTTAGAAATTTTTAGACTAGATTTTTGGCAAAATTGCCTTTTGATTCCATAAGCAATACAACCAGGTTAGTACACACAGGATTGCTCAATTCTATTTTGGGGGGAAGATCTAGCACCCACTGTTCAACTGGAAAAGTGGCAGATGGTTTTGTCAACTCTGTGTGTATATTTTCATGAATTGTATTAGCAAACTTGAGTGCAGGCACAAAAATGACTTCAGCTCAAACTTCTTGCAAAGAAAATGAAGTGCTTTCATTTTAAATTTCACTTAAGATATTATTGCACAATATACCATATATTGTGACATTTTGCTGATTTTTGTAATGTGTTCAGTTTACCAAGGAAGAAAATTCCATGTAAGAGCAAAGTCCACAGACAAACATGTATTTAATTCAGTTCTTTCTCTTGGAATTTCAGTGTTTCTCTCTTCCATATATATAAAACGTTGATCAGACTCTAGGGAAGTTGAAGTAAAATTTAGTTATTTAATTTTAAAGCTGTTTTGAGTAAAAATGTATCTCTTTATCCCTAAGAAGATTTTATTTTCTTTCACTGAGATGCTAAAAGTGTGCTTTTGGGAGAAAATATTCAATATTTGTTACTCTGTTTTATGTACACTCATGAATCCATTCAGGACATAGCACGCTATATAAATGAATGTACTTTGTTTCATTTTTATTTTTTTTAAAGGATGAATCCTTCCTTCCATATAATTGAATCTAATGACTTTTAAATTGCAACCCTCCTAAATATCAAAGAATTGCCAGCACCTTGAAGGTTCTTGAAACTTTGGAATTGCCCTTTTAAAAAGGATCATGGGGAGGTTGCTGGAAGGTTTTTGCCTTGATTTACAACTCAGGCATAGATTTAAGGAGAATGTAATTGCGGGATACAATCCCTAAACAGAATTGAATTGCTTCCAACCAAGCATGTTGCAGGCTGACCTTCAAGGGGGAAAACAAACCTCTGAAGTTCTGTGTCCTTGTTCAATTTCTGCAGAATCTAAAGTTTTTTTCTTTTCTTTCTGGGCATAAATAGGAGAATGCTGGTGTTGCTTCTCCTTTGATACAATTTTCCTCTACTTTGTCAGAGAACCAGAAATCCCAGTTATCATTGCTTTTCTTTAAAAACAAACTAAAACTTATTAAAAGAGTAATTCTGGAAGATCCTCAATAAATCACTTGCTCTGAAATTGAACCAGCCCAATGGTTTCTAAATCAACCACCTACTTGTTCTTCTCTTGAAGGAAACAAAAAGTCATTTCTTGTCCATGAGGCTACAGTAGGAAATTGACCATGGAAAGCCTTAAATCAGGAAATAGGGTCTTTACTCCCACGTTAGTTCATATCCTAGAAATAGTCAAGTCTAATTCCACTGTTCCATCCTAGAAAGTAAGGATTTTTCACTGACAGCTTCTTTTCTTCTTTTTTTCTGCTTCACACCAATAATTACACATGATAAATGATAGGTTATTATATCCTTCTTTTTTCCTCTGGAAATGAAGCATTTTGTTATAGTCAACCTCCTAATTAATTTTAGATAATTTGATGCGAGGGTAGGGGAAAATATTCTATGAAAACCTGTTTTCCAGTGTATTTTTCTAGCCAGTAAGTTCAATTGCCCGTATGCACATATACCTATAGAAATATGCGCACCGGTATACCAGTAAGTATGCACACATACAAGTACACCTGCATATATGCATGTGTACTGCACAAATAAGCTTTGTCTCCATGCCTGCACATCAGACAAAAGAGGCAAACACAATGCAATTGTTGTTAATAACCAGGCTTTCAGTTGCTTTGTTTTGAAGCATGAAATGAGGTCATATTAGGTAATTGTGGTAAACAGAATACAGAATCTTCTAGGCTCTCATGGTTCATGCTTCTCATCCTAGCTACTCAGGAGACTGAAGTCTGAGGACCAAGGTTCAAAGCCAGCCTCAGCAGAAAAATTTGTTCTTATTTTCTTAATTGTATCTCCACTCTGCTACTATTGTGCTTCTGAATCGCTCCATACACATACAGTCCAAGTAGGAGCAATTCTTCAATCCCTTACATAAGCACACATAGAAGTTTATACATACGTAGGAGCTATGCTCCCCCTTTATCTCACAAAGTACCTGACAAATGGGCAGCATCTGACCGGCAGCTGGCCACCTGTGAGGAGCCTTTCAAAGCAGATGGTGCAGTAGCAAATTAGTTCAAACTTAGGCATTGCAATGCAAACCTGGAAAACACTCATGTGTGAGTCAGGCCTGCTTGGCATTTGTTTCTGGTGAGAATGAAATGATTTGTCTTGTGACAGCTCTTTCTTAATAAGAAGAAATTAGCAAATTTGTGTTTTGTAAATGAAAGGTGGTTCTTAAGCTTAGACATGAGTTTAATCCTTTCTGGCATTGACAGGCTTCTTTTTTTTATTTGTCATTGGCAACTAGACATTCTTCACAGCTGTTGCAACAGATTAATGCAGGTGCTTCATGTTCTGACTTCCGTCTCTCTTTCCCATTCTATCTTCTCCCCTCTTCAGTGCTTAGCAGACCAAGCTCCACCAGTATTGATCTATTTCCAAATGGTCTGCACTTACTTTTGTTTTCCTTTGGGAATTTTACAAAGGCAGTTTGAATTCTAGGATACCTTTTCTGATTTCCTCAAGTGGAAAATTCACACTTACTCATTGAAATGCACCTGTGCACCTACCACCACCTCTACAAGGGTTTCCTGATCTATTATTGATCTGTTCCACTGAGACAAAGCCCTGTGCCTCCTCATCCACCCGTTCCACATCATTAAAGTTGTTCTTATGCTTACTTCCTTCCCTGCTCTTTGCACTCAGAGCAGGAAGTGGCCAATTCTCATTCCCTCTCCTTCCAGAACCCGAAATAAAGTCTGAGCTACATAGTCAAGGGTCTGCAAATATTTGCAGAAAAACTATAACTGTTCACATAACTATACCGAGATATGTATGTCTTTTAGGCTCAGGGCCGTGTTTTGTTCAGTCCTCTTTTCTATCAACTAGTAGTGACTCTGGTATGAGTACTTAATTACAATACTGTTTTACCCCTATCTCTGTTAATAATTCATTAGGCACAGCAGTATAGGTAACATAACTTTTCCTTTTATGAAAATGGAGACTAAACACACCTGTCTATGTTACAAACACATTTCCTGATTCAGGAAGAGATAGTAACACAGTGACAATGAGCTTATGATCTGCAGTCAAACGGACTTCATTCTTTTTTGGCTCTGTGGCCTTGAGACATTATTTTACATTTTCTAAGCCTCAGTTTCCCTACCTGTGAAATGGAGACAATAAGTAGATAATAAGTAGAAAATATTTACTCACCAATTGCTGTGGAATTTAAGTAATACATATAAACCAATGAGTCACCATAAATATTGATTTCTAGCAACAGATTTTTATTTTATTTTATTTTTTATTATCGAACTGAATTACAGAGTGGTTACAGTTTCATACATTAGGCATTGGATACATTTCTTGTACTGTTTGTTACCTCATCCCTCATTCCTCCCTCTCCCCTCCCCCTTTTCCTCCCCCCGCAATGAGTTGTTCAGTTGTTCAGTTCATTTACACCAAACAGTTTTGCAAGTATTGCTTTTGTAGTTGTTTGTCTTTTTTTACCCTGCGTCTCTCCATTTTAGTATTCCCTTCCAATTTCCTAGTTCTAATACCAGTATACCCAGTTTCCAATATACTCAGATAAGATACAGAGATAGTGTAGGTACAATCACAGGAAGGTGATACAGGAAGATCATCAATAATAGAGGCTGCAGTTACATATGGCACGTTGAAAGTAGTTACAACTGTGATATAACAATCGTTTCCATGACTTGTGGTTTAGCAGTTTAGGGAATTGCAGAAAAATGGTGGATTCGAAGTTCCAAGGATGAAGAAGAGTCATGGTAACAAAGGAGATACTATATTTTGGAGCGAGTAAGAGAGGAAGAGCACCAGGAGTCACAAAAGAGGAACAGGGTGGCTGGAAAGCATAGGGAAACAGGTGACAGTGAACAGGATGGAGTTCCAATCTTGGTTCCTCAGAAAGGAGGGCAAGTCAAAGACAGAGAGACACAATTAAGTGAGACGGCCTTGATAATGCACTGGTAGACTCGGCCAGAGGATAAACCCACACTTTCCATGAGTCTCAGTCCAAGAATGGGAAGTTGTTGTGGCAGTGACTATTAATGCAGGGCAGACTACACTGAAGAAGAAAGACATTTTGTTTACTCAAAGTCCACCATGTGGCGGGATATGGTGCTACATGCCTATAATACCAGCACTCAGGAGGCTGGGAGGCTAAATTTGAGGTTATTCTGGACTATGTTGTGAGATCTTGCCTCAAAAAAAAAAGACATATATATGGATATTAGTTTAAATTTACATATTAAATAAAAGACCCCCAAACCACAATTCCACCAAAGATCTCTCCACTTTCTAGCTCAAGGAAAAATGTGCATTTGCATGTTTAAAATGCCTTACTCAAAGCTGACCTTATGTAATAAAGAACAAATTCCAGTTTGCTTCAATGTAGATGTCTCACATTTGCTTCTCAGTCACTTTACAATTTTCAGTGTGAAATAAAGATTTGAACCTGTGGGAACAGGCAAAGCTACCAGTAGCCTTCAGTGAACAGTTAATGCTTTACATATTATTGATTTCTTCATTGTTGTTGTTGTTATTATTAAAAAAAGAAAAAGCTGGTCCAAATGAAAGGAAATTGAATATGGTTACTTTTTCTCCAAGATTGTGCTAAGTCAGTTCCACTCAGACAGCATAGTTGCTATGTTCTGGAACAGGGTAATGGACGGCCCTCTGTGGCAGGAACTTGCATTCCTCTCAGACTGCTGAAAACAAAAGGAAATAAAGATAGTCACCTACTTTAAAATCAGTCAGAATTGGTTCATGCTACCTTGTGGAGACTCTTCTTTAAGATTCTACTTTGTATTTTTTATGCCTTTTGAAGTTCATTTAAAATCAATACACAGAAATCAGCTTTATAAGTATTGAATTTCTACAAAACATTTTTGTTTGGAATTCAAGTCTCACAAAGCACCGATCCATGCTTTTTATTACTATTAGAATAAATGGATGTGGTGCTTTATTATACTTGTTGAACCGTGGGTAAAAGACCATGAAATGTCCAAATAGTCCAGGAACGATTGTCTTAAGTCCCCTGGGAAAGAAAGGGGATGGCTTGCTAGGAGTCTTTAAAGACCAACAGGTGCTAAGAAATTTGTTTGACCCATTAAATTTATATTGGCTCCATAGCTTTCAATCTTCTTGTGCTGTCTGCCTTTGCTGCTGTCTGCAGGCTGGAAATGACCAAGTTTTCATGCATATGTTAAGTGGGTAAGAGGATTAAAATGAGAACAAACACCATGTAAGGGAGTTTCACTCCCACTCTTGCATTGCTGGTTGCTCAGTGGAGCTTGTGATGAGCATTCTTTCCTTGATAAGAACAAAACACCATACCAGAGGGTTTTTTTTTTTTTTTCGGCACTGTGGAGGGTTCTTAGAGACCTCCAGCCTATTCCACCCGGGTGTAAGGTAGTGAGGGGTCACCAAAGTATCCCTATCCTGAGCTTCCACATGCATTGCAACATGACATTCCAGTGAGGAAGGCTGTTGCAGATGCCAAGTAGTAAATAAAAGGTGAAGTTTCCTGGGTTGGGACATAAATCACAGTAGGGCTGTGCTAGGGAGGAGGTGGGATGAAGTGGATAGACATTAAGCCTAATACAGGCATAAATGTTTGAGGTATTTTAATGGGCTGTGTAACCGGGCCACACGCTCCCATTAAGGTGGCCAGTGGCATGCTACATGAACCTGGCTCTCTACTGCTGTGCACTATCACATGAGGCAGCTGTTGGGACCCTGGAAGCAGATGGTGGACGGATGGCCAAGCACTTTCCAGGAAGCTATGCCAGATTGTGAAGGGGGAGAGAGAGAGAGAGAGAGAGAGAGAGAGAGAGAGAGAGAGAGAGAGAGAGAGAGAGAGAGAGAGAGAGAGAGAGAGAGAGAGAGAGAGATTCTAAACACAATCCTTCACAGAATTGACTGGGACTCATTTTCATTAGGTGTACACACAAGTCCATAATCAGAATTCAAGTAATCTTTCTTTTCAATAAAATGTGTGTGTGTGTGTGTGTGTGTGTGCACATGCGTGCATGTGCTAAGCTCTCTCTGAGGATTCTTGCTGGAGTCCGTGATTTGGAATATGCATTAATGTCTTCTATGTGTCTTACAGAGAAGTCTGCACTTCATAAGAGCTCATCCAAGGGAAAAAATATGTTTTAATCTTGGCCACAGATAATATAATACGTTTTAAGTTTTGTTTTAAGCTCAAAATAGTTATGTTTATCTGATTCTTAACCTTACGGATTCTGTGGAATTATGTTTGTAGCTAATTCCAGGGGTGGGTAGTCGATCATTGAAACCACTAGGTATGCCTGTCTCTTAGCCATGGTGACAGAGGAAGAGATTCAGTTCAGGCTAGACAGTTGTGAAACTATGCTTGCTGGGAATTCTGGGAAAGGAAGTTTCAGTTGTCATCTGTATCTCCTGTGAGAGACACTTGCCCTCCTCTTCAGGCTGTGTTCTACTGGTGTCAGGTTTCAAACTAACCCTGATGGAAGCCAGTCAACAAAAAAACAAGGCTGATTCCTGCAGGAACCTAAGCTAAGAACAACATAAAAAACTTCCCTCCCTCCCTCCCTTCCTCCCTCCCTCCTTTCCTTCCTTCCTCTTCTCCCTCCCTCTTCTTCCTCCCTCCTCTCTCTCCCTCTCACCTCTCTGTTGCCCCTTCTCATTCCCCTTCCTTTCTTGCTATTTCCCCCTTGTCATGGGGATCTGACTGTGATTGACTTTGTTTATTGATACTTTGGTTCACCATTACTGTCATCACATTTCCCTAGTTTGAAAAATAATTCACTCTTTTTTTCTTTAAATGAAATGATGGTTTGGAAAAGCTTAACAAATTTTTTGGGTTACTTCATATGCTGCTTGCTTCTAAAAAGACTTGCTGGATTATCTAGTAAATTCTCACAGGTTATTAATTAGGGCATACTATTCCCTCTTCCCAGATGACACAAGCAGAACTTTGCACTCAGGTCTTTGTTCTGAAACATAGGGGAAATCAGTGGCCGAGAGAAGAAAATATGCCTTGCTTAATAACTACCCACATGTTTCCAGACACATTAAATCATTTGGAACAATCAAGCTCTTGTGAAAACAAGTGAATCCAGCTAGGTGGGTTCTACAATAAGGTAGATGGTGCTACTGGTTGTTTAATATTTGGGAGTTTTGTACTCTTATGTAAAAGTTAAATAATGAAGTGTTTGGGCTCTAATTCTCCATTGTCCTTTTATGAAGTGTTGCTCCTTTAACAATCCCAGTGTATCATACCACTAATGACATGACTAGAAGCTGCCCTGGAAATTAGTGCAATTAGTCAAACTAATGTTAAAACAGATTTTGTTCAGTTCTTTCACAACCTTTACACCCTCTAGTTCATCTATAAATTGAAATAAATAACTCAGCTCTTGTCTGCCACATGATATTTACAAGCTTCAAAATATAAAGCCCAAGTTTCTCTGCAAAATTTACATTCTAATTAAATTTTTATTATGTTTCTAGGACTTGCTATTTTAAAACTAATTATAGATCTCTTTGTGACTTTGCTAAATTACTTTGAAATCATAGTCATATAAAAATCAATAAGCTCACTTATATCCTTGAGTATCTCATTTAACTTGAAGGCGTTCTATAAATCTATACTGTCTACCATGATCTCTTTCTGGGAATCTATTCCATTTCTCAATTGGCATAACCCCAAATATATCTATTTACAGATCTATGTTATATTGAATTTAAATAACCTAAGCATATGTTTAACCTTTTTCAGATTGGAAAGGGCTTAGAAAAATCTGAACATCTCAGTGAAAAACAAAACTTGAAATCATTTCTAAAAGTTTTTATTTTCACAGGAAGTGTTTCAAGGCATAGTTACAACTGACATATTTATTATATTGATAAGACAAGTAGAAAGTATATCAATATAAAATGTAAATAAAATCAATTAAACTTATAAATACTGACCTTTAAAGTTATTTATATTAAGTAAAAAATTCAAACTGTATATGTATAGCATAAGTATAGAATCCCCTTTTTGTTGATAACAAATGAAAACCCTATGTTAACTCTATGTATTTGTTTATTTCTAACTATTGAATAAGATGTGGAGGGTAATCTTGGTTACCTCATTGGCATGGAACTGAAGAATGGGAAAAAGGGATTAGTAATAACTTTTTATACAACACTATATGGTTTGACCTATAGTAATGAATATGTATTACTTCTGAAATAAGAAGTGAAAACAAATAAATAAGTGGGTACCAGAAGCTGCACTAAGGCCCTATTTTAATGTTTCTTGCACATATTAGTTTTCTAAGAGCTCATGCAACTTTGAGTTCCTAAAGCATTACAAAGTGAGACTGGTAAGGAATGCAGATTAACTACCCTCCTCCCCCCAAAAAAAACAAAGAGAAGAAAACAAGGTTTTTTTTTTTTTTTCTTTTTCTTTTTTTTTTTTTTTTTTTGAAAACAAGGTATTAACACATATCATTCTAGATGTTTCCCAGTATTGGGATGTTTATTTCCACATACTTGAGACATTTGGGTAGTGGCTAAATACACTGGTAGTGGCCATTATCTCTGGCATCTTGTAGCATACAAAGGAAAACCTGATGTCTCTAGTTTTGGATTATAACTGGGTGGTAATGACATGACCATCCTAGTGAGGATGGCTGACTTTAGAATAATGACAAGGAATTGTGAATGCTTCTCTCTCACCACAGATGTTGAAGTCCTGGCTTGTGATGCCTGTTAACGTGACCTTATTCAGAAATAGGTTTTTCCAGATGACATCAAGTTAGTATGAAGTCATTAGGGTGAGCCTGACAGTAATGTGACTGAGGTTCTTATAATGAAAAAGCCAAACACAGAGATGCTAGAGAGAGGGCTCCAGAAATGTTAGAGGCCAAGACTGGAGGGAAGCATCTTCAAACCAAAGGAGTGTCAAGGCCTGAAGATGACATCAAAAGCTGGGAAAGACATGGAACAGTTCTCCCTGGGAGCACTCAGAGAGAATAGAACTTCAAGACAATAAATTGATGTTGCTTTAAGCTACATAGTTTGTTCTGATAGGCAAAGGTTACTGACATAAAACACGAATACATCACCAGGAAAAAAAAGGCAGACAGAAATGTGACCAGCAAGAACACCTACATTGCAAAAACTGCAGGACCACTTGTTCCAATGTTACAGTTAATAATCTGCAAATAATATATAACAGAGAAAAAAAGAATGTAAGCAGAAATGTGGCAATGCTACTTAAAAATGACACTGACAGGGGTTCGGGTGTGGCTTAGTTGATAGAATGCTTGCCAATGGACAAAAGCATCAGGTTCCAAGTTTGAGTCTCAGTTTTGGGACAAAATAAATGACATTGAAATTTAATTATGTGTAATGTTTTGAGAAAGATATTCAAACATTCAGTAAGTTGTAGGTTTAAAAAGCTGCTGTTAAATCTAAACTGATGGACCATTTTTCATAATTATCTGATGGTTAGCTATCAGCTTATTTACATCCAAATCTTTTGAGGTTATTTTCCTGAATCAGAGGCAATCATGTTTTCCGACAATGGAAAAGAAGCCCTCTGTATAGTTGAGTGATAAATGATCAGGCATAGAGTATCAAGTAGAAAATCATGAGGACAATGCTTGACAAATGGGTGGAATGCTAAAGACAGATAGCATTTCCTAAAACTGACCACTGTTACTTCTTCTTCTTTTTTTTTTTTTTTTTTGGCCACTCCTAGGCTGTGAACTCAGGGCCTGAGCACTGTCCCTGGCTTCTTTTTTTGCTCAAGGCTAGCACTCTGCCACTTGAGCCACAGCGCCACTTCTGGCCATTTTCTGTATATGTGGTGCTGAGGAATCGAACCCAGGGCCTCATGTATACGAGGCAAGCACTCTTGCCACTAGGCCATATTCCCAGCCCCCCACTGTTACTTCTTAAAAAACAGTAATTTTTTGTTTTAGTTATCAAAGCAGAAATGTGTGTGTTCTGTAAGATTATTGTAATCTTCACCTGAAAAGCACATTGATACTTTTTTGTTAGTGTGAACCAGGGTA
Source organism: Perognathus longimembris pacificus (assembly GCF_023159225.1). Lineage (NCBI taxonomy): Eukaryota > Metazoa > Chordata > Mammalia > Rodentia > Heteromyidae > Perognathus > Perognathus longimembris. The sequence goes on from NC_063162.1 coordinate 41,280,002, forward strand.
CTAAATATTTTCTCTTGACAGTATTTCTGAAACAGAAATACATGAGCCATTAGTAAGGAAGTGATCATAGTTGCATAAATATGGGGCTGGCAGTAGGGGTAGTTTCTACTAAGCTGTAGTCAAGTTATTTGCTGCAGTGGTTTGCAGAAAGTACAGTGTGGAAGGCTGAAGGATGGGGCACTGTACAGATAGCCTCAAACTTCAGGAGCAGCCGCAGGTGCGAATGTAGGGAAATCAGCCCTGTGAAATAAGCCCAAGTGCTATGAGGCAGAGCATGAATTCCTTCATGGAAAACAAATCAACAGCAAAACTATGATCCCTTCAACCTTTTCCTACTGTCTTAAAGCCACAGCTGGAACTTATTGTTTTGTTTCTTAATATCTTCTCATTAATTAAATATGATTTTTATTTCCAGAACTAATCCTTCCTTCCTTCCTTCCTTCCTTCCTTCCTTCCTTCCTTCCTTCCTTCCTTCCTTCCTTCCTTCCTTCCTTCCTTCCTTCTTCCCTTCCTTTCTTCTTTTTTCCTTCTTTCCATTCTTTCTTCCTTTTTTCAGTGCTGATTGAGCCCGGGGTCTTGAGTATACTCCACTACTAAGTTCTCTCTACAGACTTTTCAATTCCTCTTTTTTAAAATATTGTTAAGTTGTTGTACAGATGGCTTATTATTTCGTAAGTAGGTAATGAAAATATTTCTTCTTTTTGGACAACATCATACCTTTCTTTTCTCTCTCCCAGTTTCCTCCTGCCATCCTTACAATTTACATAGGTCATTTTCGCATAGTAGATACTGAATAACACAATTATATTTGTTGACCCTTCCTCCCTCATATTCTGTGTCCCCTTTTAACTTCCCTCTAAGAAAAAGAAAACCAAAGAGAAAACAAACACCATGGGCACCACCACCGCCACCACCACCAACAATAACAAAAACCTTCCACATTTCCATTTCCTGTAGTTGGTTTCAATAAATGGCATTTTATCTTTTGTTTTAGCTATTTTTAAAATTTAACATATTGTCAAGGTGATGTACAGAGGGGTTACAGTTACATATATAAGGTAATGAGTACATTTCTTTTTTTTTAAGGTGATCATTTTTTCCCATTTGTTTTAATTTTATGTATAGCAACAGGCTTTAGAATCTTAACATTCTCTCCCTCTTCTGAAAGTAATTTCCATTACATAAAGATAGTCATTAGAAACCAGTGATCACATATTTTCCTCAATTGTATAATTGCATAATTCTGGATCATCTAGATTCCAGTGAATAGATGTATTTTTAAGTATTCAGTGATTTGGTTCTTTAAACATTAGTGGTTTGGTCCTTCAAGAAATCATAATGAGTACATTTCTTATTGGACATTGTTACCCCCTCCTTTGTTTTCTCCCACTTTTCCTCTCACCAACACCTCCTAAGTTGTAAAATTAATTTTCAACATACTAAAAAAATGACATTTTAAAAGTTCCTCTCCTAAGAATACCCTCCCTTAGTCTGTTTGTGTGTGAATGCCTCTAGTTCTGTATAGGTTTTCTTGTCCAGTTATATTTTAGCTCTGGCTTCCACCTGTGAGAGAAAACATGTGCCATTTGTCTCTCAGAGCTTGGCTTGTCTCTGAGAGCATGACTTGTTCTAGGTCTATCCATTTCCCTACAGATGACATCATCTTGTTCTTTCTAATGGATGTGTAAAATTCTGTGGAGTAGATATACTATCTTTTATGATTCACTCATCTGTTGTAGGGCATCTGGGCTGTTTACATAACCTGGCTCTTGTGAATAGTGCAGCAATGAGCATGGATATACAAGTCTCTTCACTGTATCCTGACTTGTAATGATCTGTGTAGATACCCAAGAGTGGCGTGACTGGGAGATAGGGAAGTTCTATGTTTATTTTTGTTTGAGGAACCTTCAAACTGCGTTCCAGAGTGGTTGTATTAATTTACATTCCCACCAGCAGTGCAATACAGTTTTCCTTTCCCCATATCCCATCAGCATTTGTTGTTCGATTTCTTGATGTTGTCCAATTTAGCCGGACAAAGTTCTTTGATTTACATTTCTTTTATGGCCAGGGATGTTGAGCACTTCCTCATGTGTCTATTTGTCATTTGTACTTCTTCTGAAGTCGGTCTTAAGATCCTTTTCCTATTAATTGATTGGTTTATTAGTTTTTTGGGGGGGTGTTAATTTTTTGAGCTCCTTGTATATTAGGTCTTTGTTGGATATTGCTGGTAAAATATCTCCCAAACTGTTGACTGTCTTTTTTTTTTTTTTTTTCAGTCGTGGGGCTTGAACTCTGGGTCTGGTTGCTGTCCCTGAGATCTTCACCTCAAGGGTAGCTCTACCACTTGAGCCACAGTGCACTTCCAATTTTCCTGACTTTCATAAAATCATTTGGCATTATTCATGAACAATTTCTCAAAATTTCCTTCCTTTCTAACATTGACAAATATTAGTCTCTTTTTCACTCTTTTCGTGATATTGGTCTCTCACTTTCTCCAGCCCCAAATGTTGGGTTCCCCCTAAGTGGCTCCAAACTCTGAAATCTGCTAGAGACAAATGTCAAATGTGAGGCAGTGAAAGGGAATGGGAGTGTGATTAGATGGGTTCACATTTGCTCTGAGACTTAAAATCGCAGAAAGAAGGAGGTTGGAGTGTGGTGAGAGGGGAGAGAGAGAAAGGTGATAGAAAGAGAATGAGAGAGAGAGAGACAGAGAGAGAGAGACAGAGGTATTACCATCCTACAGTTTTACCATCCTCTTAATGAGCTCATGCAGTGTGGCTAACCACGAACCTTTTTGATTCCTTTTAGTTATCCCTCATGGTTATCTCTCATATGGAACATCTTTCGGTGCTAAATGTGGTCCCAGACTTAAATGCCCAAGAAGCTGGTTATTTGTTATTCCTTGTCTAAAGTTCCATTAAAGAAACAAAATCTGCTCCAGGTTGGTGGTAAAGCTGACTGGAAGGACTCATGCATGGAAAGACAGTACTGAAATAGTTTAGAGGATACTCAGTGGCATTTACATTTAGTGTTCTGCATAAAATGAAGTGTGGTTGACCTTGAGTAATTTACCCAGCGTCTTTGAGGCCTGGTGTGCAAATGCCATTTCGATAGGTTATAGTACTCTCCCATAGCTCTGTAAAACATTCCAGATAAATCTTGGTTGTGGAGGACTTTTGTGTGCATTACAGAATGTCTAGTAGGCTCTCTGGCCTCAAACTCACTGCCCTCAGTTGTTACAAGACCAGAACAAATCACTGTGGGGCCAAATCCTCCTAACCCTCATTAAGCCACTGCTCAAAGGCATCACTGGCTATGCACCTTGGTGGTGCCTGTGGGATGCTAGGCCTGACACAGCCATTCTGAGTCTATTTTCTATTGCAGTTAAATAAAGTCTATATTCTGAATCTTATATACATTACTAATGGGGACTGGAGAGAGAGAGAGAAAGAGAGAGAGAGAGAGAGAGAGAGAGAGAGAGAGAGAGAGAGAGGAGCATGAGAGAGCAAGCAATTCAAAATTTTAGCTCTTTTCTCCAGCTGTTTGCAATTCCTTTAGGATGTTGAACTAAAACAAAAGTCACAAATGCAATGTTGGCAGGGCTCAACAGGGAACAAATACGGAATCTGCTTGTGAAAGACATCAAAATACATGGAGGTCCAAAGAGAAGTGTCCAAAGTGCAGGCCCTGACTAGAAGACTTTGAATCACATTGTTAAAACTCAAAGGTGTGTCTAGATTACATTTAGGCTTTGACTGGTAGGTTGAAGAGGCAGGAATAATATGATCTCTAAGATCTCTTTTCAGCTAGAGTTTCTTCTTCCAGCTTGTTGATATATGTATAGTAGTTTCTTCTAAGAAGACCTGAGAAATGCATACATAGCCAATGTGAAAAGGTCCTAGAAATATGCACATCTACCTATAGCTTAATACTTTAATAACCCCAGCAAAACTCATTAAACATTGAAGTTAAATATGTTTGGGCTGACAAAATGGCTCTCTTTATGGGCACATAATGAGATTATATTGAGGTTGTTTCAGCCATAACTTGAAAGATGTGAATAAAAATATCCTATTCATTCATTCATTCCATCGAAGATATTTATTTAGCATTTATTTTATTTTAAATTTTAACTATGATGGCTTTTCTACAGAGTTCATAGCCTCATATAAGAAAAGTAATTTATAGATTATGTACCTGAAAAGCTCGCATCAGTTTTGCGCATGTGGTTTTATTTTGCCAACCAACTCTTCAGTCTTGTCAAGAAGTGAGAATGTATATTTGTATTTAATGAAAAGGGCAAAGCCAACATCCATCTGTAGCATCTCCTACAAAGACCTTCGCCAGAGAATCATTCTGACTGTGCTAATGTGGGAATACAAGAGTTAACTTCAGAAAGCATTTAAGAATCTGATATGAACAATTTCTTTCCATAAAAAAAGAACAATATCCTGAGGCAAGCAATTATCTGCCAAAATGAAAACAGAGAGACAAGCTATAGGATAACAGCAGAAACCTCAAACAAAAGAAATATTAATCAGCAGTAATTTTAAAATAAAATAACATAAAACGAATCCCAAAGTCCTCTAGGATTTTCTTTCAATTTCTTTTTTCTTGGCAAAAATTCTGTCAGTTTGAGTTGTGAACAATTTTACAAAGACTTTCTTTCTTTTCTCCACAATTATCAGGGAAAATAGGGATATATTTTCTAGTAGAAGCGCAGATATATTTACTCTGGTTCTCACTGACTTTCTGCAGTGACTGTCCTTTCTGAATGTTAAAACTCTAAAGAGTAAAGGGGTAAGAAAGCTATGACTAATCATAGGTAATTGTCATAAATTGGTGTTGCACACCAATGTAGCAGGAATAATTACTTCTGGGAAGTTTATTGCTAGCAATTTGAAGCCTAAGGGGACACCAAAGAGGTCAGTGTTCTGTGTATAAGCCCAGTGACTGGTGACTGAAGTCAATGACATGTGATGACAAGACAGTAAGGCCTAGGAGAGGAACAGCCCTACAGTCCCTCTGAGATTCATTGCCCTGCAGCTCAGAAGGATTCCTAGAGCTCCTAATCCCATAGAAAAGGAAAGCAAGATTCTGGATGCTTGTATTACTGGACTAAGACATATAAGTTGATCTGATTCCTTCCCAGGTTCTCTCTCTCTCTCTGTCTCTCTCTCTCTGTCTCTGTATCTGTCTCTCTGTCTCTGTCTCTCTTTGTCTCTCTCTCTCTCTGTCTCTCTCTCTGTCTGTCTGTCTCTCTCTCTCTTTAATGCTTCTTCAGGTTGCTTCCCTAGATGACCTATTCTTCATTTAGACAGACTTCAGAACCTCATTAATAACTGACACCAATCTAGCATTTTTGGTGTTAAGACTGACAGCCCAGCTCCTTTCCATGTTGGTCATCTGAGTACAGATCCGAGTGGTTGTGACCTTAACCAAATCATTTGACCTATGGATTGGAATTTAAAGTTTTACTGTAGCTGAAGTTCATATTGTGTAAGTTTTCTGTTTGGGAAACATTCAGTTTATAGCATTTGGAATTCCTGAATATATTTACATTTTTTTTCCATTCACAAAATGACTCAACATCTCCCAGACGGATCATGGGATTCAGTGGAGAACAAGGACATTTGTTTTATTCCTTTCTTTTTCTTTTCCATTTCCCTTCCCTCTCTTCCTCTCCCCTTCTCTCCTTTCCTCTTTTCCTTTCTTTTATTCTCTTAATGGTGGTATTAGGTTCTTGTGCTTTCTGGGCAGGTATTCTACTACTTGAGCCATATCCTCAGCCCATTTAGTTTTGTTATTTTTCAAATAAACCTTGCATTTCTGCCTGCCTTGCCCAGATTGCAATGATTATGTTTATATATGTTTTCTTTGTAGTTAGGATGACAGTTCTGTGGCCACCATATTAATGATTGGGATGCGAAGTCTTACTAACATTTTGCCCAGGCTGGCTTTGAACTTGAGTCACACGATCTCTGCCTCCTGAGTAGCTAAGATTACAGGTGTGTGCCACCATGCTGGATCTGTTCATCTAGCTTCTAATAACTATAACTATAGGCGCTTCTATAGATACTACTCAAAACCTCACAGACTTGTGAGTCTATAGATTTTCTTCCTGATAAAGTATACAACTGCTTCTCACAAACAGGACTCCCCAAGCCTATTAAAATGGAAAGTTTGTTACATAAATCTGTTAATGTGAGAATTAAAATATAGGGTATCAGGATCAATTTTTAAATCATATGACTATTTATATTGGATGACTGAGGAGTATGACATGTTGAACATATGGATAAACATGAACTGAGGTTTGAATATGATGCCAGTTTATTTTTAACCTTCTATATTGTACATTAAGAATTTTGTTATATAATTATACATTGTAGAACTTTTTGTTGTTGTTGGTCATGGGGCTTCAACTCAGGGCCTACATGCTGTCCCTGAGCTCTTTTGCTCTTGCTCAAGGCTAACACTCTACCACTTTGAGACACAGCTCCATTTCTAGTTTTCTGGTGGTTAAACTGGTGTTAGAAGTGTCATGGATCTTCCTGCCTTGGCTGGTTTTGAACCATGATTCTTAGATCTCAGTCTCCTGAGTAGCTAAAATTATAACCACTGCCTGGTTTGTAGAACTGTTTTAAATTATTTTTCTAGGTTACCATTTTGAGATGATAAAATGAGATGATACTAGAAAAATTTTGAAAAATTGGAAGCATATAAAGAAGAAAATAAGAAAAGGCCACTTATTCTGTAAGTACTTGGAATAAGCCAATGTTGTAAAAGAGTACACATGGTTATATCATTAGATCTTTCCTATGTATGAGGGGAGTGGATAAGAACTCAGTCTTTGTTCAATCACTGCCCTATAGGTAAGTCTATTTACAAACAACTTGCTGTATCTTATAGAGAGTTTAGAATAATGAAAGTTTACATAAAGATACAAGAAGCTAGCAATGAGCTAGAAGTGCTATGAAGTGCATAGGCAGAGAACGTCTATCACAAAGGTAAATGTATTGACCCTGGCGAATCAATGAGTTCTAGCTACTAAGTTGGAAAGAGAACTTGGATGGTTGCATGATTCACAAAGTCCATCATATGCAACATACCATGTCATAGTGTCCTACACAACCCACTGATGATATATGTAATGACAAGCTCTCCTTTAAAATGATCTCCTGATAGGGACTGATGTTCTTCTACCAAGAAATCATTCATGCAAGTCAGTTCTACTGGCTGTAGTGGTAGATGATAGAGGCTAATGCAGTGTAATCTAGGTATCCTCTCAACTGCACTTTCAGCTAAATGGCTTTATGTCTTGAGAATGCTAGGTTAACCACAAGCTAGTATTCAAGGTACCAAAAATTATGTGTCTATTAAAAAAAGGAAAGGGGATTTCTGCTGAAAGTATCCTGGCAGAAGATATTAAAAAAATCTTATTTTTGGCATATCTTATGTTAACTGTGATTTTGAAAGGTCGTCTATTTCAATTTTCATATAGCAGGATGCTAATCTTTCCAATTATAATGGCCTCTAAAATATTAACCTGGCCTTGATTCAGAGGAATATCTTAGAACAGAAAATTCTGATTGTTTAAGCAATTGTGTTGAATTTTTTTCTTGTTTTGGTAATGTTTTGATAAATTCCAAGTGTGGATGATCCTGAAACCAAATTTCCTGGTGCCTATGAGGACTGTTAATTGTCATTGGATGCATGTTCCTTCAGAGAGCTCTGAGTGCAGACAAGGGCAGGTAAAAGCAAGTTGTTTTCCTCTCCTCCTGTGCCCGCCTTCTGCTCCAAGGGAGCCTGAGAAGGCCTCAGTAGGTCTAGCAACTCTCGAGACACTTTTGAATTGACCATATACTGCAAATGAGTGGATTCTTTAAGTCCCTAAGTATCACAAAAGAGTGTGTCCTCAATTATTTTTCATTAAAAAGTTTCATGGCATGTGATAACTATACAGTCTATCTGGTAACATCCAAATATAGCCAGCCACGTAGCACCCAGAGAACCCAAGAGTAACTCCTAACCCACTACTTTACACTAGCAGAACAAAGAAGTCTATGTAGTAAGAGAGAAAAAATATATGAGACTAATGAATATCTGATGATGAATAAACATGATCTGGCAGAAAACTAAAAAATGTAATTTGCTCCCTGTTCTTGGGAAAATCTCATTTTTCAGAATTAAAAGTATTTTCAGATGTATTTCCTAATTCACCTTTTTTTTTTTTTTTTTTTTTTGCCAGTCTTGGGGCTTGAACTGAGGTCCTGAGCATTGTCCCTGGCTTCTTTTTGCTTAAGGCTAACACTCTGCCAGTTGAGCCACAGCATCACTTCTGGCTTTTTCTCTTCATGTGGTACTGAGGAATCAAACCCAGGGCTTCACACATGCTATGCAAGCATTCTACTGCTAAGCCACATTCCAAGCCTACCTCTTATTTTAAATTTAACCTTCATGTGTGACCAATGATGTAGGTCCTTTAACCATTACTTCAAAGATTCCTTGAACATATCCACAGAGAAGGAAAACCTTTGTAGAATTCTGCACTTATGTTTCCCAAACAAAGGGGCTCTATTTCCCAGAATATAGCAAGACACAAGGCAGGCAAGTAAATGTGACAATAGTTTTCATTAGTACTGAAATTAGTTGCATAAATTTGATGGCCTTGCATTATGCACTGTCATTGCTGATTTTGATTCCTGCTGCCTAGTTAATAACTTAAACTGGTATGGCAGAAGGGCATGAGTCCTTGTTCATTTGTTGGAATTACACACACACACACACCACTCACACCACTCACAGTTGGTGGCTAATTTGTTGCTCTTTTGTCAAATCAATTAACTTGAAAAGATTCTATTGTCTGGGGGATGACCTCTTTGCCAGTTTGAAGATCACCACATACAGCAGAGCAAGAACAACCTGGGTGGTGAGCTCATGGGTAATTTTATATTTAGTTCTGCAATTGGCTTTTCTTCTTTCTCTTTTAAATTGTATGAAATTCGGGAGGACTCAGAGTGCTGACTCTTTTTGCAAGCTGGTTCCACAGAGATCGGAAATTCTGACTTAGAAGTGAAAATATATGTGTTCAGCTCATTATACTTGCTTACAGAGTCAGCTTTACTCATGGGACAAAGTTGGAAGGCACCAATGGCGTGATGTAGGAACAGAAACAAAGTTCCCTCTTCAAAGATGCAAGGAGACCACAGTTTTCAGTGACATGCTGCTAAAAAACATGCTCCAACCAAAACAATGGTTTGGGGTCTTGGTTTCCTCATCTTTAAAATGTGAATAAAAATCCCTAAGTTTAGGGTCATTGATGAATGAAAAACATACAGTGAGTACTATACCTAGTTGGTGCTCAAGAAGAAAATGAATGGTTATATCCAAATAACGATTATGCCCACTAACCTGTTATAGTCCTAGAAAGGACTTATAGCCTACTGGGAAGGTTTTTTCATTAAGCCTGAGCTGTCCTTTGCTGGTTTGTGTGAGTTCATTTACATGATTTAACACGATTCTTTCAAGTCAACAACAAAGAGTAGAACTAAGTAAGAAGTTACCATCTTTGGGTGGAGTTCAGCATCTAGCCTCCTCAAGAAAGAACAAAGAGTGATGGGAAAATGAACCACAAGAGATTAACAAAAGCACTCTGTGACTTGAACAGGTCACCTCCATGAATGGGTTAAAACCAAGAAACTTCCACATTTATGACTGAGATCTCAAGAATTATAAATAAAAGCATGAATCCTCATGACCTAGAATAGGTCTTGGGTGTTGAGGACCTGATATTTCATAGGCCATGAATTAAGAGATGGTAGCTATTCTTGGTCTCCAAAAGATGACAGACACCTCTATGGTGCAGAATGCTTTGGGCTTTGATGCTGGCCATGGAGGCCAGGGTAGCTTGAGGTTGAGGAAGGGTCAGTGAACCACCCACATGTGAGGATGGACAGTAAGCACCTTGTGAATAGAACAATTTCTAGTTTCATATATAGTATAACAACAGCTTTGCACATAAATTTGCTTTTATTTAGTTTCAAGGTTTTCATATCATTCCCAACCTATTCTATAAACTAGAAATTATTCCAATTCAGGTCAAATTGGCCACTTTTTCCTTTGTGTACTCAAATTGAGGATGCCTCTCCTTGATTCCATTCACAGAATTAAGAATTGATCCAAGTTTTTCAGCTTCAATAACTGTTGGCCTTCACACAACAGTTTTATTAGTAAAAAATGTGATTTGGTGCAGTGATTTCAGGAGCACATAATAGACTGTGCATGTAGTTGATTTTCTTCTTGGCCCACATTATACAGAAGGCTGTCTGGGTGGTGAGCCCAGATATAAATCCATGGTCACTATTGTCCAAAGATACAAACCAACAAGCAAGCAAAGCAGAGCAAAAATTACAATTAGAAGCCAAAGGAATCAGATTGGAAATTGCAGGTTATAAAATGCTAGACATTCTTATATCCTAAAATATGTGATGTGATATAATGTAATTGATGTGTATATGTGTGTGTATGTAAATATACATATATCGATTTCCTTTTACTGCAAGTTCCTTGTGGGCAGAGCCCATGTCATCTTTGGATACATAACCTTGACTATGGTGTTGGCACACATCATTAAACAGCAAGTATTTGTAGAAGTAATTAGATATATCCTATTTTATCAATACCTAGTGAAAGTAAACACAGTTTGTGGTAGTCACTATTCTGTAACACACACATATGCAAACACACACACACTCACATATACACACACATTGACCCATTTTAGTCTCACATAAATGTTACAAAGTGAGTAGTATTACTACCATCTTTTTATTACTGAGGCACAAAGAGGTCATGTAACTTATTTAAGGTGGTACAGACAGCTATTGGCAGAAGTGAGATTTTAGCATTTGGTATATTATGATATAATGATAGGGGATTTGATGGTACAGTGATGCCAAATTGGGATGATAGAATCCTTACAGTAATCAAAGCCAGTCAATTTATTCATTCTCTATGAGTAAGAATAAGCTTAAGGCTATTACATTCTTTTGCAAAAACATGTAGATGTCAAGTATGTTCCAACTTAAAATATAAGTTATGGACCAGACAAAAAATCTATTTTAGTAATTCTTGATGGTTCTTCAAAAGTAGGTGATCAATCTCTAGAGGTGATCTAAACAGATACAAAAGAATTGAAAAGATGGAAGACACAAATCCACATGGCATGTAGAGAATAGTTCTCAGCCTCTGGGAGCTACACATAGTGCTTTAAGTGGTCAATGTGCACTGTGTCATTTAATCACCACCAAAAGTCAAGAAGTCAATAAGATAATGACATTAAAAATGATTAGGTCCATTTCACTTAGCATCATCTTATGTGTTCATAAGGGTATAGCTATTGGGCCTTGTGATGCTCTGCTATGGCTTGCCTAAACCTGTACTAATTATTCCCAATAAGGGAGGCCATAGAGTCCATGTTTCTTTGGGTCTGGCTCACTTCACTTAGTATAACTTTTTCCAAGTCCTTCCATTTCTGTACAAATGGAACAATGTCATTCTTTCTGATAGAGGCATAAAACTCCATTGTGTATATGTACCACATTTTCCTGATCCATGTTATGGAAACAATTGATATATCACAGTTGTAACTACTTTTAACGTCCTATGTGTATGTGTAGTTTCTATTATTGATGATGTTCTTGTATCACCTTCCTATGGTTGTACCTACACTATCTCTGTAATCTTATCTGAGTATATTGGAAACCGTGTTTACTGGTATTGGAAGTAGGAAATTCAAAGGGAATACCAAATTTGAGAGACACAGGGTAAAAAAAAGAGAAATAACTACAAAAGCAATACTTGCAAAACTGTTTGGTGTAAGTGAACTGAACACCTGGAGGGGGGAGGGAAAGGGGGGGAGGGCGGGGGGCATGAGGGACAAGGTAACAAACAGTACAAGAAATGTATCCAATGCCCAACGTATGAAACTGTAACCTCTCTGTACATCAGTTTGATAATAAAAATTTGAGAAAAAAAATGATTAGGTCCATTCAACTACCGAGAAGGGCATCTGGCTTAGTTCCCTATCTTAGCTATGGCAAATAATGCTACAATGAACATTGTTGTGCTGGTAGCTTTAGTGTGGTCTTGTTTGTGATGGTTTGGGTAAATGTTCAGGAGTGGGATTGCTGGATTGTAGGGGAGTTCTATGTTTAGTCTTGAGGAACCTCCATAATGCCTTCCAGAGTGGTTGAAGAAGTTTACATCCCCACCAACAGTGTAGCAAAGTTTCCTCTTGTCTACATCCCCACCAGCATTTGTTATTATTTGTTTGCTTGATAATGGCCATTCTAATTGGAGTGAGTTGGAATCTCAAAGAATGCCATTGTCACATTGGTAAGGAAATGGAAAGTCTTGGAAAAAAAATCATATTGTGTGAAGTAAGCCAGACCTCCAAAAACATAGGCTCCATGGTTTCTCTCATTTTTAATAATTAGTATATGCCTAGGATAGTCCTAGCAGAGGTTCACAATAGCCCAATAGCTATGTTAATAGAAATGATCTCCACAATATGGAAACAAGAGGGTTTTTTTCAGTGGTGGTTTTGGTTTTCTTTGTTAATGTATTGTTTGCAGTTATTTCTTTTGTCTTTCCTTTTATTTTATTGTCTGGTGATCACTGTGATCACTGTTTCTGATTTTGGTACCCTTTGTCTTTTATAAAAATTTATCTGATTCAGGGAAGGGAAGGGGGAATCACAGAAATGGTGGGACAAAGGGTAAACCACTGCGACAGTGATACTCATTAGACACAATGTTGAAAATCAACTTTACAATTTGGTGAGGAGCAAGGGAGAGGGAAAGCAGGAGAAAATGAGGGAGGAAGGAAATATACTCATTACCTTACTTACATCATTTTTACAATAAAATAAAGTTAAAATAAAAAGAATAATTAGAACTGGCCAGGTGCTGTGTCTCATGCTGGTAATCCTAGCTCTTCAGGAGGCCGAGATCTGATGGTTATGGTTCAAAGCCAGCCGGGGCAGAAAAGTCCATGAAACTGTTATCTCCAATCAACCACGAGAAAACTTGAAGTAGAGCTGTGCTCAAAATGGTAGAGTGATAACCTTGAGCAAAAAAGCTCAGGGTCAGTGCCTAGCCCTTGAGTTCAAACCCCATGATCACCACCACACCCCAAACAACAAAAAGAAAATTAGGAACTGCTTGTGATGAATTGCAGTTGGCACCATTACAAAATATCACAAGGTACTTCCTTTAGAGGTATCTTCTTTCCATTTCTTTTCCAATGTACTGTGGGGGCTTAAAACAAGATTTTTTTTTTTAGTTGATATTCTTACCTGTTCATTTCCTTACTGGACATCAGTCTAGTTCTGGGAGTTTGAGAGGCCATGCTTGCTTAGTTCCATTTCAAGTAAGTGACTCTTCAGTGTTTTTCACACTGTCACCTGTGCTCATCTTATCACCTATCTCTTTAGTTTCCAAATTGATAGAAGTTTGGTAATTTTGGTAATACCTCTTTTACATATTATATAGAGCTTTTGCATCATTTAAAATCAGTTGAATGACATAAAAGTAATTAAACAAAATCAAAATTGACATGCAAATGTAACTCACTAATTACAACTAAATATTTAGGAACAAAGGCTTTGGTTTTGTCTCCTATTGCTCCTCATTTTCTTTGTCTTTATTTTTCTACTTTGGAACGAGTTATACCAAAAATAATAGTTTTCCATGTCCCACAGGTTTATGTCATAAAAGGTTATGATCAAACCACAGTGTTTATGTGATGTGATAAAGCACCATCTGAGTGTCGTATTTTTCTCCATCTAAATATTTAATTGGTGAGCCAATTTAACAGAAACTAAAATCAGTGGATCCATGTTATTGTTCTGATCTCTTGTGTGGAACATTATACTCTCTCTGTATAGAACCTGTATTTCAAATGGTTGAATAGGAGTTTTCCCCTCAAAAATAGACTATTTGTGTAAACATTTATAATGGAAAAAACCCATATACTTATTGGATCTGTTTATTTCCCCTAGAGACATTTCAATGAGTGGATCTATCACTTAAGCTTTTAAATTTTTTTGTAGCTCCAAAATGCTATTTGAGGCTTAACATTCTGTACCTTCTTCTAGCTATCACCGTAGTTTTAATCTTCTCATCACTGCCAAGCTTTTGGAAAGAGAAATAGAAACTAAATTATTTCTGCTGCCATGTTTTCCCATTCATTCCTTGATGAATTGCAACCTGACTTTCATCCTGTTCTTCCTATTGCAAGGACATACATGAACTCCTTGCTGCTAAAGCTGAAGGACAGTTTTGAATTCTTAGGTTTCTGATGTTGCTATGGTTTGTGACACTACTGACATATCTTTTGAGCTTCCTCTTCTCTTGGTTAGGAATTATCTTTCTCTTTTAGTCTGTATATCTATGTTAATCTCATTATTGAGCTTAATTTACTTGCTCTACCCTCTAAAAGATGCAGAAGACTCTGTCCTTGACCTTTACTTTTCTCACTTGTTTTTCACATCATGCTTTTTGTCTTCATGCAATTATCAGCTTAGTTCTTGTTCACTCCAAATTTTCTACATATTTTTGACTGTATCCCAGACTTTCTTTTCAGATTACAGACCCACATAATTAGTTGGCCATGGAAAAATTCAAATAAACATGCCATGCATTTTTCCACTTGTCAATCTATTTATCCAACCATCATGGCCTTTGGCATATTGCATAAACATAGATGTATCAAAAACAAACTCTTCCTTTTGTCCCTGATATAACATTTATTTACCTTTTGTTTTCTATCTGATGCCTAAAAATACCACCTTGTCAGTCACAAGTTAAACAAAATCTCGTGTTGTAGTGGATCCACTGAAATAGAATCAGGTTAGGGGGATGCCTGGCCTTGGTAATTTTAAAGTCTCCACAGGTGACTGTCTGGCTTGAGAACTCTGCTGTAGACCAGCACTTCACCAATTCGAGTGTGCACCAAGATTGCCTAGGGAGCTTGTTAAACTGCAGGTTATGATTAGTGAGGTCTGGATTGCAGCCTAAGTTCTGCATTTTTTAACAAGCTCCCAGATGGTGACAGATGTTGTTGGCCTGTGGACAGACTGAATATTAAGACTACAAATGATTCTGTGATATGGCCAGGTGATGTGCCCTCTCTTTCAGGCTGTTTGGTGGAACATCTGGGGCATTCCCCAGGGTAGAATGTGGGGTTCTCTCACCCATGCCTTTAGTAGTGTGCACTCTTGGTATGAGTTAGGTGAGTACCTTTGCTGCCTTCTTTTGCATAGCACACTCTCATTTTTAATTTTAAATTAGAAGTATATTAGGGACTCTGACTATAGGTTTGCAAGAGTTACTGAAAGCAAGAAGCCATTCTGTAAGGAGAATCAATTCACTCTAGCATTTGCTTCTGTCTCCATCTCCAGGCTTGAGTCATATCGCTTGTCTTTGGAGCGGGACTTCATGTACTTGTAGCATCACTTCCCAGGGTTCTGCAGTTTCATTTGCTTCTGTCTCCATCTCCAGGCTTGAGTCATATCGCTTGTCTTTGGAGCTGGACTTCATGTACTTGTAGCATCACTTCCCAGGGTTCTGCAGTTTTACACATGCCATCTTCCTGTCTACAACACATTCCTCTACGCCCTACTTGTCTTTCAAATTGCAGCACAGAGGTCGTTGTGTCTCAATTCTAACACTGTTCATGTCCTCCCATAATATCCTTTATTATACCTATTCAACATACCTGCACTATTGCTTTGTAAATTTTTAGTTTACTTGCCTGTTATCGCCATTAACTGCAAATCCCTTAAGAAGAGCACTTTAACTTCAGTGCTTAATGCAATGTCGGGCACATTTAGAGACTCAATAACTTTCTCTGGAATGAATAGCAACCATTGTTGAAATTAAAGTTTGACAAAATAATTTACATAACTTGTTTTTCAAGCTCTGGAGCTTGATGTGCCTCCAGATATTTCTTTTTCTTTGCCATGGTCTAGTCAGAACAGGTAGCATGTTTAGAGCAAGTCAGGATAAAAAATGACCAGAAAAATATAATTTTGATCACTTAAATTGGTTTATCACTTGATAGCTCATAGGTCATAAATTCAAACTTCCTTATTGATTTCAGTTCTTAAATAATTATAGAAGTTGACTGGCAGACAGCATCATTTAAAAAGATATGTCATAGGAGACTGGATGTTGGTGGTTCATGCTCGTCATTCTATACTCGGGGGGGGGGCTGAGATCTGAAGACTGGGGTTTGAAGATAGTCCAGGCAGGAAAGCCTGTGAGATTCTTATCTCCAAATAAGTCCCTCAAAACTGGGAGTGGAGTTGTGGATTGAATAGTAGAGCTCCATCCCTGAAGATAAAAGATAAGGGACAGCAAGCTCTGAGTTCAAGCTCCAGTATCAGCCCCAAAAAAGATTATTGCAGGATTTGCGGGTTTTTGTAAGAAAAAGGGACTTAGACTTTTAAAAAAGCTGCAAGCTATTCTCTCAAAGATTATTCTCTCCCCCTACCCCCATCCAATACACAGAGATAGTTACCGATTAGCTAGGGAATAATAAAATTGATTCACTCAAGATGGCCAATGGAACTTATCGTATCCTGCTACGGCATCTGGCAGTGGAGACTCAGCCTGATGTTCCTGAACTTGGCCTGATCACCACCTCATTGTCTTTCACACTGCAGGCAACCATTAGCCTGAATAATTAAAAGTTGGTGGAGTACCTCCCTTCCAAGATGCGGTCACGAACTTGAAGGGTTTGGAGAGGCTATCCATAATGTGGGAACACCACAAACTCTTTATTGAAGGTGACCAGATGAGATTCTAAACAAAGACCCTTTTGAAAGAAAGAACTCATGGCAAGCAAGTTTTCAAAATGGTTGAAAATGTCACTGTTGCACTAATAGCCCATCTGGGAAGTCGACATATGAAATATCTAGATTTCTAATTCTATTTACCTTCCCATGCTCAAAGTCATACAGTATTATCAAAATCAATACCCTCACACAGAAGGGTCCATATATTTTTTCTCAAGAGCCTTAAGCAAAGGAAAGATCCATTAACAGTAATTTGTTTGGGCCAAAATTAATCACCTTGAATAATACTGAAATACATCTGATCTTTTGTTTATTAAAAGAAATTGAGCCATTTAATTGGTGACTTAGATATGACTTTATGGTTTATTAAGTTCAGAAAATAACATGATTTCAAAAACTGAACATTGTCATTTAAATGCAACAACCAGTTCTCTAAATATTCCATAATCAAATGGTGCACCATCACATCATAGCCCTAAAAGCTATTATATTCTGTACTCACAGTGTTATCCTCTGTTGGATCAGGTTTTGCTATGAAAATAGCTGTGAAAGTCCTTCTTGGGACTTCTCTGTGAGGACAATAAACTCCAGGAAGACAGAGTTCTTTGATTTCTGTCCAAAGCTCCAGCTCAATGACAATGCCAGGCATATACCACATGTTCACCTATTAGTAGATTAATGTGAAGTTCAAGAGTGTCTTCTAGCTTCCCATTCTAGGATGCTGTGGAAACAACAATTGTGAACATATTCTTTAAGAGCCCGAGTTTCTCAAACAGACCAGTTCATTGCCGTTCAAAGACAGAGCAAGCATATCTCTATGTTGCTTTCTCTCTAGGTCAATGAAAATCAATATAGAATGAACTGCACTTTCAACTCACCATACTATTGGTCCCTTCTGTGCCTAATTTTCCTGGGGTTCCCAAATTCTTAGCGTACAGTTCTAAGCCATAGCATGGCTTGTAAATTAATCTAGAAGTTGCTTATATAACTCTCCAGCCCTCATCTGCATGAGTTTTCCATGTGGGCTTCAAGGTCCTGCTAAACAAATCTTTTATTCACTGAAGTTTGTATTTCTCTAAAAGTTTCATTTTGATTCTTCTAAAAAATCCCCCATTTCCTTTTTCATTCTATTCTTGTCTTGTTCTTTAAATTCCTGATGCATATTTCTCATAGCTTTTTTTTTTTAACACCCTTGTCTGATAATTTTCATTATCGTTTTTACTTTTGAGTCTGTACCTACTGACTGACTTTTTTCTCCTGATTTTTGCTTCTGGTTTTCCGACATCGTTGCACTATTTTGAATGGAAGCTGTACATTGTCAATTTTTTATTGTTGAATGATTGGATTTTTTTTTGGTTGCTTTCCTTTAAGTTTTCAACCTTGAAAGCTCCTTGTGCTATTATTTAATTTTTTGCAGGCCTATTTAAATCCAAATCAGAGTAATCTTTATTTAGGGATACTTTAGCTCTACCATGGAGGTAGACTAGAAATAGTAGTCTTTTAGTTCTTTATGAATATCATATTCTTTTATTTGGCTCCGAATTTAGTATATTCTGACCTCTGTGTGGTTTTTCCTACTATATGTCTTTATTAGTCCTTGAGCTTTATCTATTGAAATTGCATGTAAAATTACATATTTAGTGATAGCTGAGCTTGCTAGACTGAAAGCTGTATGACAGCAGGAAAAAAAATGAACAATGGATTCTGTCATTTCACACCAAACAAAGTTGCTATATTTTGAGACTATTGCAGAGATGACTTTCCTAATGAAGACTTGGTCACTGAAAAGATGAATCAGTTAGGAAAAGACATTCCTACCAAGCTGAAAGTATCAGAGATGAATTTGTTACCTCGGATAATGATTCCTTTTCCTCCTTTTTATTTACTTCTGAAGTGTCTGCTCACATAGACCCTTCTGAAGAAGCAGTGGGTCATCTGATCTTCTCTTTGGGGATATGACTGGTTAGAGTGGGGATAGGAAACCACATAAGGAAAGTCAGTTTGATTCTTCATTTCAGAGATACTACTGAGGCTGGGGTTTTCTGTCCTGAGGCACAATTATACTTGCAGTGGGACTGAGACACAGGGCAACAGGCCCAATAGAAATCTGTTGTCTGGCAGAACATGATGCCCAGAGCATATGTTCAGATGATTTATTGATGCCAATGAAGCTCAGAAGAGGCTGTAAGGTAGGAGAGAGTCAGGCAAGCTAAATCTGGAAGCAGACCAGATAAATCCATGAGTAGAAAACATCAAACAGGAACATGAATGCATTGGTTAATATTAGTGCTTGACGGGGCTAGGAATATGGCCTAGTGGTAAAGAGTTCGTCTTG
Source organism: Perognathus longimembris pacificus (assembly GCF_023159225.1). Classification (NCBI taxonomy): domain Eukaryota; kingdom Metazoa; phylum Chordata; class Mammalia; order Rodentia; family Heteromyidae; genus Perognathus; species Perognathus longimembris. Next base: position 41,299,201 of record NC_063162.1, read on the forward strand.
TATACATGAAACCCTGGATTCAATTCCTCAGCACCACATATATAGAAAAAAAAGCCAGAAGAGGCGCTGTGGCTCAAGTGGTAGAGTGCTAGCCTTGAGCATAAAGAAGCCAGGGACTGTGCTCAGGCCCTGAGTTCAAGGCCCAGGACTGGCCAAAATATATATATATTAGTGCTTGACACATGTATGATATCTAGAGCAAAGTTAATGGGGCAGGGACCTTGGCATTAGTCTACTTCCTGATTGATAACCTTAGTTTCCTAGGACTAAAATAACACTTTATTGAAAACAGTGGCTTATACAATAGAAATTTATTTCCTCAGAGCTTTGGAGGCTAAAAGCTGGTAGACTAGGTACCAGGAAAGTCAGTTACTTCTGAATGTCTTGCTTCTCTGGTCTATCCTTCTCTTGTAAATCCTGGTGGCAGACAGCAGTCCTCAGCATGCCTTAGCATAGTGATGCATCACTCAAGCCTCTGCATCCCTCTCACTGTGAGGTTTCTTTCCTATGTCTCTCTTGTTTCTGACCATCCTCTTTCTTTTCCTGTAAAGATTAGAACTCACCATAAGTCCAGGATGAGCTCTCTGTTTCTCTCTTTCTCTTAAGTTGGCCATGGGGCTGAACTCAGGGTTTGGGCACTGTCCCTGAGCTCTTTAGCTCGAGGCTAGAACTCTCTCACTTTGAGCCACAGTGCCACTTCTGGGTTTTTGGTGTTTAGTTGGAGTTAAGGGTCTCATAGACTTTCTTCTCCATGCTGGCTTTGAACTGGCATACTCAGACGTTAACATCCTAAGTAGCTAGGATTACAGGCTAAGTTCAGAGGATTGTGGTTCGAAGCCAGTTCAGGTAGAAAAAGTCCTCAAGACTCCATCTTCAATTAACTATCAAAGTGTTGAGCTGAAAGCATGGTTCAAGTAGTAGGGCACCAGTTGTGAGCAAGAAACATGAGCAAGAGCATGAGCCGCTGAATTTAAGCCTCAGTACCAAGAAAAAGAAAAGAAAGTAAAAAGAAACAGAAAAGACAGTAGAGTCTCATTCCAGGAACTCACATTCAAATTCAAAGTCAAAATAGGGCCAGAGTCAATAGGAATGATTTCTTAGTGAATTCCAGTAGAAAAGAAATAGATGCCAATAGCCTTTGAGAGCAGGAATGATATATGAGCTACTATAGCAATGATTTTTCAGTGTTGTAATCTGGGAGAGACAAACATAGTAAAATAGAACTGATTTGTAAAGAAGTTGATAGGTTAGTTAGCAGCATACACATAAATTCTAACTCCTCCTTTGTGGGTTACATGAATATTTTTTCTAAGTTAATGTGAATTCTTAATTTTCCTTTTGCTCCATTTCTAAATATAGAAAACTACATGTATGGTTCCTCAATTCTTCTCACCCTGCATTATTCAGAAAAAAGTAGAAATAGTTTGGTTAAACTTTAATAATTTTTACTAATTTTCCTTTTTAAGTTTCCTTAGTGTTTATATCATTTAAAATATTTTAATACAGACTAAAAATGAATATGACAAATATCTTCACTTCTTTTTTCTTAGAAGACAGAACTTCCTTGAACACTGACTTTTAAAATTCCATTTATAGAAGATTTCTTAAACAGTGGTGTCCCACTTTTAAAGATATTAAAATAAGCGATAACACATTCAGAAACATATGTCTTGTCATTACAAATCTGGTCTTTCCCCCCTACTGTCTCCCAAAAAAATGAAGGGAAAAAGTTGAACACGTTCTGCTTCTGAGATCCAGTAGTGTGGTTTAGAATTGACATGGTCATTACTGAACCTCTGGGTTCATAGGTCAGAGTCTTAATCAAAGTTTCTTCAGAATACGATGACATTTTTTTTGTTCCTATCTGCACCCAAATATTGTATAACTTAGTATGCTATGTCTGTTCAAATGACAGAAAGCACTCTGTCCTTTAAGAACAAATATATCTCCCTTGGCTCTGTGGGATGGCTCTTGTTGGTCTGATGTTTGATGAACCCAATCTTGGAATCTGTATGTACAAAATACTTATGTCTGGGACTTGGCCAGGCTCCGCACAGCCTTGAAAAATTCCCAGCCATCCTTTACGTGGCTTAAAGGAGCAGCATTCTGATGAGTCATTGGAGGTTAACTGCTCTAATAAATGCCATATAAAATTGGTTCTTTGATGCTATCAGTTCAAGAGAAGATAGAGGCTTCAAAACCAGACAATCAAAGGGGTCACCTCTATTAAGTTCATAGAAAAAAGTCCCCCCCCCCCCAACATTTCAGAGAGTTGCATGCATAGGGCTGTGTCTCTTTGATGTTTTCTCTTACTAGAAACTTTGAAAGCTCTTGGAGAATGAATTTAATCTATTCCAAAGGTCACTACAACAAAGATTCCATTGCTTGGTCATATTTAAAAATTTCAATGTCTGTATCTTTTTTTTAATACATCAATTATAGGAAGCAGTGAATGAAAACCGTCCATGTTCAAGGCTGCAGATGAAACAGAGTAGACTTTTCTCTGCATGTATTAGGTTGTATAGAAATAGTTTCCTGAATCAAAAATAAGTTCTGTTATCTGACAAATCTGAACAGTAGGAGAGATATTAAATATGTTATTGCTAATCTGGGTGTGTGGTTTCCATATGGACAAAGGTTTGACTTAATTCACCTCTAGTCATAGCTGAGGAAGAGCCTGTGTATATTTGAGTGCAAGATGTGGACAGATTTGCCATGTTATTGTGAGCTTTCCTCCTCCTCACTCTCCGCACAATGGTAAGAATATATAATAAAAGGCTGTTTTCAGAGGTGTCACATTTCGTCAGCCAGCCATTCATAGTGGGGAAACACAATATCTGTTTGCTAATCAAATGTAATGAGCAGGCTAATGAAACCCACATTGCAAGTTCAACTAAGTAATGATCTTGCCTCTCTCTCTTTCTCTCAAGTCACCAGGGATGGTTTGACAAGCACGTGGCTTGGGGGTGATATGAATTTCAGTGATATGAATTCAGTGATATGAATTTAGTTAACATGCTGCTGGATTTCCTTCCTGGAGAAACTATGCAAACAGTGCTTTTCATTTCAAATACAAGTCAAGTTTCCAAAAATTCCATTATCATTACAATGGGGAGAATAACAAATTGAGAAGTTAAAGAATAGGTGAAAAAGTATTAGCCAGAATGATCACATCTGCCTTGTATTCATTCCCTCTGCCCCCCTGCTCACCCCCCTCCCCTGAAACCAAAACCAAAACCAAATTCACCAACAAATAAAGACTACTACTACTAATGCATATAAACTGCTTTCCATGAATGATTGTGATAATCCAAAGTCACTCTGGGGGTTTAATTAATGTTGCTACCCCAGGCTTAACACAATTAATCTGAGGGGTTGATAGGTTATGAGACTGCTTCTTGTTCACAGAAAAAAAACTGTAGAACCAAGATTGGAATTCAAACAATTTGTGAGAGTTCTCTGGTTTTTAGACAACCATATTTTTACTTTTTAATTAATTAATTAATTAATTAATTGTCAAACTGATGTACAAAGGAGTTACAGTTTCATATGTAAAGCAGTGGGTACATTTCTTATCAAACTTGTTACTTCCTCCCTCCTTTTTCTCCCACCTTTTCCCCTCCCCAATAACCTCTCCCCTGCCCACTGATTTCTACAGTTGGTTTATAGAATTTTGTCTTGTAAGTATTGATGTTGCATTTTACTCTTCATCTCTCCATTTTGATGTTCCCCTTCCCTTACCAAAGGAGATACCCAGTGTAGTAGAATCATTTACTGTGACATCTGGGGTAAAATCCTGGGGAACAAAGACAAAATTAAAAGGTAGAATTTCACATAGTACATTGAAAGTAACAAAAACAATGATAAAACACTTATTTCCATAACTTGGAGTTCATTTCACTTAGCATCACCTCATGTGTTCATATGTGCACAGCTATTGAGCTACTGTGATCTTCTGCTAGGACTATTCTAGACATATACTAATTATTACCAATGAGGGAAACCATAGAGTCTATGTTTCTTTGGGTCTGATTCACTTCATTTAGCATGATTTTTTCCCCAAGCCTTTCCATTTCCTTACAAATGGGACAATGTCATCCTTTCTGATGGAAGCATAGAATTCCATTGTGTATATGTACCACATTTTCTTGATCCATTCATCTACTGAGGGGCATCTGGGTTGGTTCCATATTTTAGTGATAGCAAATTATACTGCGATGAACATGGTCGTGCTGTTAGATTTAGTGTGGTCTTGCTTGTAATCCTTTGGGTAAACGCCCAAAAGTGGAGTTGCTGGGTCATAGTGGAACTCTGTGTTTAGCTTTCCCACCAACAGTGTAGTAGTGTTCCCTTTTGGTTACATCTCCACCAGCTTCTGTTGTTATTAGTTTTCTTGATAATGGCCATTCTTACTGGGGTGAGATGGAATCTCAATGTTGTTTTGATTTGCATTTCTTTTATGGCCAGTGATGTTGAGCACTTCTTCATGAGCCTCCTGGCATTCTCATCTCCTCTTCAGAGATCTTTCTCTTTAAGCCCTTATCCCATTTATTAAGGGGGAAGTTGTTTCTTTGAGGATTTGCTTTGGGGGAACTTAATTTTTTTTTTTTTTTTTTTTTTTTTTTTTTTTTTGCCAGTCCTGGGGCTTGGACTCGGCCTGAACACTGTTCCTGGCTTCTTTTTGCTCAAGGCTAGCACTCTGCCACTTGAGCCACAGCGCCATTTCTGGCCATTTTCTGTACATGTGGTGCTGGGGAATTGAACCCAGGGCCTCATGTATACGAGACAAGCACTCTTGCCACTAGGCCATATCCGCAGCCGAGAACTTAATTTTTTGAGTTCTATGTATATTTTAGGCTTGAGGCTCTTGTCTGTTGTATGGTCAGTGAAGATCTTCTCCCAATCTGAGGGCTTTTTACTTATCTTGTTAGCTATGTTCCTTGCCATGCAGAAGCTCTGCAGTTTGATGCATTCCCATTTGTACAACCCTTCTTTGATTTTCTGTGTTTCTGGATCTGTATTAAGAAAGTTACAATCTGTGCCAATGAGTCCAAGTGTTTCTCCTATTCCTTCCTGCAATGTTTTCAGGGTATCTGCTTTTACCTCGAGGTCTTTAATCCATTTGGAATTGATTCAGGTGCAGAGTGATATATAAGGATCTAGCTTTTGTTTGTTACAGGTGCTTAACCAATTTTTCCAGCACCATTTGTTGACGAGGCTGTCTTTTATCCATCTTTTTTTTTTTTTTTTTAGCTTTATCAGAGATTTAGTGGCCATAGGTCTGGGGTTCATTTCTGGGTCTTCAGTTCTATTCCATTGGTCCTCAGGCCTGTTCTTGTGCCAATACCAAGCTGTTTTTTTTTTTTATGAGGTAACTCTTTTTTATTGATTTATTTATTGTCAAAGTGATGTACAGAGAAGTTACAGATTCATATGTGAGGCAGTGAGTACATTTCTTATCCAAATTATTACCTCCTTCCCTCCCTTTTCTCCCACCTTTCCTTGCCCCCAATTCTTCCCTCCCTGCCCCTTGAATTATACAGTTGGTTGACAGCATTCAGTTTGGTAAGTATTGCTGTTGTATTGGCTCATCTTTTATCCTTTGTCTCTCCATTTTGATGTTCCCTTTCCCTTCCCTGATTCAGACAAACATACATACAATACCCAGGGTACCAAAATCAAATACAGTGACAACATGGGCTAAACCATAGGGAAGATAAACAAAATAAAATAGAAATAATTTCACATAATGTGTTAGAAATAATGACAATGATAAACCCCTTGTTTCTATAACTTTGAGTTCATTTTGCTTAGTTTCATCTTATATGATCATATATATACATTGCTATTGTGTTATTGTGGTCATCTGCTAGGACTATCTTAGACACATTCTAATTATTACCAATGAGAGAACCATAGAGTCTATGTTTCTTTGGGTCTGAAGCCTATTTTTAGTTGCTTTTTTTTTTTTTTTTTTAAAGAATTTCAGGTTTTCATGATAGCGGTATGAAACTAAATTCTCACTGAAGTTTTTTTTTTGTTGTTGTTTGTGTGTATGTGTGTTTTCATTTTTTTAATTGTTAAAGTGATATACAGTGGGGCTACAGTTTCATATGTATGGCAGTGAGTACATCTCTTGTCCAACTTGTTACCTGCTCTCTCATTTTTCTCCCCCCTCCCTGCTTCCCATTTCCTTCTTTCCCTCCCCATGTACAATTGGTTTACACCATATAGTTTTGTAAGTATTTCTGTTGTATTGGTTTGTCTTTTTAATCCTCTGTCTCTCCATTTTGGCATTCCCTTTCCCTTCCCTAGTTCCAATACACATATATACAATATCCAGAGTACTAAAATCAGTTACAGTGATATTAGGGGTAAAACCATGGGAAAGACAGACAAAAGAAAAAGGGAATAATTACACATGGTATGTTGAAAATAACAACAATAATGATAAACCACTTGTTTCCATAACTTGGAGTTCATTTCACTTAGCATCATCTGAAGTTTTTAAGTTTCCTTTTCTCCACTTCTTTACGAACATTTATGAGTTTTTAGTGATTGTCCTTCTGAGATAAAATACTATCTCATTGTCATTTTGAATATATTTCAATATTTTTATTTGCTACTTATATTTCTTCTTTTGAAAAATATCTATACATTTATACTTTTAAAAATCGTGTATTTTATTGTTAAAGTAAAATCATTCCTTCTATAATCTGTATATGAATTCTGTTAGTTAATAGTTAGCAAATGCTTTATTCCATTTGGGAAGTTTTTTCTTCACTAAGTTGATTGTCTCCTTTACTATGCAAGAGTGTCTTAGTTTGGTGTAATTCCCATTTGGCTATTTTTGCCTTTGTTGTTTATGATTTTGGGGTCTTATTTCTCAAATCATTGGTTACACCAAGGACTTTCCTTATAGTTTCTTCTAGCATTTTCTTAGATTCAAGTTTTACATTTAGGAGTTTGACCTAATTTGAGTTGATTTTTGAAACTGGTAAGAGATGATATAATCTCAGTTTCAGTCCTTTCTGTGTGGATTTCCAGTTTTCCCAGCAGCGTTTACTGAGGAGATTGTCCTTGCTTCAATGTATTTGGCACTTGTCCTCAAATTCTGCCCACTAATCTCTTTCTAATTCCCAGGACATGTCACCTCATGACTTGTTATGGTCAAGAATGCTATGTGTTAGATGACATAGTTAATCAATGAACTGAGGTTGCCTTTCCTCATTAGCTTAATGAAAAGACAATCTCTTTCTCTTGGACATATAAAGTTGACCTTTAGATAATTTTACCACTATTACGTCAGTAAATTTTCTGTATCAAAGGATTTTGAAGAGCTGGTGTTGGCAGGCCTGCGAAGTGCTGTGATGTTGGGGACATCACAGACTTAGGTTTAAGAAAAGTGGTTTCTTTTGCATTTTAGGGGCACTCTTCTTTCCATCTAGCAAGGTTGGTCCCACAGGCTGGCAGATGGTGTCTTTCTTAGACAGTTCTTCTTTTTTTTTTTTTGCCAGTCCTGGGCCTTGAACTCAGGGCCTGAGCACTGTCCCTGGCTTCCTTTTGCTCAAGGCTAGCACTCTGCCACTTGAGTCATGGCACCACTTCTTGCTGTTTTTCTATATGTGTGGTGCTGAGGAATCGAACCTAGGGCTTCATGTATACGAGACAAGCATTCTTGCCACTAGGCCATATTCCCAGTCCTCTTAGAGAGTTTTTTTAGAAAACTTTTACTATTAGGAAATAAGTAGAAATGCAGATGTAGACTTTTTGATCAGGAAATAATGACCGCTGACATGGCAATTAAGGAAATAATGGTATAGATTAAGGGAAAAAATCAAAACTATCTTGTAAAATCCCCAAAGCATGGTGATCATATCTTATCAAATTCAAGGGAAAATATTAATCTGTCTTACTTATAGTACCTGTTTTAAGAATGACTTAATATATGCAAAGTACAAAGGCAGTTGATCCTTACAATAACTCTAAGAAGTAAATATTATTACTACCATTCACACTTGGCAAATGGGGAAATAGATAAAGAGTGGTTGAGGTCACCAAATTTCCACAACTATTAAGTGGCCAAGTTAGGATTTGAACTCAAACGGTTTAGGTGGATAAAATATAGTGCATAGTGATCAGTGTTGTAAAACCCATAGGTATTTTTTTCAGACAGGTAGCAATGCAGATGAAATAAAAAAATTTATCCTCAATTAAATTTGTTTGGCTTTTGAAAACATCTTTGCTGTTTCTATGTAGGCTTTGTTATTTTCCAAGTTAGTTAGAATCAAGTATCAGAAATGTCAGCATTTATTTTGTAATATTTATTTCTACTGTAAAAAAGCCTACAAAAATGCTTGTTGATCATTTCTCTGATACCCAAACTCAGAAAATTACAAGTAAGTATGTGCAAATGCAAATAACAGAAGAATGAGTCAATTATTTATCTGTGTTTCTTGTTACTATTACAGTAATTTGCTATTTTGTCAATGAGCAAAATGAAGCACAGAAAGGTAAGGTAGTTGTGAGAGTTTCTGTTGTTACTAAGGCACAAAGCAAAGATTCAAGATATATTTCTCAGGACTCTGAAACCACATTCAAATGATATTTAATTTTTTATTTTGTGGTAGAAAACAAAAGAAGGGCCAGTGTGCAAATAAAGGGCACAAAGAATTCAACCTTGTGAAGATACAAGAGACTTCATCAGCCAATGTCATTTAGTATGGGGTCAAGCTTAACAGCCTTCGATAACATCTCTGTATCTTAGCAGGACAGAGTGATTGCGTTTCACAATCATGGCACTATATCTCATTGAGTAAATGTTATCCTGAATGTTCTACTTCAAAAGCCATCATATTTAAAATCTACAGCTTACCTCAAAATCTCAACTACACAGGACAATTGGCAAGGAGAAGATTCTAGGTGGTAGAATATGACCACTAGAAGTTATATCCATAAAAGTATTTTTGCTGTTGTTTGGGAGAGGAAATTTATATACTGTGTTTAATTTCTTTTCAGGGGACAAGGTTAAGTTTGAAGCTTAACCAATGGTCCAGCCATCCAAAATATTACATCCTGCTTTTTCTTCCTATACCTATTCATAGTTTATGAGCTATATTAGACCTTGAGAATGGATGGCTCATCTGAGTGGTTTGTTGAGGGAAGTGGATATTGGGTTCTTTTTATTTTAAATTTTAATGGAGTGATAGCCATTATAGAAAGCTGAGGATCAAGTTTTATCCAAATTTCCTAAGTCAATTTTACTTGGTTATCTCCAAATAAATGATCAGTGCATCCAAATGCTATAGATTTTCATTAGTATATTAAAAGAAAATATAAATCCATCTCTTTAGAATGTTGACAAATAGTGCCCTGTAGTTAGTTCTCATTCAACCCTTGCTAAAAATAATAGAAGGCAAATCACAGAGCTCTGAGAATTTCATCCTCGCTGTGAAGAGCAGCCTGTTTTGCCTCATGTCTACAAACTTGGTGGTATAATTTCAAATGTCTCTAGCTAATTAGACAACCTTTGTGTTTAAATCTCTCATGCCCCTTTCATTACATTTGATGGTTTTTGAGAAAACAGCTGGAAATTTCTGTCAATGAAAACAGATTTTCTTTTATGATTATTAAATTTCTTTTTCATCTCTACATGCCAGTGGGATGTACTGCAAATCATTTTAAAGACCTATGCAAGCTGGACATATTGACATTAAAATAAAAGCAGAACCTTTTTCTTGTAGATACTAAAGTAAAGTATTAAATATTAAAGTTGATTTACTGACAGGTTTATCATAATAGTTGAAATAAGTGGTGAGAATGAATGTAAATTGAATTATTGTTTGTAGATGAAGCTGACTGAGGTAGCAATATTTTTGACTTCATGAGAATAAAACAAAATAAATATTGACATTAACTGTTCTAAATAGTCAGGAAAGCGATGATGTAACCACTTATAGAAATTAGTGAAGATAAAATCCACAGCACTTCTATGGGTCTGTCCTTTATGTGCAATTTAGGAAGTGAGCAACTTCCATTTAGGAACATGAAATGCCAAATATTTGTTCTGAGTAGTTTTAGAAGTCAGTCATTTAATCAATTGAAGAGATAATACAGGTTCTTAGACAATGTTTGAACTTCTTTAGACATTCTCTGCTGAATATTTTAAAAGAGAGGAAGCATCTGATTGGAGTTTTTGAGTGAACTAAGGAAAGGGAAGGGGAGGGAAGGAAAAACTAAGGATCAAGTACCTTATATATCTGATACTACTGTTTAGTACTGAAATTGAGAAGTTCTCCTAATCCACTTTAACATAATAATACTTTTTATACTAAGATAATAAAGAGCTGATTTAAGAAAGGTGAAGATACCTCAGGAGAGTGAGTGGGACCTCAAGACAGTGGTCCCCACTTTAACAGAATTGCTATTATCCCTGTTCAAAATACCAATGTTGTAAGCCTATTTTATTTATTTTATTCCAGTGCTAGGGCTTGAACTTGGGGCCTCATGCTTTTTCTTGGCTTGTTGCTCACAGTGGACCTTCCACCATTTGGTACACAATTCCATTTTAGCTAGTTATTTTGGGGATGGAGTCTTGCAAACTTTTCAGCCGGGTCTGGGATTAAACCTCAATCCTCCAGGTCTTGGCCTCTCCAAAAGCTAGGATTATAGCTGTGTGCCACTGGGACCTGCCTTGTAAACCCATTTTAACCTATTTAATTCCATCTCATCTTGTTCTGTTCTTCATCCACCTATTATTGCAGTCCAGGCATGTTGACTGCTCTTTGTATCCTGGAACACAGTAAAATCTTTTTTCTTTTTAAAGATAGCTTTCTCTTAGCATTCTCATTTTTCAACCATATTTATAGTTCTACTGTCCCATAGCTAGTTCTTTCATCATCAAATTCATGCATTGTTTTATTTTAGGAACAGAACAAAGACAGCCTATAACACAGTGGCTTAACAATAGGGAAGTGAGGTTTTTTGATACAAATTTGGTAGGCATTTCAGTGATTTTTTTTTTTAACAAGACTTCCATATCCGGGTCGAAGTCCCAGTGTGTGTTATTTTCTAAGTAGCTGTCAGAGGAACAGATGAAGGGAGTGAATGTCCGATTGTATTAAGGACAATACCCAGAAATGGCTTACCCTTAACCTCCCACTCAGCAGAATTTCATTGGTAGATTTCTCCTGGTTGAAAAATAATATTTAGCTTGGGAAGCATAGCCTTTGTCCTGACCACATTTGAACAGTGAAAGAGGAGAGTGATTTATCGGTTATCAATGATCAACTACCATTATCAAGTAACAATTAGCTTCAATGGCATCTTCGCAGCAAAGCCTTCTTTGACCACTCCATCTAAATAAGTCTCTTGAAACACTGATGCTTTTATTTATCACTGAATCTTGTGAGTTTCTTAAAAATAGCAAATATCACTTTCTAATTTTATATTTATGGGATTTAAATTTTGCAAGTTTTAAAAATAACTTTTTAAACATTTCGAAAGTAGCTTGTGTCTAGATGTCTGACATAGTTCATTTAAAACTATTTGACCTAACACGTATTAGAGAATGATTGAATAAAAATTCCAACTAATTTTCAGATACAACCTCAAACTCATTGTATTTTTTGGGCTGAAATTGCAATTAACTCTGAAGTGAGCAGACAATCCTTCTAGTATAGTGTTTTCTAAAATGTTGGTCAAAAACCCACTTGTGGGTTGCAAAATTCACTTACATAGACATAATCAGTACTTAAAAATCAAAGAATTGGAAGGAAATAGAATAGGAAGAAAAGGACAGAACAGGATAAACATCAGTAAGGATTTGTAATGCTACATAAAACTTCTGTTTCAATTACAGGTCTGTGTGTATGTGTAGTGAGAATATATTCTGGGTCACAAAATAGAAAATAATTTTCATTGTGAAGGATGTTATGGAAAGTTAGGATGGCACTGTCGAAGGCACTTAGAAGAAATAAGCTTAAAGGGAAGGCAGTAGGGGAGGGAAAACATTGATCTTTATTGAACTTACTGTGACCTGCCTCATGGGCTAACAAATGACATCAAATGGTGACTCATCTCTGCACCAATTCCATGACTTTTGATTTTCAGCTGCATCTTTTTCAGCAATACACTATTAAAGTATGTTTCAAAGAGAGGAAGAGCATGTGTTTCAAAGCATTGTTTCATCTCGTCAATCACAGTGGGCTATTATCTTCAAGAATGAAAACTTCAAAAATAACTTTGAATTATAGTTCAACTTGAGAACATAGTTTAAAGAAATCTGCTCTACCTAGAGAAATCACGTATCTGCTTTCATGTTCAGTCTTAGAAAATTGATTGTGGTCTTTTATAATATGCATGCCTATGAAGAGTGCATGTTTTATTTAGAACAAGGATTCGTTGTCTTCTTTGAGCTCTTTGCATGAATACAGCATTGTTTCTTTTTGACTTCTTATAATTGAGTATTTTTTTCCCCTTCTCTTTCTCATTTCCTTTCTTACTGGTAGAATCTGACTTGAAAGTAGTATTCATCTATTTGACCTTAATACAATTTTAGTCTTGTAATTCACTTCCCTTTAAAAATCAATGTGTTTTTCTTTTAGTTCTATCAGTTTTCACATGAGACTTACCAACTCCCAAATACTTTAGAGAAACCTATTCAAAGGATAATATCAGAGCCAGAGTAAGAGAACACTTACAACACACAGTACAGTCATTATCCTGCTGGTCCACATATACAAAACATTGTTTAAGCTGATATGAATTATGACTGCCACATGAAAGAAATGCCAAAAAATGGCAACAATTTTTGCCTTCAAAGTAAGCTCCATTATTGATTCTATCAAACAAGGACTCTTTGTCATAGTTGACATATTGGAATCCTGAAATATCTACCCATGCTAATGGGCCAGTTCTACATGCAACATCTCTGGCCATAAAGGAAATGCAAATCAAAGCAACACTGAAATTTTATCTCACCCCAGCTAGAATGGCCATCATCAAGAATAAAAACAACAACAGATGCTGCATGTGGGAGGAAGGAACTCTCTTGGTGGGAATGTAAACTTGTCAACCACTTTGGAGTACTTTGGAGATTCTTCAAAAAATTAAACATAGAATGACCCTATAACCCGACAATACCACTCCAGAGCATTTATCCAAAATATTTAAAATTATGGTACAGTAAAGCCACCAGTAAAACCATGTTCATTGTTGCACTATTCATCGTAGCCAAAGTATATATCTCAGATGCCTCTTAATAGGCAAATGGATCAATAAAATGTGTGTATACATACACAAGCACACACAAACAATGGAGTGTCATTAGGAAGAATGCTATTATATAATTTGTACACAAATGGATGGACCTGGAACAATATTATGTTGAATGAAGTAAGTCAGGCCCAGAGAGACAAAGGACAGATATTTTCTCTCATATATGGAAGTTAGAGCTACTTATAAGTATACAAGTAAACACATACATGGTTGTATGAGAGTGTACACAAAATAATTAGTTAAAGTATGGTATTTGAAGGGAAGAATTCAAACTATAATTCCTTAGAAAACTTACTTCACAGTCCAACAGAATGAGTACCAGGAAACTGGCACTGAAAGGGGTTAGGGAGTTGAGTAGAGGTATGAAGAAAGGAAGGGGGGAAATGCAATTCTAATATTCAATAAATATCCTATGAAACTATGAAAATTAAAGGTTGAGAGGGATGGGGGAGAACAATGAAAAAGGGATGATATTGACGAAGATCAAGAAAAACTGATGATTAATCATTATAAACTGATTTGTCAAATAGTTACCCCTTTGTACAACTACAAATAAAAGTTTTTTTTAAAAAGGCCATTTCCCTGTTATTTCAGGTCTTCATTGGATGTCAGCCAGGTCTATGGGTGTGCTCTATTGTTAGGTTTTGCCGGATCCTCAGTTCTCTTTCCTTATGAGCCTTACTCAGAACTTCATCCAGTTTTAGCTGCTAACATCTATTGAAGGCTGACTATGGTTCAGGCCTATGTTAAGTGCTTTATTTGCATAATAGAATTTAATTCTCACAACCAGCCAGTGAAGTAGTTATTGAAATCAGTTATTGTTTGTGCATGGCAACCCCAAAATGCAATGTCTTGAAACAATAAAAATTATTTGTTATGTCTCCAGCTTTAGTGGCTCTGTTCTTTCAAAGAGACTCAGGTGAACAATTCTCATTTAGTTTCTTGTTTCTTAGTTTGAGCCTGAGACTGGACTCATTTTAAATGCTTCCTTCGTACACTTATAGCTGGTGTCTGAATTCAGGGAGCTGAGACTCCTTAACTCTCCAGTTTCATATAATCTCTTCATGTTGTAGCTGGATTGGTTGGCTTTAACTGAAAAGCTTGGTCACTTTGGTTATTCCTTGAAGGAAAAAGCACAAAAGATGATTTCTGTCAGAGGTAGAAGACATAAGGGGGATGTGAACAGCAATTTCAGATCAATGCACAGTTTAGGTCTGTTTTCTTGGTGGGTCTACAGAAAGATGTACCTTTTGAAACGTACCTATGCATTTTCACAGGTGATACTTGCTAAGACTTTGGTGGATTTTAGGATCCATTTCTTAAGACAAACAACAAATTCACACAGAAATAGATAATCAGAACAATCTTATATTTATTAAACATTAATAATTCATTATTTTCTCTAAAAGAAGTCTAGATGATATTCCTACTGGTGAATTTTTAATAAACATTTAAGCAAGAAATACTAATTTTCCACATGCTCATTAAAATTTTTGGAATAAATAGAATCCTTCCCAATTCACTTTCTGAGACCAAGCTTATACTAATTCCAAAATAACTGCAGAAAAGAAAAACTTTAGATTCAGTATTTCTTATGAGCCTGAATCCTCAAATCCACAAAACTGTGTAGTATACTTTTATCCGTGAATTATACAGAAGGAACTAGTGGAAATCATTCAAGTTTTCAGGGTTAAATATACTTTCCAAAAAATCACTGTAACCCACCAACACAGCAAATGGGAGAGGGAAGTTTCTGAACTCTAGCATTTGTAAAACCCTACAGCAAAGCCTAGAGTAAACATTAAATGTAATGGTGAGAAACAGGACATATCCTTCCCCAAACCATGGGTCATATAAAGGTTCCCCCAGTCCTCTAACATTATTCAGTGGACGTGTAAACCTAAGCACACGTGTTGGGAAAGAGGAGATGAAATTCTGCTCATTTATGAACCGGCTGTCTATGAAGAGATCCAAGGAATCACCACAAATCGACTAGAATTAACAAGGTAAGAGTATACAGAATTCATTTGTAGAAATCAAATGCTTTGCTACAGACTAGTACTAAAAAGCTGAAATAGAAAAAATAAGTTAAGCCATTTTGCAGGAGTGAAAGATAGATGTATAAATCTATTGAAGGTATAAAAAATTCCATATGAATAAATGAAGCTATTTAGTGTTCACAGGCTGAAAAATTCATTGTTGTTAAGATGAGAATTCTTACTAACTTGTTTATAGATTCAACTCAATTCTAACCCAAATCCCAGCAAGTTATTTTGTAAACACCGATATGTTGATTTTAATGTTTTATATGCAAAGGCAAAAGGCCCAGAATAGCCTACAAGATCCTGAAGTGTATTTAAGAGCAATCAAAACTAGACAATGGCCTGGTTCTGGTGGCTTATGTTTGTAATCCTAGCTAGGATTATAGAAGAGTAATGTCTGGAAGATTGAGTTTGGAGACCAGCTCATGCAGAAAAAGTCAAGCAGACTCCAAAATAACCCACAAAAGTTAGAGCTTTGGTTCCCTTGATATTATATATACATGTATTGGAACTAGGGAAGGGAAAGGAAATACCAAAATTTAGAGACAAAGGATAAAAAGACAAATGACTCCAAAAGGAATACTTACAAAACCATTTGGTGTAAACCAACTGAACAACTCATGGGGGAAGAGGGGAAGGGTAGGGTGGGAAGGAGGAAATGACGGGGGTGGTAACAAATTGCACAAGAAATGTAGCCATGGCCTAACGCATGAAACTGTAACCCCTCTGTACATCACTTTGACAATAAATAAATAATTATTTTAAAAAAGTAAAAAAAAAAAGACAAACTAATGCAACAGCAATACTTACAAAATGATATGGTTTAAACCAAGTGTACAACTCATGGTGGGGAGGAAAATAGGAAGGGGTGGAAATGAGGGAGGAGGTAACAAGTTGGATAAGGAATATAGTCACTTCCTTACATATGAAACTGTAACCCCTCTGTACATCACTTTGACAAAAAAGAAATGAAAAAAAAAGTCAGAGCTGAAGATGTGGCTCAGGTGTTAAGCAAGCAAACCAAGTGAGTGTGATGCCTACTTCAAACTGCACTATTACCAATAAAAGAAAAACGTTAGACAATACATTGAGGAGACATGCAGATCTAAATAGATGATAAGCGATAATGATGAATAGATGGATAGGGCTAGACTAAAGGTGGAAGGCAGGGCATGAAAGTAAGTCTTCCTTTCTCTAGTCTACTACACCTTGGTTCTGTTTTGCAAAGAGATTTAAAAATTTTCCTAGAGCCTTAAGGTAAGATGGGATGAAAGGAAGCTATGATAACTTGAAAATTAATGGTCCTGAGCAGGCAAAGAGAAAAAACAAATGTTTGGAGACAAGTGGGAATTTGTGGGTTTTGCTTTGTTTTGTTTCTTGTTTGTTTTTAACATATGTTCTTGTTTGAAAGATTTAGCTGTTGGTACTGATGGGAAGGTGGAGGAAATTAAAAAGGTTTAAAGAGATAGGGACAAAAAAAGTAAAAAGTAAACATTTAAAGCCTCAGAGTTCCCTTTGATTTCTGTGCGTCTTCTTTCAAGTTAAATTGAATCAACCTTGTTTGTGCATTTGGCCAGTTCACCAGACAAGTTAGCATGTGTAAGTCTCCTCTTAGTTGTGGAGTTCTTTATCAAAGGATTTCAGAGCTGTAAATATATTATTTCATCTATTAGCTCAGTCAACTTTAGTCTGGTTTACTGGATCATGATTTGATCTGTGGCTCTACAATTAGTATAAGTAAAGGTGAATCCTTGTTGAATCATTGCTAGGAAAAAAAAAGTCTAGTTTCAGGTTGACAATTCCCTTAGCCTTTTGAAACTTTAGGTGGCTTCAAAGAACGGCATGAAAAATTTCTTCAGTGTTTTCTGGCTTCCCCCCCCCAAAAAAAATCCAGCTTTCCCTATTCCAGTTTCTTCTCAAGTGAATCACAACTGACATTGCTGACAATTTTCTTACCTCCCACTATGGATTTCATTTTTTTAGACTTTGTTATCCTCCAAAAATATGTGAATTTTTGACATGTTCTAGTTTTACTAGCAATTTTATTTTATTAAAATAAAACCTCACCCATTGGTTTCTCCCTTTTTCCTTGTTACCTTCCAGGCTTCACATTGTGCTTCTGCTGTTTCTTTCTGTATCCTGGATAACTGAATTCCATTAACTCTAGGACTTGCCATTTTCCTTAATTTTCTTGAGAGAAACAATGAATTAGATGAGGTAACACCATCTAATATAATATGATCTTTTTTTTTGGTCATAATGGAGTTTGAATTCAGGGCCTTGTGCTTGCTAGACAGATGACTTCAGCCCTAACAAACGACTCATTTGAGAGGAGAAATTAATGTCTGAAAAATGAAATTTTGAATGTTTTAAAATTCGAATTTCTGGTTGTAAAAGTAAATTCTTTCCGTTGTATAACTTTGTGCTCATGTGCGAGCTTTGGGAATGCAGTTGACATCTATAGAAATGCAGGATTTCTGATATGGCATGATCATAACATTCTGATGCTCTAGAATAAAATTGTAAATTTGAATTGTTTGGCATTACTTCAAGGTTGTTCTTTCTCCATTCAAGCTTATTAATTTTTCACTCCTGCTATAGCTATACCCAACTTTGTGTATAATTGACTTCACCATCTGTGTACTGAAGATCAGGTTTTTTTTTTTTTTTTTTAAATTTTTTCCAGTCCTGGGCCTTGGACTCAGGGCCTCAGTCCCTGGCTTCTTTTTGCTCAAGGCTAGCACTCTGCCACTTGAGCCACAGCACGACTTCTGGCCGTTTTCTATTTATGTGGTGTTGGGGAATCGAGCCCAGGGCTTCATGTATACAAGGCAAGCAATCTTGACAGTAGGCCATATTCCCAGCCCTGAAGATCAGGTATTTCTCTGAAGCATGCATAGACTGTACCATGAGTGCTGAGGAAGATTAACTTTGGAATGAAGATATTTGGGATACACATCTGGCCTACTATTTAGTGGTAGATCACAGAGCCTATTAACATTCTTGATTGTGAGCAACAAAAACTAACCCTGATTAATTAATATAAAAGATAATAAGCAACATATGAGCCAAAGTAATAAATTGAGATGAACCAATTTGATAGTCTTTCCATTGTAATTGGAGGGCTAAGTCCATTTAACTGCAATAACATTATCTATACAGTTTCTTATTTGTCATCTTAATTTTGTCTTTTATATCTATTACCTATTTTACATATACCCTTTATACAAGTCCTTACCTATTTTTGGATAAGCAATGCTTTATTCAGTGTTTCCTTCAATGGTTATTCCAGTTTTCTCTTCTATTAGCTGATAAGGTCTCTCTATTTTTGTTATTTTAGCTGTTATCTTGGAAATCACAACATGAACCCTTAAAATCAATTTTTTATACCAGTGCTAGGGCTTGAGCCTTAGGGACTGAGCACTGTCCTTGGCTTCTTTTTGCTCAAGGCTAGCATTCTACCATTTGAGCCACAGCACCCCTTCTGACTTTTCCTGTATATGTGGTGTGAGGAATCCAACCCAGGGCTTCATGTATATGAGGCAAGCACTCTACCACTAGGCCATATTCCTAGCCCCCAAATCAATTCTTTTAATGCTTCCTAGATATGACTACATACTTAAAATATTCCCCCTATTCACCTTGTTTCTTTTGTGTTAACCCTATAATAAATTTTATTTCTACACTATTTTTTGTTTTAAAGGTGATATATGGAGGGGTTACAGTTACATAAGGTAATGAGTGTATTTCTTTTTTTCCCCATGCAAATATTTATTTTCTATATGTTTAATGACAAGTAGAATTAATATTTATAGTCTAATAGGGAGTATAAACATGTCCCTTTCTTTTTTTAAAATTTTTATTGTCAAACTGATGTACAGAGAGGTTACAGTTTCATATGTTAGGCATTGGATACATTTCTTGTACTGTTTGTTACCTCCTCCCTCATTCCCCCTCCCCCCTCCCCCTTTTCCCTTTCCCCCCCATGAATTGTTGAGTTCATTTACACCAAACAGTTATGCAAGTATTGCTTTTGTAGTCGTTAGTCTTTTTTAGCCTGTGTCTCTCAATTTTGGTATTCCCTTTCAGGTTCCTAGTTCTAATACCAGTATGCACGGTTTCCAATGTACTCAGATAAGATACAGAGATAGTGCAGGTACACCACAGGAAGAGGATACAAGAAGATCATCAATAATAGAAGCTACAGTTACACATAACACATCGAAAGTAGTTACAACAGTGATATAACAATCGTTTCCATAACATGGAGTTCATTTCACTTAGCATCATCTTATGTGTTCATAAAGGTATAGTAGCTGTTGGGCTCTTGTGATCATCTGCTGTGACTTGCCTAAACCTGTGCTAATTATTCCCTATGAGGAAGACCATAGAGTCCATGGGTCTGGCTCACTTCACTTAGTATACATCACTGGCCATAAAAGAAATGCAAATCAAAACAACATTGAGATTCCATCTCACCCCAGTAAGTATATCCTATATCAAGAAAACTAACAATAACAAGTGTTGGAGGGGATGTGGCCAAAAGGGAACCCTATTTCATTGTGTTCAGCCACTCTGGCAAGCAGTATGGAGATTCCTCAGAAGGCTAAACATAGAGCTTCCCTATGACCCAGCAGCCCCACTTTTGGGTGTCTACCCAAAAGACCACAAACAAGAACACACTAAGGCCACTAGCACAACAATGTTCATCGCAGCACAATTTGTCATAGCTAGAATAGAGTGTATTTCTTTATGAATACTTTTACCCCCTCCCTCATTTTCTCCCATTTCCTCCAACTCAATTCCCCTCCCCCATGAGTTGTAAAGTTCATTTCCAACATAGAGTCTAGTGAGTATCACTGCTGCTTTGTTTCACCCTTTGGCCCATCATTTCTGTGATTCCCATTCCCTTCCACAAATCAGATAAGCATATATAAGATAAAGGGTATAGAAATAAAATATTAAAATATGGTGATAACAGGGCATAAACCAGAGGAAAAAAAAGAAAGAAAAAAGAAATAGCTGCAAAAAGTACTTTAAAAAAACATCTTTTTCCATTTCTTGGAGTTAATTGTGATAAGCTTCATTTTATATGGTTATATACATCTAGTTATTGAGCTATTGTGATCCTCTGTTAAGAATATCATACAAATATTGTAGTTAATACAAATGAGGGGAACCATGCAGCCTGTGTTTCATTGAGTCTGGCTTGCTTTGCCTAATATAATTTTTCTAAGTCTTTCCATTTCTCTACTAACAGGGCAATGGCATTCTTTCTGAGAGAATCTATGCTGTTTTCATTCTAACGGATATTATTGTTTTGTGTATGGACTCTCCTTGAAGTTCTGAGCTTCTTTTCTATTGTCATTTTTCCTTGGAATAAAGAATTTATTTAATATTTCTTTCATGAGAGTATACTGGTGATGGATTTGGTTTTTTTCATGAACCTTCAATTTTGAAAGATCTATTTCCAGAGTCTAGAATTCTTCTCTGGCTGATATTTTCTTTTAACAGTTTAAAATGCCATTCCACAGCTTTTTGGCATTCTCTTTTCTGGCTATTGGTCTCTTATTGTTGCTACTTGAAATTAATCTTTTTTCTCTGGGTTTACTTTTAAAAATGATTTTCTCTTTGTTCTTGGTTTATAGCCATTTTAATCTTATATGCCTTTTTCATTCTTTGTGACATCATGCCTCAGGTCTATAGTACTCAAACTGTTGTCAAGTTTGAAAAATGTTCACCTCATATTCTCTGGCCTGTTTTCGTTTTTCCTGGTTCTGAATGCAAATTTCTTAGATTTTTCCATTGGGTTTCATGTGCCATCTTCATTTTTTTGAAACATTTTTTCATCTTTTCTTCCTCTTTACTCACTATAGTTTTTACTGATTTTTTTTTCAAATTTACCAATCCCTATTCTCTTGGGTCCATCCAACCTATGTTGAATTCAATCCAATTATGGATTATTTTCACTTATAACTTAATCTTATCTTAAGCTCCAATTTTCTCTAATCCTCCATGTTGTTATGGATTTTCTTTATCACTGCTATTTTTTCCCTGGCATCTAGATTTGAACTCAGGGGTATAATGCTTGCAAGAGCTTCTTGTTCAGCTAGTGTTCTGCTACTGGAGTCATACCTCTAGCCCAGCTTTTTGCCAATATTTTGGAAATGAGGTCTCTAGAATTTTTCTTCCTGGGCTAGCTTTGAACCTACAACCTTCGAAACTAGCAACTAGCTAGAATTCTAGGCATGAGTCACTGGCACCTGGCTTAATCCCTGCTCTTTTAATATATGGCTCAGCTGTTGGTTTGTTTCTATTCATTAAGAGATTAATTTTCTGCAGATGCTTTTTGTTGGTATACTGACTAATTTTTGATCAAATCTTTTACACAATGTATTATCAAGTAATATATATCATGATATATATGTATCTATATGAATATCATATATATAATATACATATATGTGTATCATGATATATATGTATATATCTGTATGTCAAGAAAGGATTCACTTATCTTTTTGGAGTCCTGGAGGATAGAGCAGTTTGTCTCATTCTGATCACAGCCTGGAACCTTGACAAGGACTACAGCTGAATACACAGTTCAGATTCAGTGTCTTCTCTTTGTGCAATTTCCCTTTTGGTATGTAGTTCTCCAAGTTTCTTTGTAAGTCTGGGCCCTCCTCTTTGTTATGGGGTCCTGAGCTCCAAGTTTTATTTTTATGCACCACCAAACTATTTTCCAGTTATTTCTTACTGATATTTTAGCCTCTCTCTCTGTACAGCTGAAGCATTAAGCAGATGCTCTAACAAAAAACTCACTGCTTCTTGGTCTCACCTTGAACGGTCTTGTTTTAGGGGATCTGGGCCTCTCAAGTATCACCTGATTCAGCAGTCCCAATGCTATTTTTGTCTCCTTATCCACAAAAGACATCACTTATTGAATGCTTTCATAACTGCCATCTTTTTCTTGGCTTTTAAATATTCTTGCCATCTTTTCAATAAAATACATATAAATATCACAGTGAGAGAACTTGGCACAGAATATTGAACTAACTTTCCAGAATTTCTGGATTTGGACTTATCAAGGTTTCATTTTCTCATCAGCACTCCAATTCCTTCCAACGGTTTATTTTATGTCCTAACTTAATGCTCATGTTGTTTATAAAAGAAGTGCTATGTGCTGCCTCAAGCCTAATCAGAATAGAATTCAGTGTTCAAGTTCTTTAATATTCCTTATTTACCTATCAATTCATGTACTTAGTTATTTTAGTAGATTTGTAATTTACATGCAAGAAGTTGTATAATCATAATAGGTCCACAAATTGACATAACCATTTTCACTGCATAGAAAAGCACCCTTTGGTTTTATATTATTGATGGAATCCTTCATTTAGCTTCTACGGATTCAATTTTTTGTGGAAGCATGTGTTTGGATTCATCATATTGATACAAATATAATAAAATAAGATTTTCTTTAGAAACCCATGGACTTGTCCTAAGGAGATTAAAACTTGGATGAGGAGATTCAAGTGTATGCACTTATGTGTTTTTGAATGCTCTGTCTCTGACTGAATATATTTCTTCCTTTGACTGGAAAGACTGAATAATACAGAAAGGCAAAAAGATTCTAAGGGTTAAACTGACTTGGGATTTTTGTCTGGTACTAGATGTGCAAAGGGAAAGGCTAGTGGCCCTTGGCTTTTCTATTTTTACATATTGAATGATATGTATCCTTGTGAGAAGGATAAAATGTATACAAAAGCTCTTCAGCCTATTCATCACATGGTAGCGATGCATTAGTTTCAACCACTATTCAACTATTTTAGGGCCTGTCAATGTAGCTTAGTGGTAGAGTGCTTGCCTAGGAAGCTTGAGGCCCTGGGTTTGATTCTTCAGTACTACATAAACAAACAAAACCCACCAGACCAAAAAATAAATGATTTTATACACGTTTTCTTTTTTTTTTTTCTTCTTTTATTTTTATTACCTTTAAATAGTTGTACAAAAAGGTTTCATTCAACATATCAGTTAATAAGTACAATGCATCTTGATCAGTGTTGCCCCTTCCATCATTCCCCCCAATCTATCCCACCCCTACCCATCCCGTTACCTGATTCCACTTTTCAGATATATATATATGTATATATATATACATTGAATATTATGACTATATTTGTACACCATTCCTCTCTCCATTCATGTGACCCCTTCCCACTAAACCCTATTCCCTTCAGACAAAACACGTTTCTACTTCCAGGACGTTTTCTTTTCTTTTCTTTTTTTTTTTCTGGACGTTTTCTTATTAGCTGATTTCAATGCCTGATTCCTCCCGTATGTCTCCTTTCTGTTTCCTTTACATGGTTATGGATTTCTATCACCAGGGCACATATGCCAAGAAGAAAGTAGCATATTATCGATTGCTAATATTAGGTATCATTCTCCTCCCTCTCAATTTCTGGAAGTTGCTGGGATTCCATTTGTGTTATACAAATACCCAAGTGGACTGTGCAGGTGTGGGCCGAAGAGAAAAGAATGTCCTTTCACTGGAGAAATTGTCTCCAGTCAGCAAGAATGACATTCTTTTTACAGAGTGGTAATTCTCCATTTCCACCATCCCAAGCCTCTGAGATTTTTAAATTAGGACATCTTAACATCAGTGAGGCTCTGATCAAACTTTCTTTGTCTGAGTTCACTCCTGGAGGGTTTGGGGGTTGTTGTAAGGCATGTGTTTTTAATTTGGCAAAATTAAATCTCTTCGGTTAAATCTACTGTGAAATTAAAACCTTGACTCAAACCTGACATTCAATAGACTCCTTTTGAAAGTGGCCTGGTTTTACGTGAACTCAAATGGCCAGTGAAATCTTTAGGTCCCTTTCAAAGCTTTCAGGTTCAGCTACAGGATGGGAGATGCAAGACTTGTAAAAAAGACTGAAGTACCTTTCCAGAGTGAGGGAGAGGTGTAGAGGACCAGGAGAACATTATTTTCCTGTACCTGTCTTTTAGGGCCTTTTGTTGAGTAGCTCATGTATCATTCAGTGACTAGTTACTGAGTGATGTGTACAATGAGTCTGTTACCACTGGGCCCCTTTCTGCTTAATGTTATTTCAGTTTTATTGATAGTATTAAAAGAAGTGGCACTGAGGATCTTTTAATTATTTTTATTTTTAGAGGTATGCTCATTTGTCTACTTAGTGTGAAGTGTTAGTTAATTACATTTGGTCTGATATTCTTGGCTTTCTCTAGGTACAGGCATTTAGTATACTTAAGGAGAGACTTAATTGGTAATAGTTGATTAAGATTACATTTTCCAGGTAATTTGTTTAAATAAACAGAAGGATGTTTGATTTCTTGCCTTGATTTAATAAACAGGCTATATTTCAATTTTTTTAATGGTAAGAAAATGTGTCTTTCAACACAGAGTTTCAGTTTCTTATTTGGTAGATTATGTATATGTGAATAAAAGACTATTCTTCTGTGGTATCATGGCCTGATCTAATGTTTTTCTATAAATATTTATCTTATTCAATTCGAAGTCAGGCTGCACTTCCAAGGTTTTTATCGGGGAAAGAACGCTACTAGAAAGGTATGTTTCTAGACTATTGTCATTTAAAGAAATTATTTTACTTTAGAATACTTTTATGTCTAAAGAAAAATCAGGAGAGAACAGCTTCAAGTTTACTGAGTATTAACATCATTGGTAGATTGTCACAATTAAATAATACTGATATATTATTAAATAAATTTCACATGACAACCAGAATTCCTCAGATATGTAATATTTTTCCTTAAAAGGCCCTTATATCTATTCTAGGTCCCATCTAGGTAGAAACCATATTACATGCAGCTATCTTTGTTTTTGGCCAGTGCTGGGCCTTGGACTCAGGGCCTGAGCACTGTTCCTGGCTTCTTTTTGCTCACTGTGCCACTTGAGCAACAATGCCACTTCTGGCCGTTTTCTATATGTGTGGTGCTGGGGAATTGAACCCAGGGCTTCATGTATACGAGGCAAGTACTCTTGCCATTAGGCCACATTCCCAGCCCCACATGCAGCTATCATTGTCTGTAGATCCCTACTGACTGTGATTTTTTGGAGTGTGTGTGTGTGTGTGTGTGTGTGTGTGTGTGTGTGTATGCGTCCTAGGGCTTCAACACTGGGCCTAGTTGCTACCCCTAAACTTCTTTTTGGTTGTTGTTGTTCAAGGCTCGCATTCTACCACTTCAGCCACGGAGCCACTTCTGGCTTTTTAATATTTGGTAGTTATTTGGAGGTAAGAGTCTCATGGACTTTCCTGCTTGTCCTCAGCTTTCAGACTCTTGAGTGCCTAGGATTATAGGCATTAGCTACCAGTGTCTAGCTAGCTGACTGACAATTTTTTTTTTCAATTAAATCTGCACTCTCTTTTTTATACTTATTTATTGTCAAAGTGATGTACAGAGAGGTTACAGTTTATACATTAGGCCTTGGGTACATTTCTTTTTTTTTTTTTTTTTTTTCTTTTTTTTTTTTGGCCAGTCCTGGGCCTTGAACTCAGTGCCTGAACACTGTCCCTGGCTTCTTTTTGCTCAAGGCTAGCACTCTGCCACTTGAGCCACAGTGCCACTTCTGGCCGTTTTCTGTATATGTGGTGCTGGGGAATCGAACCCAGGGTCTCATGTATTCAAGGCAAGCACTCTTGCCACTAGGCCATATCCCCAGCCCTGACTGACAATTTTTAACAATTGAGTTATGATGATCTTGCTAAATTCTAAGATATAACCCAACATGTTCTCTCTCTCTTTCTCCTTCCTTGTCTTTTTCCTTTCCATTTCTCATCTTCAATCTCTTTTTTCTCTCTCTTTATCAAGTTCCATCCATAAGGTATTGGCTTTCAGTCTTTCACTCTGATTTAATGTGATCTTCTTACCTACTCACTTGAGATCTTCCCTTTTGTAGTTTTCAGATTTTTGTTTTCTCCTCATCTCTGATCTGTTTCAGTTTTTTCCTGCACTGAACATTTTTTCTAACCTAAAGTGAAAGAACTTCTACTACCTCCACTGATAATATGCATTATACAAGAAGACATGCAGCTCCTTAGTGATTTTATTTCTGATTTAAACAGCTAAACTGCTGCATCTAGAGCAGACATATATTTTCCCTGTGACTTAGCTTAGTTAATTCCCCTAATGAATGTTCTTTTCACAACAATCATCTCTTAGAACCCCTATTGAGGGTTCAAAAGATTTTGCTTCAAAGCATGTAGCACTGTGCTTACAGTGGCATTCCTTTCTTCCTCTGTCTTCTCTATAAGGCTGATCAACTGAAATAAAAGATGAAAAGTGTTTGGACTGAACACTTGCTTCTGTCTGTTGACACACTTTCAATTGTTGATGGATTAGAATTTTGATAAAATATTGAAAATGTTCCTTACATGTGATATAAAGAAAGTACACAAATTTAATTATGTGAATGGAAGCCAAATAAATAAAAATATCAGCAGCATGGCTTCATAAGCGGAAATACTAAATGAGAGTAGCCTGTGGTTTACCTGGAGGTTATTGGAAAGAAAAAACTGCCTTAAAGCAGCTTAGTATTCACATGGGTCAGGGACTCAATATCAGAGGAAATTAGACTTTTAATTAAGATGGAGATAAAGATTGTGCATTACTGCAATATTAATGGCAGAACAACATAGATAAATAATTAACCCATTCTGAAATGTCCTGATCTTTCTGTACAATAGTATAGATTTGGTTTAATATAAATTATACCATGTGGAACCAACAACATTTGGGGGGGCAGTTTAAATTGTTACCAATCAGTCTTGAATACATGAGTTGGCTTCCAGATCCAACCATCTACTAAGGCCCATTGCTGCTCTGCAGTTACTTCACTTATAATAACTAGCTCTCCTCTGGTGATTGACATACAAGCTCTGTCTTGATACAGTCTATAAATCATTGTCTCTTACATTAAGAGCCACTTAAGGTTCTTAGTGCGTTGGTGTAGGATCCTTACTTATGGGACTGGACAAAATACTACTGTAGTTTGATTTTGTGGAGGGGAAAAGGAAACAAGAAAAGTTCATCATTTTTCCCTTTGAGGAATTTCTTTCATAATTTTGTTATAAATATGCACTCAACTAAATTCTGCCCATGGCCTACAGTACAAGTTACAGTATGAGTTCTTCTCTTGACTTGTCTGCTCTTGTTTTTCTTCCTTAGAAGGAAATTAGCCCTGTAAACATACCCACAATTTTTTTTTTCACACATGGCTACTTCCCTATAAGGGTCTGAGATGCTTATACCAGGGCTCAAGTAAGTCCATCAGTAATTTCCCCCATTTGCTTAGTAATTTGGCTTTCTACAGATAGCGATAATAAAGAACTTCTTAGAAATAGTCTTTAAACTTATATGTATTGGCTTTAGATTTATATGTAAACTTAATTTTTAGACTTATATATTTAAACTTTTATTTTTCAAAGATTTTTAAAATTATCTTTAAATAATCATATAATCACCATTTAACAAAGAATTTATGAATTCAATGCATCTTGATTAATGTCACCCCTTTCAACATTCTCATCTATTGCTCTCCTACCCAGTCCATCCTTTCTCTCACTCTTCTTTTTTTTCTTTCTTTTTTTTTTTTTTTTTGGCCAGTCCTGGGCCTTGGACTCAGGGCCTGAGCACTGTCCCTGGCTTCTTCCCGCTCAAGGCTAGCACTCTGCCACTTGAGCCACAGCACCGCTTCTGGCCGTTTTTCTGTATATGTGGTGCTGGGGAATCGAACCTAGGGCCTCGTGTATCCGAGGCAGGCACTCTTGCCACTAGGCTACCCCAGCCCCTCACTCTTCTTAATTTTATAGGATACATTGGGTTCTTATCTAAATTCTCCCACTCTTCTCCTTTTTATTCACAAGCTTATATTCATGGGTTTTATTTTAGGGCTAACTTAATCTTTTAATTTTTCCTGAAAATGGCCTAGTCTGCTAAGAGAAAATAACAAATGCCTTCTACTAATTGAAAAGTTAACATAGGTTGTAGGTACCATGTGTAATACAATCCTCACAAAATTTCTATGATTTTCTATGATTTGTGATCAAAGTATTCAAGAGAAAAACTTAGAAGGATTAAATGTTGTTCATGAGTTCTTTATTTCACTCACCTCTTTCTCTGTTATATCTTATCTTTATGCAATTAGACTTCAATTGGACTCTCAAGTTCATGTGCTCCTGCATGTTATCTGCTCAGGGAAGCAGAGATTCAATCCAGTTCAAGGGGTTGAGTTCAAAAAACTTCTTTCCCAGTATTTTCTATATATTCTTTGTTTCCACCAGAAAGAATAACATTGCCAATTGCTCCACTCATAAAGAAATGAAAAGATTTAGAAAATAATCATACTAATCAAAGTAAGCCAGACCCAAAGAAACACAGGCTGCATGGTTTCCCTCATTTGTAATACCTAGAATGTGCCTATAATCTACAAGTAAACACAATGGATAGTAAAAGACAAATGATTACAGCTGGACATGTTTAATTAAACAGCCATCTAAACATTCACACAGTGAGAACGAAGAAGGATATTCTTAGGAAAGGATCATGAGTACTCAATATCTATGTGCATATGATTATATAAAAAGATGCTTATGAACTCCAAGAAATGGAAGAAGATTTTTATTGTTTTTTTCTTTTCTTCTATCCTTTTTTCTTTGCTTTATTCCTTTTGTCTCTGTTTTTGATTTCTTGCTATCTTATGTATAAATTTATCTGATTTGGGGAGAAGAAGAGGAAGCACAGGAAATGGTGGGACAAAGGGTAAACCAATTCAGCAGTGAAATACACTAGACATTGTGTTGCAAATGAACCATACAACTTTTCAGGGAGAGATGTTGGGACAGGAAAAATGGGGAGAGAATGATAGAGGATGTGATAGTGTTCAAGAGGAAATGTGCTCATTGCCTAACTCCTGTAACTGTAACCCCTCTGTACAGCACCTTTACAATAATTTCTTTTTAAAAATCAGGTGCTTGTAATTTGGAAAACAGGAGAACTATACAGGATAAACTAAAAAGCAGTTGAGGCTCAGAACAACTGTACAAAGTGCTAATGTGGCATTTAACACTTGTATTACATGACAGTTGGCTCAAGTTCAGAAGACACTGGTGTAATCAGCCTAGAAAATGTTTAGAAACTGAACTTTATCACATTTTTATGTGATTTTGCTGTTTGCATTTGGTAGGTAGGTTTTGTTACTTGTATCAGATTTACATGGTTTATGTTTTATTTGACAGGGAATCTATCACCTATCACCTTTGGGTCTTTTTTTTTTGTGCTTACAGAATTAATGGTAAGTGAATAGAGTAGATATTGCTCATTGGTTTTTATTTTTTCTTGGGTTTGGACTTTGAGAACATTCTAACTCCTGTGCTAGCATAGTAAGTGCTAATTGTAGACCTGCTTGAATGTCATCCTCCCTTTCTGCTCCTTAATGGAAACTGTGGCTTCTCTAGCACTTTTTATTAGGCAGTAGAGGTGTTTGAATAGGTGTTTGGTGGGAAGGCACTATACTACTTGAACTTTGTCCCCTAACTCTTTTTGCTTTAGTTATTTTTTGGTAGAATCTCACTTTTTGCCTAGGGCTGGTCTCTATGAGTGACATAACATAGGCATTATAGACTCAAATAGACTTGGGATTTGAACTCATTTTCCCTATATGTATAATTTAAGATCTTGGGGAGGTTAATTTTCCATATATAACATGTGAATAATAATGGTAGTAATAATGATCTATAACACAGGGACATGTCAATGTGTGCATCACAGGATTAATGGATGTGGCGATACTCTCAAAACACTAATACAGGTATATATCCAATGTATGTTAGCTACTGTTTTGTGTTTTTAATAATAATGAGCTAAAATATTTCATTATCTTTTACCTGAAGAAAGGCATTCAGAGTCCACTTTAACCTTAGGGACCTATGATTTTAAATGTGCTTCTGTTTTATTATTATGGCCTCGTTCTTTTAGTTTTGTTCAGGGTTCTGGCTTAGAACATAGTGATGTTGTTTACCATCTTGTTGATTGGCTTTATCTAACCCGAATGTTCAAGCCGTAGACTTGGTAAGTGAACATCATGTATCTGTTTTGTTCAACTGTTTTGTCAGTGATAGAATTTTGCAGCAATTCACTTGCAATTTTCTCCAAGAGTACACAGAGTCACACACATTTAATTCCCAGCCCTGAGCTCCTGTTGCTCTAACTGATCAGCTGGATCCTATTAAATGAAAAACGGAGCATCCCCTGTGTACTGTCACTGCACTAATGTGATGGAAGTTATGAAAGCGGGCTGAGAGGTGACCTATCTCTTTTGAGCTACAGTGTGGAGACATATAAAATAGGAACACTAAATTCAGCATAAAGTTTAATATAAAAAAGTTCCACAAAAAGACAAAAATGGACTATGAAGGTTTCAGAGGAAATGGAAGATATTAGGATGACAGAATGAAGAAAGAATCCATCCTGGGTATCTAAGCTTCTGTATATCATTTTTTTAAACAATATCTTGACAGAAATGAAAAGAATGAACATATTATTATTAGAAAAGGTGTGGAAATAAGTGTTTTCCTTCCTATGCTCTTGTCATTAAAGGCACTTTAAAACTTTTTGATAGCAATTTGGCTGTATTTTACTACATTTTAAATGTACATGTTAGCTAACCTTGTAATTCACTTCTGGAAATCAACTTGTAAAAAGTAATGTTATGAAGGTCTACTTATCAAATGTGCTTATTTTAGTCATATTTTGAACAGCTCTTAAAAAGAATAAGCTGAATGCTAATCTATGAGAAGTGGTAGACTAAGTTAAAGAATATGTATATTATAGTATATGAGACAATTATTAGTTTGAATGAGACAGATACCTATAAATTGAGATGAAAGCATGTCTGAGTAGATTATATGAGAAAAGCTAGCTACAGAAATATATGTGTATATATTCATATCATAATATAATATAACCTCTTAATTAATTAGATAATTCACCAAATGTATACCTTAGTACATTTTTCTATGTGTGTGCCTGCCTCAGAGCCTGAGCATTGTCCCTGAACTTCTATGCTCAAGGCTAAGACTCTACCACTTGAGATTCCCCTCTACTTCCGGATTTTGGTGGTTAACTAGAGATAGGAATGTCACAGACTTTCCTGCCTGGGCTGGCTCCAAACTGTGATACTCAGATCTCACCTTCCTGAGTAGCTAGGATTATAGGGACCAGCCACCAACGTACCAACTATATACAGCTATTGTAAAATAAGGCAAAGGACAATTACTGAAGGAAGTTCACTAAGTTATTCCTCTGGGGTAATTGAATCAAAGAATGGAAGTTGCGTTTATTATAGAAGGAATATACCTTCAGTATGCTTTCATAACCAAAAGAACTATGCTCTAGCTATTAAAAAACTGACAATAGAAATATTTATGTTTCTTAGTAAAGAGGAAAAAGAAAGAGAAGGCTGCAGTAGTCAAGAGTGGTTTGGCACCAGGAATTCCTACAAGACAATATTCTGTAAATTACATGTACAATTGGGGTTGGGAGGGAGAAATTGGGAAGGGGGAATGTGGAAAAAAATGAGAGAGGTGGTAACAAGTTTGATAAGAAATGTACTCACTATGTATGAAACTGTAACCTCTCTGTACATCACTTTGACAACAAATAAATTAATTTAAAACGAAGAGTGGTTTTGGGCCTCAAGAATGAGGGAATGACTGTAAGCATAACAGACAGAAACTCAAAACTTAGAAGTATATGAGGCCTTTGTCCATTGTATAGTCGGTTAGCACTAAAAAAAAATTAAATTCATCCAAAACGAAACTGCAAAGAACCAACAGCCCCCTTAACAAGTGGGCTAAAGACTTCAAAAGAGACTTCTCTGATGACGAAATGAGAATGGCCAAGAGACATATGAAAAAGTGCTCTACATCACTGGCCATAAAAGAAATGCAAATCAAAACAACATTGAGATTCCACCTCACCCCAGTAAGAATGTCATATATCAAGAAAACTAACAATAATAAATGCTGGAGGGGATGTGACCAAAAGGGAACCCTACTTCATTGTTGGTGGGAATGTAAACTGGTTCAGCCACTCTGGCAAGCAGTATGGAGATTCCTCAGAAGGCTAAATATAGAACTCCCCTATGACCCAGCAGCCCCACTTTTGGGCGTCTACCCAAAAGACCACAAACAAGAACACACTAAGGCCACCAGCACAACAATGTTCATCACAGCACAATTTGTCATAGCTAAAATATGGAACCAACCCAGATGCCCCTCAGTAGACGAATGGATCAGGAAAATGTAGGACATATACACAATGGAATTTTATGCCTCTATTAGAAAGAATGACATTGCCCCATTTGTAAGGAAATGAAAGACCTTGGAAAAGATTATACTAAGTGAAGTGAGCCAGACCCAAAGAAACATGAACTCTATGGTCTCCTTCATAGGGAATAATTATCACAGGTTTAGGCTAGTCACAGCAGAGGATCACAAGAGCCTAATAGCTATGCCCTTGTGAATGCATAAGATGATACTAAGTGAAATGAACTCCATGTTATGGAAATGACTGTTATATCACTGTTATAATTACTTTCAACATGCCATGTGAAACCATAGCTTCTACTGTTGATGATCCTCTTGTATCCCCTTCCTGTGGTTGTCCCAGTGCTATCACTATCTCATCTTAGTACCCTGGATACTGTATATACTGGTATTAGAGCTAGGGAAGTGAAAAAGTGACAAAGGATAAAAAGACAAACGCTTCCAAAAGCAATACTTGCAAAACCATTTGGGTAAACCAACTGAACAACTCATGGGGGAAGAGGGAAAAGGGATGGGGGGGAATGAGGGAGGAGGTAACAAACAGTACAAGAGATGTACCCAAGGCCTAAGGTATGAAACAGTAACTCCTCTGAACATCACTTTGACAATAAATAAGAAAAAAAAAGAAAGAAAAAAAAAACTTGGAAGGAGTCTACTGTTGGAAGATGAGGTAATAGAACAAAGTGTGAGAAGGCAGAAGAGGCAGATTGGATGTAGAGTGAACAGTGCATAGCCTGTGGAATTATCTTTGCTCTCTTTTGGTTAGGAGCTTTTTCTAACCTTGAGTTCAGGGTGGAGTACACAGGGCAGGACATAGAAGCTAAGAAAGCGATTATGAAACAATTTGCAACATTTTAGAAGAGAGATAATATCCTGTGCTAGCAGGGTGGCAGTGGCTGTGTGAGAGAAAAATATGAGTGATATATTGGAGGAAGATTTCACAAACTTGTCAAGTTATTCATGTAGATAGTTAGGGAGGGGGGAGGAGGAGTCGGAGTCAATGCTGATTGAGAGAATCATGATATCCTTGGCAGAAAGAGAGGGGACCCTGAAGGTTGTTTGGAGATTAAGGATGGCATGTATGATTTATGACTAAGTGAGGGACAAGTTGGCTATTGAAATTGCCACTCAGCTTGAGAAAACTTATAGTTTTGCAATGTGCAGAGAGCTGGTATGAGTTTGCAAAAAGAATGGATGCAAATAAGCAGGAACAGGGAGTAGAGAGATAAAAGGTATAGAAGATAGGGCTTTGGTAGCTAGGTGTTGAGTCAGAAGAATGAAGAAACTCATTATGTAGGGAAACTGGAACAAATGGAGGATGGAATCTAAGTTGCTGAGATTAGTTAGAATGAAGTCTAGAACAGTCCTCTTATTAGATACTTCCTCTATCTTTGGGTTCAAAGTATGTGTGGATTAGGCAAAGGGTGGAAATGTGGACCTTCAGCACACAGAGATTCTCATCCATTGGATCTGTGGTGATTCACTCAACTTCTCTGTAGCCAAAAAATAAAAAATAAAAATAAATAAATAAATAAAATAAACAGACGATGAGAGCAAATTCCTCTTCTCACCCAAGCAAGTATCAAATTGAAGTACTGGAAGGGGGATTTCAGTCTGTGGGAGAGGAAAAGAAAAGTCATTTCTTTCTCTGAACATTTCATAGACTGATCTCTGAGGGTATTATCTTCCTGTAGGGGTACAACAAAGACACCTCACCTTCCTTTCTTCCCTCGTGGACACTTGTGTACTGCAGGAGTCTCAGAAACTGCCAGATAACTGTGCCCTGGGCTTTTCTGACAAAGGAAGGGGGGAGAAACTTTAAATGCAGCCTTTATGAATCATTTCACTGTTGGGGCAACTTTACTGAATATTTTGGTAAATAATAAATACATTTCTAAAATGAAGTAATGCCAAATAGAATGAAGAGAGAAGGGATGGCGCAGCATCCTTCCACTGAGAGGGGGAAGTGGTTGTAAAAGAAGACTTTATGGAAAGCCAGTGTATGAATGGACCTCTTTGAAGAGCTCTCGCTGAGAAGGTCTCTGACAAGCATTGTGAAAACTCCTCAGGGGAAGGAATGGCTGATGCTGCATACTGAAGAAGCAAAATTGTTTGGACAGACTCAGACACATGTGAGGTGGAATGTTGAGGAAGTAGAACAAATCTCTGAATTGTATTAAAATTAGAAAGTGTCATCTGACCCTTCTGCCTGAAAGGAGGGAATTGATAAGTGAGACACATTTTCCTACCTGGAAACGGCATATAAAGTTCCTCAGCCAGAGCAAGTATAGTTTTAACCAGTCACACAAACAACATTCCTCAGGTACTTGGTAATAAAAAGCCCCCTCAGTGCGGTGAATGGGAAAGGGTACAACGTGTAACGCTTTAGAATAGTGGAAAAGTTTTAGATGTCATTTATTCATTTGACTTACTTTCATATGGTTTCCCCATAGAAATAGAAATGTTTATGCTATATTTTTAGATGAGGAGGATGCATCTTTGTTTTTAGGGAGAATTTTAGAATGTGGTAGGTGTGGCACAGCATGGCAATGTGTCTTGAATCTGTGTAGATATTTCATGACAAGAAGATTCCAAAGGTCTCAAAGACTCCATCATTCACATTTGGTGTTGAGGTGGGCTTTGTGGGCTCGACACCCTGTCTTCTGTGGTAGAGTAGAATTGGCAGAGGAGGATGCTGCATGAAGAACTTCTGAAATGCAATATCAAACAAAATTTGCATTATCTCCATACAGTTTCTGATCTTTTCCCCCTACGCCTCCCCTTCTATGATGATGTAGTTTTTAAAGGTAAAAATCATATCTATGGGCTGGCTGCTTTAGTTAAAAATGTTTTCTATTTCATTTGCTAGTATTTAAAATAAAACATTTTCCCTGTGGAAAATATTATACATATAACTGTTTTCTAGTATTGAGAGAAAATAATTCCTGAAAAACATTATTTTGAGAGCAACTTGAGCTTTGAATTTCTATCTTCCCAAAGGGTGGGAGTAGTTTTCAAATAAAGCAGATCCAGGGAACTGCTTCAATTTCTGATAAATGCAGGTTCAGGGTAGGTCTGTGATTCTAGAATCAGACTCTGGCCACCTGCTGAGTCTATATGTGTCTTGATCTTGGATTCCCAACCTTTGGAACTATGAGAAATAAATTTCTGTGCTAGGAATGTGGCTTAGTGGTAGAATGCTTGCTTAGCATGCATGAAACCCTGGGTTCGATTCCTCAGCACCACATAAACAGAAAAAGCCAGCAGTGGGCACTGTGGCTCAAGACATAGAGTGCTAGCCTTGAGCAAAAAGAAGCCAGGGACAGTGCTCAGGCCCTGAGTTCAAGCTCCAGGACTGGCAATGAAAAAGGAAAAGAAATAAATTTCTATTATTTTAAAGAGTTCCCCAATCCATAGTGTTCTGCCATAGCCAGCAATGAAGGAGAGAGGCCAAGTTGCAGTCATTGAAATGTCAGGAAAAGCTACTGTTCAGTCTTCCTTTAATATCTACAGATACATCGTACATCTAGTTTTCACTTCTTGAACCAAATAAGCTTCTTTTTTTGATTTAAAAATTTTCAAAATAACTTCTAATCATTGGTTGAAGATT
Organism: Perognathus longimembris pacificus; assembly: GCF_023159225.1. NCBI lineage: Eukaryota > Metazoa > Chordata > Mammalia > Rodentia > Heteromyidae > Perognathus > Perognathus longimembris. The sequence continues at coordinate 41,335,494 of NC_063162.1, forward strand.
AATCTCTAATAGAAGACTTCTTTAATGGAGTAGAACAACAATGAGCTTGTGTCTGGAGTCAAGTACACTCGGATTTGAGTCCGTTTAATTTCCATGACAGTGCTAGTTCTGTGGTCTTGTAAAAATTATTTTGGTGATTTGAGCCTAGATTCCCTTGTTTATAGGCTAGAGATGATGACAGTGGTGTACATGTGTTAAGATTCTTACGAGAATTAAATTAGATAATGAGTTTTGTGACCATCATATGCACATTAGATATTGCCAAATATGATTATAATCATTGCTACTTTTTGCCCAATCAAGTGCTATTCAGACTCTGGTATTACTGTATTTTATTTGTGAAGTGAACCATTCTGTCAATGGAAGTAAAATAAGCCACTTAGCTGCTCATGAACCTTTTTATCCCGTTAAATCAAGACAAGACAAACCATTATGACAGGTTGAGGAATTGATCTCATTTAGAATTCATCTTTCTTCTGGGAAAGATTCAGTGTGCTTCATTGCTCATTAAGCCTTCCAAGGAGACTATCATCAATATCTGCAATTACAGGTGCCTATCATAGTGGGGACACTGTATTAAGGGCAAAGGTAAAGGAAACACTTAAAGCAATCACTAAAGGTATGGGCCTTGGTGCGAGAGGCCTTGGTCTGTCTCTTGATATTGTCCCTCCTACAAGTAGAATGACTTCAGATGAATCATGACACCTTTAATTTCAGTTTTTACATCTCAAAAGTACTGCTAATGATAAAAGATACCTCCTACAGTTTTGCATGACTTCACTGAAAGGTCCCATGTTAGGTGTGTTGAGAGAAAGAGTGGTCTGTAGTAGGTGTTTGATGCATGGTGCTTCAGCTGAAGTAACTACTGGCAGTGGCATTGGGCTGTACAGGAAATGTCATATGATGTGATTAAAATAATGTAGAGGAAGAGAAAGGATATTGGGGGATGTGATGGAGATTAGGACCAGAATTTGTAGAAATTTTCAATGGAAAGCACTATCTTTATACTTATGAGGACTTCACATTCTAGGCTTAGGCTATAAACTTTAAAGTCCACTTTGAAATTTTAACCACACAGGTCATCATTCCTGGAACCTATTTCCATTAATCCAATATAGACATAGTAATCTGCATTTTAAACAGCACCTCTGGAAGTTTCTATTGCAGATAGGTCACAACTTGAGGAACATTGCATAAAACAATGATGAATTGCTATAGGTCACTGAGAGAGATTAGCCTTACAATGATGAACTCTGCCTCAGTCTCTCTTGAAATTATATCCTTAGTCTGGGAACAAGTAAAGAACAAATGTGGTACTTAATTACAAGAAAGGCAAAAGATGACTCTCCTGGACAAAACCTATTTACAGTACTAAGCCGTAGTAAATAAGATTTACCTAAGAGAATAAGTAATAACTAATAGAACAGTAGGTAAGAGTGGATAGAAATTTGGAGGAAATAGAAAAGGTGATAAGATTTTGATTCATAGCAAGATTTCCCACTTCTCTTATGATTCACATGTTATATCCATTTTCCCTAGGGTATTGCCATATGGAAATTTCTTCTTTCTACCACATGAGTCATTCAACATTGGGCCATAATTTTATTTGAGCACAGATCTTTTCTTGATACTATGAAAAAAAATGAGGGTACACTGACCCACTAAAGGGACCAACTAATCTAGTTTGCTTTACTCTGAGGGGTTTCCTAGGACCTGAAATATTCAGTGTTAAAACCAGGACAGTCAGTTGCCACCTAGATACCCTTTCATAATCCATATCTGAGCACTCCCATGTTGAGAGTCTCAGGAGATTTCATGTTGAAAATGCAAAACTTGATTTATAAAGTGACGTTTGATTTTGGAACACTCTGAATATCACAAAACACATCAAGGAACATTTTCACGCATTTCTGTCAGGACTGTGGTACAGGATACCAACAAATATTTTGAGCTTGAGATCTTACTTCTTGGCATAAGTCTCTTGGAGGAGAATGAGAGAGTGATCTTTTTGGAGATGCCAAGAAAAAATTATTTTAATGCCATTGTCCAAATACAAAAATGGAGTATGCAATGTAACAAAAATAAAAATGGTAAGATAAAATCTAAGCAGAGACGTTTGAGGTAGAAAACAGGAAGAATTAAGTTTTACTTTTAAGCGGTAATGGAAATCAATATTTTCCATTTTGACTATTTCTTACCTCAAATTAATTGCTAATTTTGAAACACCCTGATCACATATTAAGATAGTTTTCTAATAGTGTAGTTTGATTTTTTTTCCCCAGTAGATGCTGTGACAGGACATGTATGAAAGTGATCCATTTGGAGGTGCTTGAAATGGGGGAAATGAGACAAGGAAAGGAAGGAGGCCCCAAAAGATAAAGTCAGATTATTTTTTTAAATTTTTATTTATTTATTTATTTATTTATTTATTTTGCCAGTCCTGGGGCTTGGACTCAGGGCCTGAGCACTGTCCCTGGCTTCTTTTTGCTCAAGGCTAGCACTCTGCTGCTTGAGCCACAGCGCCACTTCTGGCCATTTTCTGTATATGTGGTGCTGGGGAATCGAACCCAGGGCCTCATGTATACAAGGCAAGCACTCTTGCCACTAGGCCGTATCCCCAGGCTAAAGTCAGATTATTGCCGTAGCTTCATCTTCTTTGGGAATGCTGAACATCACTGTAGCATATATTTTAGAATTGTCAAATCTGAATGGTGAGGAAGTCAATTCACTTGGCCACCAATTCCCACCGGTTATTGGCTTAACAGCTGGTCCAGGAGGCCTTCATGTTTCCCAGTGGCCACAATGTCTTACCATTTTGGTGCACACTGGCATGAAATTCAACTCCGCCAGATAAATCTCTTTCTCTGAGGTCTTTTACTGTCCACATAGCTTGCTTACTTCCAGCAACACTCTCAATCTCTGGGGTTTGTGATGGACTATTTCTCTTTTCTCAAAGTTCTAAGAGCTCTTCAGCAGAATTGAGTGCAAGTGGCCTGGAATGTAAATGTAACAAACAGGTTCCCTTAGCCTGTGGTCTCACTCCACTCCTCTTCTCCATACCTATAACTTGGTAGGATCACATCCATCACTAACTTCTTCACTAGAATCATTACACTCCCACCTCACCCCTGCCAACCTCGTCTACTTCTAGGTGGCCTCAAACTAAGACAGATAAAATACTCTGTTTCTTATTGTAATTTAAATCAAATATTAGTTTCTAAAATTGGTTGAAGCTAGATGATCTTTCTTTAACAAGCTCAGGGCCTTGTGCTTTCTTAATAGGCACTGTATCACTTGAGACATCTCTCTCTCTCTCTCTCTCTCTCTCTCTCTCTCTCTCTCTCATTTTTCTTGTGTTTCAGATAAGATCGCATATTTTTGCCCCACTTTGAACTGTGATCCTCCTTTTTAACACATCCTGAATAGCTGGAGTTGCAGATATGACCTGATGGTATTGAGATAGATTCTTGCTAACTCTGTGTGTGTGTGTGTGTGTGTGTGTGTGTGTGTGTGTGTGTGTGTGTGTAAGCTAGAGATTGAACTCAGGACTTTACACACGTTCTTGGCTTATAGCTCTGGTAATCTATCCTACTATTGGAGCCACACTTCCACTACCAGTGTTTTTCTGGTTAATTGGGAAATAATCTCTTACATTAGTCTGCTTGGGCTTGCTTCAAACCTCAATCCTCATATTTCAGCTGAGTAGCTAGGGTTATTGGTATGAGCCATCAGTACCTGGCAAGTTTCCCTTCCTTCCTTCCTTCCTTCCTTCCTTCCTTCCTTCCTTCCTTCCTTCCTTCCTTCCTTCCTTCCTTCCTTCCTTCCTTCCTTCCTTCCTCTTTCTTCCTTCTTTTCTCTTTCTTTCTTTCTTTCTTTCTTTCTTTCTTTCTTTCTTTCTTTCTTTCTTTCTTTCTTTCTTTCTTTCTTTCCCTCCCTCCCTCCCTCCCTCCCTCCCCTCTCTCTTTTTTCTGGAGCTGTTTTTGACCTTTGTCTTTTGACCTTTTTCTTCCTTTTTAAAAGACAATTGCTAAGAAAAGAACCAATACTGATTTTCCAGGGAGTTTTAGGTCTGATCTGACTGAGGAAGGTGAAATGTACAGGCAGATTCACATGAATGGCTAAGACTAGCCTGAACTATTTCATTTTAATGATGACTAGATTCCAACTGGGGAAAGCAGAAAAAGAAAACAAATACATTCTAAGGTAACAGTTTATAACAGGTAATTAATAGTGAGGCTTGGTAATTTATTCTAATTTTATACAGAAATGCTCATCTTAAAACCTGAAGATGAAAAATCTGTGCTTTAAAGAGAAATATAAAACTCTAGAGGTTGTATAAATACCTTATCACTTGCCTGCTTAATGACTATAGTTATGATTTTTAAGAGGAAATATACACCCAATTATTTTACTGAATGATAAAAAAAAAATGCTAGACTACAGAACAGCTTGTTTCTGGTGGAACAAAGTTCCGGTGCAATGGAAAATGACCGATTATAGTTGCCCGGCCCTCTCTCTACATTTTAATATTAACATGTTGCCATGTTTTTAGGACACATTGTTTCAGAAATTAGTTGTGAGTTTCCATATTTTATAAGAAGATGATTCTATTAGCTATAGGATGTCTATTTTTGTTGCTGCTAAGGGGAGCTAGAGAAGTTCAAATCATCATTGAAATATTGCATTGATGCAGTTGCTAAGCAACACATTTTTATATAAGCAGACTAATCATTTAAAATTTTTTTTTACCTTAAACTTTCTGACTTGTTTTCAGCAGATCACCTCACTGTATAATGTAGTTTTTTTTCTCACTCAATAATATTAAATGTATGTTTGTCATTTGAGAGATATGTCTCATAGGTCATGTCCAAAATTTTATTTTATTTTATTTTATTTCTTGGATTATTTCCTTGGACCCAGTTGACCTGGAATTAATGAAAAACTTTTTGTGACTAGTGAGACTTTTTTTTTTTTTAACTTCAGCAACAATTCAAATAATGCTAAGGTTGTTAAGAGCAACAGTAACTGTGTTGTCAAAATGACAGCTCTGAATCTCACATATTCTTTCTCTCCCCCACTTCCTCACTGTCCCTCAAAATACCCAACATACTAGCAATTATTTCCTTGGTAAATTGCTGGCACTGCAATAGCAAAGTTTTCAATTCCTTTCCTGTAACCATTTCTGTGGGAGTTCACAGGTTGCTGAAGTGGACAAGACCTGAACTGCAGTCACAGGAACTTTGAGGTACTTGCTGAACTGGTCACTTGTTGGGTGTTCTTGCCTAAAGTAGTGTGTGTGTGTGTGTGTGTGTGTGTGTGTGTGTGTGTGTGTTTGTGCATGGTTGTTTACCCAAGAGCCCTGTGGGGCTGTTCTGATATAAGTACCCAAGGAAGGGTAGATGTGGAAACATGGCCACAGTGCTGCTGTAGGTGATGTAGCTCAAGCTCCCAAATGGTGGTTATATTATGATCTACAGTCAAATATGTTACTGTTACATATGTATTTGTTGATCTTTCCCAACAAATACACTCTAAGATGGTATCCTGAGATGATCATCAAGGTATATTAGGTAAGATATTATTTAATAAAAGAGTCTCTGCTCTAAAGTCATTGACTTGGTTTGAATTATAAAGGTAGGTTAAAGAAGAGATTCAGCCACGGATACATTATAGTCAAAAGGGGAAAAAAGAGAGATGAGAAATATTACCAGAAATCTACAATTTCTCCCCACAATGATGTTCTAGATACCCTAATTTTTCAGTATTTATGAATAACCATCTTTCTGGATGCATTCATTTTAACTATGGATTTCATTCACTTCACCATATCCCTAGGATTTGTCTTTTCACTGCCATATTCACTTCCAACTGAAGTAAATCAGTCAACCATTGCTTATTCAATTGAAGGTTTTCTGCAAGTATGCTTATTGTCCTTAGCTATGGAAGAAAAATTTGGTAGTAGATAATCTTGTGTTGATTGTCCCTTTTATTGCTACTTATATTGGCTCAGGAAAGCCACTAACAAGCCCCTTGGGCTAGATTTCTTTTTTGATCAAATGGGAATGATAATAGCTTCAATGGAGAGGAGAAAAGTAAATGAGATAGTGTAACAACTATGCTGAGTTTAGCCTTAGGGAAAGCAGAGGATTATATCTCCAGCATAGACACATCACAAAATCATGTAAACCTTAACATCAGGTGCCAAACACCAGTTGGCTGTAGACATGTTGGAAAAGCATCGATTCTGTTTGTCCTTGAGATGCCTAGACTTCAATAAGGGAAACAGCCTGTAAAAAGTTAAACAATAACCATAACAAGAACTTTCATGTTTTTCAAAAACAAGTCTATGTGGGCAGCAAGAAGACAGCCACACACTTCATGGCAGAGCTCAGAAGGACTTGACAGAAGGGCATTGGAATTGGGATGCAGTGATATGAGCTTGCTGTATTAACAAAGGGTTGAATGGAGAGGATGCGAATGATTGAGAATGTGAATTATTGGAAGAAATACCAATCTTTCGTACTCCATGTTTCACTTTTAAATGAAAATATGTGTGTTATATTTTTAACAGATTGTCTTTGGGAAAGGACAAGTGAGAGATTTAGTATTAGAATTTTTTTTTATCCCCCAAATCCCATACGTTTAGGCATAGAATTATATTCTAAGCATTTCTGGGAATGAGTTGTTTGAGCAAATTATGTCAGAACCATCACATTTATTATCTCCAGTAAATTACAATGTCAGTACTTTGGACTGAATGTAGCTAATGTCTACAGAAGGTAAAAAATAATCTGCAATCTTATGAATTAGATGTTTGATTATTATTTTTTTAAGTTTTAAGGATGATTTGTCTCAAGTCACACAACTCTGCCTTGCTTAAAGGCATGACTGGCCACAACCAAATTAAACTAGATTTAATTTTCTCTAAACAGCCATGAATTTCAGATGTCTTTATCTTAAAGAACAATTTCTGCATTGCTCTTATTCTTAAGTGCTGACACAGGCTTAAAGATCTTATTTAACAAAGGCTATCTACATTTGTTTGTGGCTCTACCGCTGAGTCAGGAATTTGTAAGGCAGTGTTTTGTAGTATTTACAATGAATGTTGACCTTGGTGCTTTACCTGTATGTGAGAAGGCTTGTCATGGAAGACTGTGACAGTTCAGTTGTTTTATATGTGTTTATATGTTTGTTATGGGATAAAGCTCAATGGTGGAGCACTTGCCTAACATATGCCAAGTTCTGGATTTATTTTCCAGCACGAAAAAAAACTCCAAACAACTTAAGATGATAAATTAGCTTTCTGGTGAATGGTATTCTAGTTCCTGTACCTGACGATAACTTGACTTTCACATATTACACAACTTTAATAAAATAGTACCTTATGTATGTAACTGTAACCCCTCTGTACATCACCTTGACAATAAATTAAATTAAAAATATTATCTGCTACCTTGCGGATTTTGCAAATCATAGAGTACTCAAAACTGACATGCTAAAAATAAACTTTTTTTTGCTAGGACTGGGGCCTGAAAGAAGGGTTGAAGTATACTACGGATTACTGTAAACCTTTGGTCAGCCTGTGCATCATAAAGGCATAGTGCTGAGACTATTTTCAAGCCCATTTTAGCTGCTGTCTTTCTGGAATTTATTTCTACTTGACAAGGAAGGCTGAAAATACAGTAAGGTAAAGTCATGGATGTTCTTACTTGGTTTCTTACACAGCTTCCCTGACCTCATTTCCTAGGAGATAATTAGAAGTTGACTGTGGAAATCATCACTCTTTATTACTCAGCTGAAATGGTCCCAAATTTACCTTCAAAAGTGATTTTTTTTTCTTGGCTAAGTGCATCATGATGACAAGTGAACACTATGTGCTAGCTTTTTAAAATTCTGATTCCTATTTATAAGTAAAATAGAAGCCTATTGCCAAAATAATACTAATGGATGAAGAAATGCCAGAAGAATAATGTAAGGTAACCATCACAGAATTTCTTTTGGTAATATATACTATAGATATAGATATAATAAGACAAATACTCTGATCTAGAAAATGATTTAAATGCAGATGTGATACTTTAAACAGATTCATTGTGGGAAAGAGTGCCTCTGTAATCCTACATTTTTGTCCTCACATTACAACTAGATGGTATGTTCACTTTAAACAGTTTGCTTCTAAATTGAAGAGGCAAGATGAGAGTTATTAAGTCCTGTGCCTTTGGTTAGCCTGATTGAGTAGAATTTTGTTAGAAAAAAAGTTTATTTTTCTTAATGTCAAGGTCAAGGCAAGTAAAGAAGTAGGGGACCATTCCTCTCTCCTACCAATGCACCTGTCTAGTTAGGATGTCTGTATTGTTGGTAATTATCATGTCATTGATCGACAGTAGCCCTATTAATAATTCTTCATAGGACCATTATACCCATCAAATCCTTCAGTTAAAATTTTCATGAATTTATCCTGTACATAGGTGAGTTGTATTCATATAAGGCTTCTTAGAATAAGGTTCATAGCCAATATCATAATCATTTGGTTTTAAAACTACACAGGGAATTCAAAACAGCAAAAACAAAACATATTACCTGCAATAGAAAGACAAACAGGGGATGAAAGGGAATATTCTCTCATACAGGGATGTTGAAAACTTTAGCAATGATAACTATTTACTGAAGAATGCATAACTATGGCAACAAGTTATCTTTCTGGCAGGCTTACTGCCTCTGTGGCTTTTGTTATGTATGGCTGGGCATTGTGTCATTTCTCCACTGTTCTATGTGTTATGAGCTGCCTTCCTATTCCCGACTCTTAGAGTCATCACTAACACATATCTTCCAGCAATCTGATCTCTACACATGGCTCAAATGCTTCATCCTTCTGTCCATTTCAGTATGCTTTTCTTCTTTATCTTTCACAGGCCATACCAACATTAGCCTATGCTGTTCTCTGTTTTTCACAGCAATCCATGTTTGATGAGTATTACTTATGTACCATGATTGACCAATGTGGGAGAAACAGTCTCTACTTTCAACAAATGAACAAATGATAATGTAGCTCCAGTGTGAGGCTAGAGTCCTGGAAGCCCCCGCCAAAGTCATCAATGCAACTGTGTGTCCAAAGGATGAAGAATCTGTAGTAAAACCCAAGGAAAACTAAATACACCTGCTCAAGAAGGTGCAGCAGAGCCAACAGCTAGCTTCCCACCTTGGTTCTTTGCTGTTTTTTTTTTTTATCTCCTGTCCTGCTAACCTGTCAGATGGTGACATGTCCGCATTCAAGGTAGGTCTTCCCCACCCAGTTGTATGATTTGTATTCAATCTTCTCTGCAAACCTCCTCACAGACATTCAGAAGTGGGATTTACCAATTCTTTGAGCCTCTTCGAATCCAGGCAAGTTGACAATCAGAATGAACCACCACTGAGAGATAAGGGGCTTTCATTTTTGAAGGTACCAAATATCTCAGGTTGGATTATGGAAAAGTCAGTTGTCCAAATATATATATATATATTTTTTTGCCAGTCCTGGGGCTTGGACTCAGGGCCTGAGCACTGTCCCTGGCTTCTTTTTGCTCAAGGCTAGCACTCTGCCACTTGAGCCACAGCGCCACTTCTGGCCATTTTCTGTATATGTGGTGCTGGGGAATCGAACCCAGGGCCTCATGTATATGAGGCAGGCACTCTTGCCACTAGGCCATATCCCCAGCCCCAGTTGTCCAAATATTATACATTGTCTTCATCAGAGTGTTTTCCATATAATCTTTATCATTAGCATGTCCCCATACCTCAGCTTTTCACAGCATGTTAAGACTGTACAACAATTTAAGGATGTTCCTATTCTCTCATGTGATTCTGTTGATGGCCTTATTTATGTATTTTCCTTCAACATTATTGATTAATAAACTAAATCTCATAATATATATCACAAAATTGTGATCATTGAGGCATACTGTGGAGATGGAACTAGACCATAATGCCCAGAGCTTACCCGGGTTCTCTTTTCTCTTTGTCATTTAATGGTTGACTAAGATCTGTGCACTGGAAGTAGTGGGACCTTGTACTAGATAAGAAGAATGTAATTTTGGATCTTGACACATTAGAGATGATGACATATTGGGTAAAGGACTCGGTTGTTTATGACTGTGAGAATAATGATATCTATTGCTCCAAGGAGTAAGATAACAGAATCAACCTCTATTAAAAATGTTGTTTAGGCTTTTAGGAAGAATAAAATAATGTCCTTTTGCAGGGAGATGGATGGAACTAGAACAAATCATGTTAAGTAAGGTAAGCCAAGCTCAGAGAGACAAATGGCACATGTTCTCTCTGACACTTGGAAGTTAAATCTAAAATGCACTGGGATATGACAAATTATCCAACTTTCTAGATACTCACACATAGTGAGACCAAAAGAGGATACTCTTATGAGAGAAACTCAAAGGCACAATGCCTAAGTGGCTCTTCATATTTATATAAAGTAATATACATACTTAAACAAATTCCAAAATATGGAAACAAAAGACTTGTTTTCATTTTTAGTATTTGATGATTCTATCTTCTTTATGCATGGTGTGTTCATGTGTATATCCTTGGGAGCATTGGGGGAGGGCACAGAACTCAAGGGAAAAAGGGTGAAGAAGTGCAGCACTGGAGCACCCTGGACATTGATGAAAGTGAACCATATGGCTCATGAGTGGAGATGGGAGAGAGGGGATGGGAGAGAGTGAGGGAACAGAAGACACTGTTGGAGAAGAAATGTACTCATTACTTGACTCATGTAATTGTAATCCCTCTACACATCACCTCTACAATAACAATAAATTAATTTAAAAATATGTTGTTTAGGGTCAGGCCTAGGAATGAAAGCTTTCCCCTAATCTTTTATGCTTAGAAATATTAACAGGTGTACATAAAATGTTAACAGTTTCCAAATTCTAAAGTAAGATAAAATAAAATCTGCCTCCAGATTCCCAGTCTCTCAGTTAATATCCTTGTACATTTATATATATATATATATATATATATATATATTTTTTTTTTTTCTTTCTGGTTTCAGGATTTTGAATGCAGAGCCTTGAGCGCGCTCAGTTTGCTTGCTTTGCTGGGGCTCTGCACTTGAGCAACATTTCCAGCCCAGAACTTTGCTGTTATTTTGGAGATGAAACTTTTCCCTGGCTGGCTTTGAGCCATGTCCTTCCAGATCTCAAACACCTGAGTAACCAGGGTTACAGGTGTGAGCCACTGACACCTGGCTAATTATAATTCTCTTAAATGTAAGGTTAAATTGTAGATTGGTACAAGGATACAAACATGATATATATTTTTGCAGATATGAAACAATTAATTTTGAGTTCCCATTGAACCATCCTCAAGTAGAATATTTCCTATCTTTCCTTTGAACACATATCTGTTTCTTAATTGATAGCTTAACTCATGTATCATCCTAGGCAGACTTATAAAAAAATTTGCTTTCCTGATTCTGATAGGTAGAAACCTCTTCTTATCTTTTTTCCTTATAACCCAAAATTTCAGGGGTAAAAAGGATGATGGTGAGTTTGTTGGAACTTTTTCTCCCATGTTTCTGATTTTTCCCTAGTGCATTTTTCAGGTCAGCTTTCTCTGCTCCACTGAAGTAAGAAATGGTCACATGTATCATTTTGGCCAAGGTAGTAAGAACCCTGAATTCTGGGAAGAGTCCTTGTGCTCCTGTCTGTGACTTGACATGCTGTTTTTCCTCTGTCAAGCTGACTGACAAAGCCCTAGGCTGGTGGCTACTCTATCAGTTCCTGTTGCCAGTCTGCAATGGACACACACCATGACGGCCAAATAAGCTATTTCAGTAAGCCACTGAGAAGCCAGGCCTATTTGCACTGAAACAGAGCTCTGCTGATCTGCCTTGCGTAAATGCTGAAATTGATGAAAGAAATTGTCACAAAACTTGACTAGAGAAACAAGACAGCAAAAATCCCCTGCACACACACACACACACGCACACACACACACACCCCAAACATGAATCTTGGTTAATGAGAAATGTGTATCCTCTTGATGTTAACCTCATGGTGTCCAGAATAATACAGTGTTGCATATTCAGTTAAAAATAGAAAAATGGAAGTTAATAAATTGCCTTATTGTTATTATTGTTGATGTTGTTATCATTATTATTATTATTATTTTAGTGGTACTGGAGTCTGAGCTCAGGGCTTCCTTCTTGTTAGGGAGGCACTTTACAGACCTTCTTTTTTTCTTTTAAGCTGTTTTGTTAGATAGGGTCTTGTTTTATTTTTGACAAGACCAGTGTGAACTACGATACTTCTGCCTGTGTCACTGGGATTACAGGTCTTTGTCATAACATTCAGCTGTGTGTGTGTACGTGTGTGTGTGGGGGATGTCTTTCTACCAATTATTTTTTATTTGGCCTCACCCTAAATATGATCCTTCTAATCTGTTTCTGAGTAGCTACTATCATAATATATAGTCATAAGCCACCCCCTCTGATCTGTATATTTTTTTCAAGCACAGAAGAGTTTATTGGGGGGAGAGCAAACTGCCCACCCACACAAGATGGAGGTGTGGGGATACAGAGGGGAAGGAAGAAGACAAAAAGAGAGAAAGAGAGCTCTGATCTATATTTTAATTTTAATATAAAGATAATGGATCTATTCAGTAAACCAATTGCCTTTCCTAGAATATTTTAAGATTCATTTCCTAAGTATACATAACCTCTGCTCTATCACACATAGGTGTGTGGATTGTAGATGGGTGCAGAGGCAGCCTGTCTGTTCACCATTAGCTGTACTGGCCATACTTAGGAATTCCCGTAAATCTCTCTCTTTCTCTCTCTCTCTCCCTCTCTCTTCCTCCTCCTCCTCCTCCTCCTGCTCCTGCTCCTCCTCCTCCTCCTCCTCCTCCTCTTCCTCCTCCTCCTCCTCCTCCTCCTCCTCCTCTCTCTCCCTCTCTCTCTCCCCTCTCTCTCCTCTCCTTTCCTCTCCTCTCTCCCCTCTCTTTCATCTCCTCCTCCTCCTCCTCCTCCTCCTCCTCCTCCTCCTCCTCCTCCTCCTCCTCCTCCTCCTCCTCCTCCTCCTCCTCCTCCTCCTCCTCTTCCTCTCTCTCTCTCTCTCTCTCTCTCTCTCTCTCTCTCTCTGTTGTGGGGTTTGAACTCAGAGCTTGAGCACTGGCCCTGAGTTTCTTTGTGCTCAAGGATAGTGCTCTACCACTCCAACCATAACATCATTTCTGGTTTTTGTTGTTTGTTTGTTTTATTAGTGGTTAATTGGAGATCTGAGTCTCATGGGGACTTTTCTGCCCTGGCTGGGTTCAAACTACAATCCTCAAATCTCAGCTTCTGAGTAGCTACTGATGCCTGGCTCCTCTCTCTCTTTCTTTCCGTGTCTCTCTGTCTCTGTCTCTCTCTGTTGGTTGAGGGGCTTGAACTCTGAGCCTGGGCACTGACCTTGAGCTCTTCAGCTCAAGGCTAGTGCTCTACCACTTGAGTCACAGTGCCACTTCTGGTTTCCTGGTGATTAATTAGAGGTAAGAGTCGCACTGCCTTTCCTGCCTGGGCTGGCTTTGAGCCTTGATCCTCAGATCTCAGCTTCCTGGATTACTAAGATTATAGGCATGAACCATTACCACTACTCTCTTTCTGGTCATGTAAATATAAAGGTAGTGAAGGTTATACTACTCTCTTTCTGGTCATGTAAATATAAAGGTAGTGAGTAGGTTATAGGGAGAAACTGTTGATTAATCACCACTGTTAAAAATGTATCACTTTCCATGAAGACTTAGCCACATCAAATCTCAATGATTTAAGACCAGAAAACTCTGTCATTGTCAATCACCAAATGTCAGTTGTCTGAAGTGACTTGATGTTAGGCGTTGCTTAGTTTAATGGGGCTCTGTCACCTTTCCTTTAACCTCTATTCAGGAAGTTGAAATAAGAGATAAATCCCCACATGAGACCCATTTGCTTTTGCTATTTTTTTATTTTGATATTTGCTTGACTATTTTCTAATTTGTTTTAGCTCTGGAAAAATTATTTAAACCCTTTGAACTTCACTTTTTTCCACCTGTGCCAATGGCACTTACTTCAAAGGGAAAAATAGATTCAGTACATCAAACCTAGTACCTGCCACATGGCAGACACCAAATTATGTGTTTCCTTTTTCTCAATTCATACATATTTTGTTATCAGACATAATATAGTGTAGTTAAAATTTTCCAGAAATTTAAGAATATAATAGATATTGATTACACATTTTATGATTTATTGGTTCTAATATTTTTCAATTCTCTTGAAGTTTCCAAAACCCAAACTGTGCCTGGGTTTTTGATAAAAGGAAAATCACAAACTTAGCACCAAAGCAAATGCAATGCAATGAGATAAATTGTTTCTAATGCAAAAATATGATTGGAGATAAATAGAAAAGCTCTCTTCCTGTAAAACCCCTTTGTTTTATAACAATTATTCATAAGGCTCTATGCAATCCTGGCAGGGTAATGAGCCCATTTCTGTGGAAATAGATTCATTTCTATTCAGCATTACTGAATTCCCAAGGGAATTATGAATTACTTTCCTTAGTTTGAAAAATGCAGTTCATGAATCTCAAAGTAAAAAAAAAAAATGTATACAAAGTCAATAGCTCCACACTTTACCTTTAGATACTTCGACAATTGTCAAAATGATTTGGAAAAAAAATCTTAAAAAACAAAATAGAAAGAAATAAAAATCAAAAGAGTCATTGCTATTACTAAAATGTGTAGTCTTTTATAACACATCCTTTGTGGGCTGAGGACAGAGGTGTTGCTGGGGCAGTGGCACTGGGAACTACATGAGTATCAGGGTGCATGCTCCTCTTTTCACCATTTCTGTTCATGGGAAGTAAATGGCAGCAATGCTACAGAAAAGGTCAAAGGGGCATCTTTCTGGACTTCCATATGGAGCCTTGGTTATCCAGTACTGGCTGAAGACAAGTTAGGCCTTTTTTTTTTTTTTTTAATTCAGTAGACATGTCCTCTCTAGTTCCCAAAGACCCCACTGTTCTCTGTTGTCTTGCTAGTCCATTGCTACTGCACTTCTTTATACCTTTGTCCACACACGGGGACATTTCAGTTGAAAGCTCATCTTCTTTGTTATTCAGCTACAAGGGAAGATGTGTTTCTTTTTCCCCATCTGTGGCTAGCCTCTGCCTGTTTTCTGCATGCTTTCCTCTCCTTGGCCCCTTAAGCACTCTGCTCCTGCAGTTACATACTCTTCCTGCTGCTCATCCTCCACTGGATTTTATCCATCAGCATAAACATATGTTCTCCCACCTACAGCAAAACACAATGCCTGCCTGTCCCTTGGCCCCATGTCCTGCTTCAGTTTGTAGTTAATTAGAGTGCTTGGTGTCTCCTGTTTAATATGAGATGTGTCCTGCCAGAAAAATCATCTAAATGTGGGCACAAAGGACAAACAGGCGTCAAAAAAAATACAGGAAAAAAGGTTTGTTGTTCACATAATAAATAGCAAAAGGATTCCTCAAAGAGCAGGACTCAAATTCAGTCCACAATGCAGGGAGAGTAGAGCAGGGTAAATCTCCTTGGCTTTCACTGGTTAGTGAGAGGTTGGGTGAGTGGGACAGGGGTCTGAATGATCCAGGCCTTGCATGATTTGAACTGCTCAGGTGATACCAAGAGAGGGAGCCATGGGGGTTTTCTTTTTCACTTGCCTAGACATGGGACAAGGAGACAGTGAGAGGAGTGGGGTATGAGAATAGCCAGTATTCAAAACTTCAAAACTACCTTTTTTTTAGTCAGCAGCTTTTCTGTACACCAGCAATATACAAACAGAAAAGGAAATTATGGAAACAATTCCATTTACAGTAGCCAAAAAAAGAATAAAGTACCTAGGGATCAACTTAACCAAGGACGTGACGGACCTATTCAATGAAAACTACAAAAATCTAATAAGGGAAATCAAAGAAGACACAAGGAGATGGAAAGACCTCCCATGCTCATGGGTAGGCAGAATCAATATAGTGAAAATGGCCATATTGCCCAAATTGTTATACAAATTCAATGCAATACCTATCAAAATCCCAGCCACATTCTTCACTGAAATAGAGAAACCAATCCATAAATTCATATGGAACAGCAAAAAACCTAGAATAGCCAAAGCAATTCTAGGCAAAAAAAGCAGTGCAGGAGGTATCACAATACCAGACTTCAAGCTCTACTACAAGGCCATCATAACAAAAACAGCATGGTATTGGTATAAAAACAGATCAGAAGACCAACGGATTAGAACTGAAGACCCAGAAATAAAACTGCACTCTTACAGCCAACTGATATTCGACAAAGGAGCTAAAGACATACAATGGAATAAACATAGCCTCTTCAACTACTGGTGCTGGGAGAACTGGGCAGCCATATGCAGAAAACTCAAAGTAGACCCAAGCCTATCACCATGCACCAAGATCAACTCAAAATGGATCAAGGACCTCAATATTAGACCTGAATCCTTGAAACTACTGAAGGACAGAGTAGGAAAGACGCTAGAACTTATAGGCACAGGAAGGAACTTCCTGAATAGAGTCCCAGGGGCACAACAAATAGGGGAAAGACTCGGCAAATGGGACTACTACAAAATAAAAAGTTTCTGCACAGCTAAGGACATAGTCACCAAAATAGAAAGACAGTCAACCATATGGGAAAGGATATTTACCAGCACAGCAACAGACAAAGGCCTGATATCTGTCATCTACAGAGAAC
Source organism: Perognathus longimembris pacificus (assembly GCF_023159225.1). Classification (NCBI taxonomy): domain Eukaryota; kingdom Metazoa; phylum Chordata; class Mammalia; order Rodentia; family Heteromyidae; genus Perognathus; species Perognathus longimembris. Next base: position 41,352,237 of record NC_063162.1, read on the forward strand.
TCAAAAAACTAAGCCCCTCCAAGCCCAATAAACCTATTAGGAAATGGGCAAAAGAGCTAAAGAGAGACTTCACAAGAGAAGATATAAAAATGGCAAAGAAACACATGAGGAAATGCTCAACATCCCTGCTAGTAAAGGAAATGCAAATAAAAACAACCCTGAGATACCACCTCACCCCAGTTAGAATGGCCTATACTCTGAACTCAGGAAACAACGAATGCTGGAGGGAGGGCGGGGAAAGAGGAACCCTTCTCCATTGTTGGTGGGAGTGCAAATTAGTACAACCACTTTGGAGAACAGTATGGAGGTTTCTCAAAAAGCTCAATATAGACCTACCCTATGACCCAGCCATACAACTCCTAGGCATCTATCCTAAACAGCAAAACCTAAGATATCAAAAAGACATTTGTACTTCCATGTTTATTGCGGCACAATTCACAATAGCCAAAATATGGAAACAACCCAGATACCCCTCCACAGACGAATGGATCCAAAAAATATGGTACTTATACACAATGGAATACTACATAGCGATTAGGAATGGTGAAATATTGTTATTCGCAGGGAAATGGTCAGAACTCGAACAAATAATGTTGAGCGAGACAAGCCTAGAACACAGAAAACAAAGGGGCATGATCTCCCTGATATATGACTGTTACGAAAGGGAGACGGAGAGACAGTAGAGACCAAGTCTGTGAATACTATATATGTTCTTGATACATTGTATATTGTATATATGTCTACCTGACCTAGAGAAGGGGTAGAAAAACAGGGCGTAAGATATCACAAGAAATGTACACACTGCCCTACTATGTAACTGTACCCTTTTTGCACAACACCTTGTAAAAAAAATTTTGTGTTCAATTAATAAACAAAAAAACCACAAAAAAACCTACCTTTTTATTTACAATACATTCCACATTTCCCTCAATGTAGTACTCCTCAAAGTCTCCGTTTCTTCACTTCCCTTTTAATGTTATTTCCCTGATGGCATTTAGTTTACAATATCCCATCCAAAGCTTTCTTGTAAACATCACAAGGCTTTCTTGTAGCTCAGATCCAATAACCAGCTTCTCTTCCTTTTTTTCCTAGATCACCTAAGAATATCCAGCATATCCAGCCATGCCATTTTTCCTGACACTCTTGCATTTCTGTGACAGAATACTCTTCATCTTTCCTCCCATTTTCTTACTGTTTTTTCTCAGTAACCTCAACTATCTTGAAAATTCTGGAGTCTTTACAATGCTGCCTTATCTTCTGAAGCTATAGCAGAAATCACTGCTGTCTTTAATGGCTACCATTTGATGCAAGTTGATTTTTCCACAGAGATATAAAGTGGGATTTCTAAGTTTAAAATCCAAGCTATTTCAACTTGGATTTCTTATAAACATGTGAAATCTATCTTTACATAGATTTCACATAGATAGGTGAAGGTTAAAATTCCCCAAGAAAAATTGGGCTTTCTTCCCAAAGTGTGTTCCTCCTGCAATATTCACTATCTCAGGACATCATAGCACTGAGCATCCGTGCATAAAGCTAGAACTCTGCTATCATTACAGATTCCATCCACTCCCTCCCTTCTCACCAGGGCGCTATCAGCTCATCTCAGGATGCTCCATAGGTTCAGCAACTCTAGCTTGCTGTGTCTACTGTCAGCCCTTGCTTGTTCTGAGTCAGCCTATTTCTGTGGTAACTTCCTCAACTCTATCCACATTTCTTTTTCTTTTTTGCCAGTCCTGGGGCTTGAACTCAGGGCCTGAGCACTGTCCCCAGTTTCTTTTTGCTCAAGGATAGCACTCTGCCAACTTGAGCCACAGGGCCACTTCTGACCTTTTCTATATGTGTGGTGCTAAGGAATCGAACCTAGGGCTTCATGTATACGAGGCAAGCAGTGTTGCCACTAGGCCATATTCCCAGCACCTCTATCCACATTTCTCAACCTTTGCCATCAGTCCAGCACGAGTCCTATTTAAGGAAGAAATCAGATGGAGTTATTCTCCTGCTAAGTCTTTCTGATGGTTCACTAATACCTTCAGGACAAAGGCCAGAGTCCTCATCATGCCATTCAGTGGCCTCTACGTACCTTGCACTGGTTAGGGGTGTATTCCGTATTGTACTCTATGGCAAGCACTTTCCAGGCATTCATTTATTTAAGATTTACATAAACTCTTGGATATAAATACTGTTGTTGTCATTTTGTTGCAGAGGTAGTGAACTATGGTAATGTTATGTCACCTGCCTAACAAGTCATGATTAGAAAACAGTGGAGCCAAGATTAAAATCCTGGCTGCCTAGCTCCAGCATCTACTCCTTCATCACTGTATTTTTGTTGCTTCTCATGAGCAAAAGCAGGGACAAAGAAATGATCATGATTAGTCAGTGAAGCATGAAATGAATGGCCATTCAAGTCTCTCTAATTTCACCCAGAGAAGCAAAGCCCTCTGTATCACAGTTCAGGACTAAGAAGCTTTGGCAACTCAGCATAGTGACTCTGCCAACACTGGGCCTGGATTTAGCCTGAATGGGGATTTACTTCTTTCCTTTTGACTTGAGCACACTGTCAGCATGGCAACCATGGAATTCCATGACAGTGTGCCCTGACTAGAGATAGCATGGAGAGAACAGCGATGCCACTGCCAGCTTGAGTGCATCCCAGTGTTCCGTGTAATTGCTGGGGGTACTTAACACAATGGGACCCAGCTTCTTTGTTGAGAAATCAAGTGTTGCCATTGTGCTCCAGCACCTTTATTATTGTTGCTATTATTATTGGTATATTTTGCAATTACTGTACTCTGTGCCTAATTGCAAAGGGCATTCAAATCATTTCTTGAATTGTAGTGCACTTAGATTAGCAAAGCACTTATATCAAATCCTGCACTGTGAAGGATAAGATGTGGATTACAGATTGAAGGAGGTACGATTCCTGACATTAAGGCAAGAGGAAAAAACAGAATTCTACTATAGTCTAGCTAAAGGCGATGTGTAGGAACATCTTTTAAAGAGGTATGCAAAATGCTATTTGAGCACGGGAGAGAGGGATTTATTTTTCCAGAGGAAATGGGAAAGTACTATAGAGAAGGGGATGGGCATTTATTAATTATATATATACATATATATATATATATATTTATTATAGATGGGAGCCTTATTCATTCCATAGCATTTGTATTTATTTAGATAGGAAATTCAGATGGTAAAAAATAATAATTTTTCTGTTAGTACTGGTGTACTCTGGGCTTCTTGTTTGCTAGGCTAGAGCTCCACCATACTTGACCCATACCCTGGCCCTGATATTTGCTGGTTATTTCTGAGATAGGGTCTTACTTCCCACCAACTCATATATCTGAGCTGTGATCTGCCTACTTTATCCTTCCTTTTGTTGCTAGGATCAAAGGAATGCACCACCCACCTCTCCAGCTTTGTTCTGTAGATGAAGTCTTGCAGACTTTTCTGTCCAGGCTGCCCTTGAACCATTGTCGTTCTATGTTTGGCCTCTCACATAGCTTTTGATGAGAGGCACAAGCCATGGCACCAAGTTATGGGGTGGAAACAGGGTCTTATGTGTTATTTTTGCCCAAGCAGGTCTTGAGAAGTGCAATCCTTTAGATCTCAGCCACAATTAGCAAGGATTACAAAGGTATGCCTCTGATACTGGGCTAAAATAATGTCTTGATGCTTCTCAAGTAATATTTATTTTCCAAATCTAGGAAAGTGATGTCAAGTTTGGAAATTATACTTGCTGACAATATGAACCTTTCTTGGTAGGGGAGGGCGGGAATGGGAAATGAGAGAGCTAGTTGCATCTGTTCTGCTGTGGAGAGAAAAGGCCAGGAACCAACTGTTCTCAATCATGATGTACCTGACTGCCAGTTACATATAATATGGTAGAAATTCATGCTGGAGCATGACATTGTGACTGTTATAGGAAGATTGTTCTGCACATTGGCTTGAAAACATTTTGAAAATAGCCTCTTTATGGTATGTTGGAAATTTTTCTTTTCTCATTGAATAGCTATCTTGCTTTGCCTCCACAGCCCTTCCAATTCATTCCATAATTACATACTACCTTTGTGTGGTTGAGATGGGAAGTACTGGCTACGAGACACTTTTGAACGAGACACAGAGAGCTATTCTGGGAAACAGCCAGGAGTCACAAAGAGAAATAGCTGCAGAGACAGTAGGATAAATGGGAAAAGCAAGGTGAAGCCGATGGGTGGCATGGTTAGAACACCACTCAGAATAAGTTCCTGACCTTCAATAAATTCCTGGTTTTGTTGTAGGCTTTTGGATTTGGAGTCAGAGGAGAGGAAATACAGCACAGAAGCAGGAGGAAAAGAATCTTTCAATGCCACTTTGCGGAGGTGATCCCAAGGCTAGCACTGTGGCCCCGGTCTATCATTTTCACATATGAGAATTTCAAATCAGCAGCGTTTGGTTCAGTACCCCTGGCTGGCAAGGAGTTTCTCCTTTTTCCTCCCTGGCATGGGAGATGTGCATGGGCCCTTGATCTGGTATAGTATAGTAGCTTTGTATTTTACTTTTTGTATGTGAATGCAGTTTACTCCCACCCCGTCCCCACATATCTGTGGGGAAATTAGGAATACAAACACAACTTCAGTACTCAAATATGATGTTACAGGCTACAAATGGATTCAAACACTTTTCATTTAGAAAAAAATGCAGCTGTATCTCTATTCATGTCTTAAGTCGTAATATAAGCATGAGAAAGCAGATGGCTCTAATTTTTTTCTATTCCGTGTGCACACCAGGGGAGAAATGAGACTTTGTAGTGTTTTGGTTTTTTTTGTTTTTTCCTTGTACCATTTTTTTCTTTTATTGTCAAAGTGAATTACAGAAGGGTTACAGTTTCACAAGTAAGGCAGTAAGTACATTTCTTATCTAACTTGTTACCTCCTCCCTCATTTTTCTCCCTCCCCCCTCCTCGCTGCCCCCCTCCCCCCCAGTGAGTTGTACAGTTGGTTTACACCAAACGGTTTTGTAAGTACTGCTTTTGGAACTGATTGTCTTTTTATCTTTGTCTCTTGATTTTGGTAGTGTTAATAATATCAGGTGAGGTATTTTGTGTGGAAGAGCGCTTGGCAAGTGGTCAGCGCTGTGTTCAGCAGAGTGAAATGTAATGACAACTGGTGTCAGGGTCAGAATCCGTCCTGATCATTTGTACGGATGGCACAAATGACTCTGGCTGGTCAAGCACAGGACACCGAGCCATGCCATCCAGAGCTCTCTTAAGGAGCAGGGCAATTATTCCTAAGGGCTAGACGGTATTGGTTGCTGACAGCTGAAGACTGCTTCCCTCTGTGGAAATGGTCCTTTCTGGACACACATTACCTTGCCAATGTTATATACTTTCTCCCCAATAACAGCCCACATTCAATGAGGAGGTCACTGTTGGACGGTAGAAAGGTGTAGCCTCCTTGCCTTAAGGAGAAATTCCTTTTTCCGGCACCATAAACTGGTGCATACTTCCTGAAGGAAAGGGTACAAGTTTCTGGAGGTAGGGTTTTCTAGAAGCATCTAAATATCTATGGTCTAGAACCATCTAAAAATCTATGGTCTTTTGATTTTTATTTTTTGCAAACAGCGGGGCTTTGAACTCAGGGCCTAGGCACTGTCCCTGAGCTTTTGTGCTCAAGGTTATTGCTCTACCACTTTGAGGCACAGCTCTATTACTGGTTTTCTGGTAGTAATTTTGAGATAAGAGTTTTATCGACATTCCTTCCCTGACTGGTTTGGAACCATGATCCTCAGATTTCAGCCTCCTGAGTAGCTAGGATTACAGGCGTGTGCCATCAGAGCTGGGCAAGACCTATGATGTTAACAACATCCACATACCATTACCACTACAGCTGCTTTATTTGTGCTAACAGAATAATTTTCTTCTCCCTGAAGTTTCTAGGTTCCTCAAGCTTCTTTGCAGGTTTTGTTCACAAGGTCTGCTTCACTACAGACTAATTAAATTATTTGTTTCTCCCACTCTTGTGAGCAGGGCCAGGAGCTGAAGACAAAACAGATGCTTCTGGTACAAATTTCACATGTTCCTCTTCTCTTTGCTCTTTAAGAGGAAGTGACAGACTCTTTACCAAGGTAGCAGAAAGAGAGCCAAATGAGGAAATAGAATGATGAGATCTAGAAAAGATTGTCTCTCTCCATTGGACTTTGATCTTCCCTCCTTCCTTCCTACCTGCCTGCCTGCCTGCCCGCCCGCCCTCCTTCCCTCCTCACATCCCTCCTTCCCCTTTCTTCTCCTTCCTTCCTTCCTTCCTTCCTTCCTTCCTTCCTTCCTTCCTTCCTTCCTTCCTTCCTTCCTTCCTTCCTTCCTTCCTTCCTTCCTTCCTTCCTTCCTTCCTTCCCTCACTCCCTTCCTCTCTCTCTCTCTCTCTTTCTTATTTTATTTTATTTATTTATTTATTTATTTATTTATTTATTTTTTGGCCAGTCCTGGGGCTTGGACTCAGGGCCTGAATACTGTCCCTGGCTTCTTTTTGCTCAAGGCTAGCACTCTGCCACTTGAGCCGCAGCGCCACTTCTGGCCATTTTCTGTATATGTGGTGCTGGGGAATCGAACCCAGGGCCTCATATATACGAGGCAGGCACTCTTGCCACTAGGCCATATCCCCAGCCCCTCTCTTTCTTTTTTTAATTGAAGTGGTTTCAACACTACCTACCAAGGCCTCAACAAACTTTTAAAAACATAAAAGGCTTTTCTCAAGGCTTTGGGCTTAGGAACATTTCTAATAGATGAGCAACTTTAAGTAAATCCTAACAAATCTGAATCCAATGAATCACCACAGGCAAGACAGCATTTTTCGTCATTCTGGATTGGTCATAAAAATCCTAGACTTTGGCTAGGCTCTTAGCAGACATTGCATAAAAATGTCAATCCCATGATTTCACATGTTTTAAGGGCAACTCTAAAGTCGTGACTGTTTTCAAGGCCATGGTCACCATCTGCTTTAGTATACAACCTTTATCAGGTAAGCAGATTTCTTAGAAGAGTAACAGTCTCAAGTGAATGTTCTCAATCTCAAAAAGAAGACTGCTGGGGTGTTCTTTTGTTTATATTTTTGAATGTCAGGATCTGTTCCTGAGATAATTAAGGACAATTAATGATTGAGTGCTATGTAGTCTGTGTCTAGTTTGATTGCAAAAAAAGAAAAGGAAAAGAGAAAGAAAATCCTTCATGACAAAGAACGCCAAATGCCAGGGGGAAAGGTAGGCTTCATATAGCAGTGTTTTCCTTTGGGAATCTGCCATGCAAACTGGATCAGCAACTATTGGAGTATTAAATCTTTCCAAATGTTATGTGTTATAGAAAAAAGAAAAGTTATTAAACTTATGCCTATGGGGAACTATGAATCATAAAAAATCCAATCAACTAGAATTAAAAGCTTCAGTTTTATGTAATTGATGTTGAGATTAGTAAGAACTCTAAAAATAAATTTATTAAAAGAAAAAGAAGTAAATGAAGTTATCTTCAGGCGTTAAAAGTCTCTTTAGATTTCAGAATAGATAGTTTGCCTTTAGAAGCCTTCTTAATTATAAAGGAATGGAAAATGCATCTTATTATGCAATTGGGGCCATGTTGATTAACTAGAGAAATATTTTTTAAAAAGAAAAAGTGTATATTACACTGATTTTTAAAATGTGTTACTGTTTATTTGAAGCAGGATTTCTTTTTTCCCAAATGAGATTTTTATCTGAACTCTCAGTGTATGAAACAGGTGAAAATCATGCGTTCATAAAATATATTTCCTAATACTCACTTAGCAATTGTATTTAAACATCCCTCTTAAGCCACTTTGATACAATTTAATTCTACACCTGAAATTTCGTTTAGTTATTTCCCCAACATAGGGAAAATTGCCATTTACACAGATAAATAGCAGAACATAACTTTAGAAAAAAAAAAAAACCCAACAACTTTAACATCCTGCAATCACAGTATAGTTTTCAAGCAAATAAGAGACAAATATTTGGAGGTTTGCCTCTAAATCATTTAACCTGGCATAAAGCAAAAATGCTTTGTTTTTCTAATTTCTTAAAATATTTTTATGTATTATGTTTGTTGTTTAGACTTAAAAAATACATTTGGCTTTGTAGAGAAGTTTTAGCTTCAGAGCAGAGTTGAGAGAAAGGACCTGAGATTTCACATTTCCTCACATGTGCACATGTGCAAAGCATCCTCCATGGTTAGGGTCCCTATTTAGTGGCACATTCTCATAGTTCATAGGCCAGGTTGGTACTCTGGAACCTTCTGAAGTCCACAGCTTACATGATGTAAAGTCTCTTGTGCTTTTTACAGGTTTGAACACATGAGTGTGACATGTATCTACCAAGAGAGGCTCACACAGAAAATTGTCACAGCACCAAATGTCTTTTGTGCTCTACTTATTTAGACCTTTCTAAGTTCTAATCCCTTCAGCTACTGACCTGTTGACTGCATAGGTTTACTTTTTCCAGACAGTCACAGACTTGGGATAATAATTTTTAATGGCTTCATTCACTTGCTAATCTGGAATTACTTTTATTTGGTGCTGGATAATATTCCACAGGCTATTTTGCCATACACATTATGAAAGGCATCATGGTTTGTTCAACACCTTGACAATTATGTGCAAAGCCTCCATGGATATTGGGAGATTTGGGAAAATACCATGGAGTGAGTGCTAGATTGTATGAAAAGAGGTGTTTAGTTTAGCAAGAAGTTGATAGCTCCTTATAATAGTTTTTTTAAAATAGGTTTTAAAAACAAGCATGTTTTTAATGCACTATTTGAAAGCTAAAGAGCACTTTTTCAAAGGAAGGTAATAGCCATAGCACACAATGAAAAGTAAAATCAGAGCAGTGAGGATGTATCTCTGTGTGTAATAACTCACACCTGTAATCCTGGATACTTTGGAGGTGGAGGTTGGGAGGATGAAAAATTGAAGACAGCTTGTGAGACCTCTTCTAGTATATATTACTGGACATGGTAGTGTGGGCCTGCCATCCAAGCTACTCATGAAGCCCAAAGAGAAAGCTTGTAGTTCAGGCCTACCTGAGCATAACCATCTCCTCCTTTCTTCATAGAGTGAACAGGTAGAGTCATGGTTTCATGAAGACAACTGTATTTTCCTTGAACCTGTGAAACATTTTATTTATAAAGAAAAAATGCAAAAATAAGGAAAATTTATGGAAAAGGAGCCAGCATATTAATTCCATTTGCTACATATACAGTTTTGGGGGGTACTGAGGTTTTAATTCAGGACCTTGGATTTGCTGGGCAAATGTGCTGCCACTTGAGCTTCTAACCTTTTGTGCTTGAGGTACACTATGGATAGAGTCTAGGTGTTTTCCCCAGGGCAGTCCTATGGCTTCCTAAACAAGCCACATACTCAGCTTGTTTGTTAAGATGAGGTCTCTTTAATAATTTTTGGCCTGTTTGGCCTTGAACTATGTTTTTCCCATTCTCTACAACTGAGTAGCTGAGCTTTCGGTCATGCAGTACTATTCTAAATTATATGATTTCTTGAATAAGTCTTGACAAAGTAGTTATGAGTTACAGTGAATTTCTTTATTTTAGAGTTAATGTATATTAATTGTAGAAAGTAATGGGTATCATTGTGATATTTTCTAATGTGCATATCATGTACTTAAATCATATTCACTTCCTCTGTTATTCTCTTTTCTCTCATTTCTTCCACTTTTCCCCCTCCCACCTCCTCAGTAGTTTCCCTTTTCCTGTCACGTCTCTCCCTGCCCCCTTTAAGTTTTACATGTGAAAAATAATGAATGGTTCTTGTCTTCATGTGTCTGTTTTTTTTTGCTTAAAGATCTTCAGTATCAACCATGTTTCTGAAACGACATAATTTCCTTTCTCTTTCATGGCTGAATGAGACTCCCTAAGTGTGTATGTGCCACATTTTCTTTATTTTTCTGCTAATGGGAACATAGGCAGATTACAGCACCTAGTTCTTATGAATATTGCTGTGATTAACCTGGGCATACAAGTGTCTTCATAGTAAACTGACCTTGCATCTTTTGAGTTTACAAATACCCAGAGGTATAGGTTGGTCATATGGAAAGATGGTATTTGCAGAACCATTCCTAAAGTTGAGAAGGTGATAGCTCACTGAGCTCATTGCCTTTTATCCTTAATATTGTATCTAGCCCATTAGATTTTAATTGCATTATTAAAATTGGATTGCAGTGTAGGTTAGACATCTTTGATGTGGTGTTCAAAGACTTACGCTCATGGCTGCTTTCAGGTTGGCTCCACTGGGCCTCATTAGACAATTGCCAAATCCTGCCAATTTCCCTATGCTTAGCTATTCCAACTTCTCACTTGAAGCTCTGGTCATGCTCTTCAGGATTAAATTAATAGCCTCAAATCTGTGCTTTCCCTTCCCTGTGACTTTGAGGAAATCACTCTCTACTTGAAAATACCTCAGCATCTCATGTAATTAAGCCCAGCTCCTGGGCTCTGTCCTCTGCTTTTCCATTGGCTTTTTCTTTTTCTTTTTTCCTTTTCTTATAAGGGTGATGTACAGAGGGATTACATTTATGTAAGTCAAGTAATGACTATGTTTCTTTGTGAGCAGGGTCACCTCCTTCCTCATTTTCTCTGAGTTTTTTATTCCCTTCCAGCCCTCCTCCCCCACAAGTTGTATGGTTCATTTTCAACATAGTGTCTAGTGAGTAGCACTGCTGTATTAGTTCATTATTATTATTATTATTTTTTTTGGCCAGTCCTGGGCCTTGGACTCAGGGCCTGAGCACTGTCCCTGGCTTCTTCCCACTCAAGGCTAGCACTCTGCCACTTGAGCCACTGTGCCGCTTCTGGCCGTTTTCTGTATATGTGGTGCTGGGGAATCGAACCTAGGGCCTCGTGTATCCGAGGCAGGCACTCTTGCCACTAGGCTATATCCCCAGCCCTATTAGTTCATTCTTAGTTCCACCATTTCTCTGCTTCCCCTTACCCTCCTACATACCGATAAACTTACATACAAGACAAAAAGCACAGAAGTCAAAAACAGGGACTACTACTCAGGGAAAGTAAAATAACAAAAACCTCTTGTTACCATTTCTTGGAGTTCATTTTGATAAACATTTAATATGATCCTATGCACATAGCTATTGAGCCTCTGTGATCTGCTCCTAAGAATATCCTCCTTTGGTCTCACTGTGTGAATATTTAGAGATGGCATTTCATGGTCTTCTCTGTGTGTGTGTGTGTGTGTGTGTGTGTGTGTGTGTGTGTGTGTGTGTGTGTGTATGCGTGTGTTGGTACCTGGGGGCTTAAATTCAGGGCCTCACACTCTTAAAGGCTAGTATTTTTACCACTTGAGCCACATCTCCACTTTTGGACTTTTGCTGGTTAGTTGCCACTAAAATATTTCTGGACTTTGCTGCCTGTCTGGCTTCGAATTGTGATTCTCAGATCTCAGCCCCCTGAGTTGCTAGGGTCATAGGTATGGGACTGGACGTCCTGCCTTCCAGGATTCTCTATGTCAAGCTTGCTCTTGTCCAACACTGAACTGCTTGTAATTCTTGGCATACATCACAGGGTAGCATTTATATATCCTTCACTTGTCCCTTCTTTCATCTGGATAGCCCAGCTCAGGCATAAGAGACTTCCAGAAAGTTATTTTCGGACTGCTATTTTCCCTTTCTTTCCAAATAAGTTGAAATGTTTTATCTCTGAGTGCCCTACAGGTCCTTATTCACTTCCTATCATTGTATTTGGGATCAAACACTGTAATTCTCCACTTAAGTGTCACTGTATTTCTGTGAGTTCCTGGAAGAAAAGCATTGTGCCACATTGAGCCCATATACTCAAATCTTTGTTGCTCCTAGAATTTTAAGGGAAAAAAAAAGCATGTTTTTTTCACACATAAAAAAGGGTAAATGCCAGGGTTACTGATGGCATTTCTTTTTTTTCAGCAAAATCGAAGTTTAGTCAATAATACATTGTACCACTGGCAATACAGTTTTGTTGAATGCTTGTTTTTAAGTGCAAGCTATTCAGACTTTCTTTTGCTTTTAGGATGCCTTTATAAGATCCTCGTGAAGAATTGGCTTGTGTAATCACATCCACCCTCCACAGTAGTGGAAAGTTGCTGCTTATTGGAACTAAATAATTACAGATGCCTGCATGTTTCCCCATGCCACTGTGAATAGTACAGTTGATGGATAAAGTGCCATCTTTAATCGATGGGGTTAGGCCATTGTATACTCTGACTTCTTTAGGTAGAATCTTATTGGCAAGCTCAGTAGGACAACAAAGGCAAACTTTTTCTGTATATTTCTAAGCATTTGCTGAGTTTTTCTTGTAGGTAGAAGTATATACAGTACGTTTATGGGGGGAAAATGTAGGCAAAAAAGAATGTAAAACCACCCTCTTATCTTTCTTTGGTGCATTTGTTCACTGGAAGCCCCTGATTATACTGAGATAGAAATATAAGCAAACTGGGCAGGCTCAAGAAATGGCAAATCAGATAATCCAAGACTGGGCAAGGTTAGCAATAGAACTTTTCCATTATCAAGTAAACCAACACATAAAGCCTACAACTAACACCTAACTATGAGGAGGTGGCTAGCATAAGTATGCAGTGTTTTAAGATCCCCTTCCATTCTCTAAAAATCTGTTCAGTTTACTTTCTATCTTGTGGATGTCTGTTTCCTCAACTCTGTCATGGCAACTCTATGAGGGTAAGGGTTCCCATTTGCTTTGTTTTCCTGTCATAATGTCTGGGTGTGTAAAATGATAAACATTCAACAAGCATTCCTAAACAAACGCAGGCATATTTCTGTGAGATGCAATGTAATCATGTAAAACCCTATGGTCATTATGGAAACTAGTTAATTTCCTGCTCCCTGGAAAACTCTGGTGGCATCATTATTCCCTCTCACAGTACTTAATTCATTTTTCATTTTGAATTTGAGATAGTTATCCTACTTGGAGATAAGTAAAGTAAATTCAGATAGTTTTTGAACACAGAAACTGAACTGAGCACTACTGGTCATTAGACATTTAGAATCTCTTTAGTTCAAAATCACCCACTGCCCAGAATGGTTCTCTCAGACATCACATCTCCATAGAAATAAGAATTCCCATTTTCAGTATTCAAGGAAAGATTCTTATTGAAGTGTAAATTGAAATGAAAATGGGAACCATTAACTGAGCATGAAGTTAACCCATATTTACTATTTTTGAATAAGTAAACAGCCACTACAGTGACACACATAAGAGACAAAAACACCGGGAAAAACCAAATAATCAGGTACCTCTCAGTATTCTTAACAGCATTCCTGTTTGGTTTTTTCCAAGATGTTATTCAATGGGTATCACAGTAGCCAGTATCCTTTGAAGTAGTAAATTCTTTAAATCATATTTCTAGTAGATCTTGCAATATTTTCTTATTGAACAGTAGTTAATACATAAAGTAAAGCTTTTATACAATTGATGATGGTAAATGCTAAATTCTTTAGCCAAGCATTTCATTTTTGCTACATACAATGTCCTTGTGTTGTTATAGTCAAGTCATGTATTGTCTTTAAATGGATTAGAACTTTCCCCAGAAAGTTAATTTTCTATGATGCTGCATCTGATGACCCTCAGCAATCTTTAAACTTGAGCATCTCTATTATAAGCTGAGTTGTGACAGTAATCACCTCTATTTCTGTAGGCCGCTTGTTTTCTGGGCCTCAGATTTCTTATCTATCAAATGGTCTTTATAGTTTCTTCTTTCATTAAAATTAACTGGAAAAGTTGATATTTTATTTATGCAATTTAGAAAAGTAGTACAGGGGATACTTATTAAAATCTTAATATAAACAAATCTTGAATAAAGTATTCAGTGTGTTTCAAATATATTATAATAACTCCTTCCAGATTAATCATTAGCACTGAATATATGGTTTCATATATCTGTATGAGTAAATAGCAGTTAGAGCCTTTCAAAAGTAGAAAAGAAGGATCATATATTTGATAGTCTTTCCTTTTTAATTTACATTTAGGAAGAAATGTCTTTTAAAGGAACAAAATGAAAATCTGATATCAAAATAACCTGACTTTGTGCTGGGCAAGTGGATAGTACACTAGACTTTATTTCTAGTTTCATAAATCAAAATACCTGATTCTTTTGTTTTACAGGGTGTCATACAAATCTTCACTGTAAATTATGCTTCTTTTCTTATTTCTTTATTCATATATACATTTAGCAATGGAAGTTAATGGTTAACACAATTTGAGGATAGATTAACAATTTTTCTTTCTTTTCAAAAACAGAAGTATAGAGTATATTCTACTTTGTTTCCCTTGAGGTTATAGAAGTCAATTAATTTCTTTTTTTTTCTAAACTTATGCTAGACAAACACATGGCATAGCACATGAAAGAGTAGTTACTGAAATATACCAAACATCAACAATATAAATATGTTATGGTAAAACAGTACCTTGAATGACAGTGATGCTGAGACTCTGTACAATTACTTGCTAAATTTCTTCAAAATATACAAAAACAGATGCATTTAATGTACCATTTATAAAACTTGGATCTAAATGGCTCTATGTAAGTTAAAAACCAAAATGACCCCATGTGTGCTCCCATGCATATTTTTCCCCTTTTCTGGAGGGTTTTCTTAAGGATTGTTTGAGTTTTGGGTAAAGGTATCTTCAGGCTGCTTCCTATTTACACACACACACACACACACACACTTGCACACAAACACTGTGGTGTGTGTTTATGCTTAGAGGTTTTAAAATGCTGAATATATATATAACTACATATACATACTTATGTGCATAACAATTCTTATTATTGATTTTTCCACTTGACAATAGATTGGAGGTATTTTTGTAACTTTCCCTGGTTCTGCTGGATGTGAGTTCATTAAATGCAATTGATTGGTTTCCAAACATATTTTTAGGAATTCCTTTCATTTCCTGCTTTCTTGCTGTTACAAAACAAGGGATGCATTTTTATGAACGTACGTCATTCTAGGAAACCCATGTTGTGTGTTTGTGGAGCTGAGCTGCAGTCCTTAAAGCTGTCTGGGGAGAGATGACTGCATGAGCTGCTCCATTTCATGGGCTGTGCTTTTACAAAGGTCTTATCTCTCAGTGCAGAAAGTGAATGTGTCGCAGAGTTTACATGAGTCAGGAGTTGGTTGAACGGGCTATCAAATCAACTTTAAAAGCTTATTAAGTGATTACTAGATTTGAAAGCCTAGCAAATATCATTGAATTCCCTGATTATTACTAATGAATAATTTATTTCATATGCATACATATTGTAATATGCAAATATAACATGCAATAATATGAATGTGCAAACAGTGGTGCCTTATGTGTATGCATAGATTGTAATATAAATATAGTATATAGTAAATAGTTGTGCATGCATATATAAACATCTATTTAAAAAATGTTACAAGTCTCTTAGAAGTGATTGAAAGGAAATATTTTGAAGACTTTCTTTCTTTTTTTTTTTTTTTCCAGTCTTGGGGCTTGAACTTGGGGCCTGAGCACTGTCCCTGGTTTCTTTTTGCTCAAAGCTAGCACTCTACCACTTGAGCCACAGCGCCACTTCTGGCCGTTTTCTGTATATGTGGTGCTGAGGAATTGAACCTAGGGCTTCATGCATGCAAGGCAAACATTCTACCACTAAGCCATATTCCCAGTCCAAGACTTTCTTTCTTTTTTCCCCCATTTTTTTCTGACTTTTTTTGGGTGCTAGTCCTAGGGCTTGAACTCAGAGCCTGGATGCTGTCCCTGCGGATTTTTTTTTTCTCAAGACTAGCGCTTCAGCTACAGTTTCACTTTCAGCTTTTTTGGTGGTAAATTTGAGATAAGAGTCTCAAGAATGTTCTTTCTATGTGCTGGCTTCAAATTGGGATCCTCAGATTTCAGCCTCATAAGTGTTAGAATTAAAGGCATGAGCCACCAGGCACCTGGAACTGATAATATTTTTGAAGACTTTTATTTTCTCCTATCCTTTAAAGTTTTGTCTCTCTTTCCCCATTTTCAAGAAGAGGATTCTAAGCTTCCCATGGAAGTTAAGCTATGCCTAAGGAACTGCTAATTATGGAGAAAGTATCCTTTATAACTGCATTTTACCATCCGTGGTTACTCAGGCCCTTGACTATGTTGTCCTTCCTATTCTGTAAAGCAATCTGCAAGGAAAACTTGGGCTCCAAAGGATGTAGGCTCCTTTCCATTGTGTCAGTGTCAGAAGCATTGCTGGGCCAGTAGCCTGGAGCTGCAGGATGTGCTGAGGGATGAGGCAGCAGGTGCTCAGCCTGCTGAGCCTGAGGAGAGCAGCACTACTGTGTACCAGAACATAATCTTCAGTTTAATCCCAGCTTCCTCGTTTGCAAGTTGTGAACCTGGCCAGGGTAGGTGAGGGCTCCAAACCTTATACTTATTATCTCCAAAATGATGACTCAGTACGACAGCACTTAGAATAGCACACAGTGCTAGCTGCCACTGGGCCCGGCACATGTGAATGCTCAGCCACTGGTAATGGCTGAGTCAATCAGGACCTTTTCATGTAGAGGGGACAGAATATCTGTCTCTGATTAGTTTACAAATGCAAAAATGAGTTAAGTTTTCATGTAACTTAATGTTGGCTAGTTCTAATTCTTCAGGAGTTAGAATAAGCTCATTATTTTTGCCTTCATATTTCAATCTTATTTTCTAGTACTTCTACTTATATTGAGGTGTTTTCTCTAGAATTTGAAAAACATGATTCCTAGTAACTCCTTGTTATATGGTGATCCTTAGGGTTAGAGATCTAGAAGAGGGATTTTATTTTTTTAGTTTTTTTCTTCTTTATTGTTAAAGTGAAGTACAGAGGGGTAACAGTTTCCTATATAGGACATGTATATTTCTTACCCAACTTGTTACCTCCTTCTTCATTTTCCCCTGCCTCCCTCCTCCCCATTTCTTCTTCCTCCCATGAGTTGTACAGTTGGTTTACACCAAATGGTTTTGTAAGTATTGCTGTTGCAATGATTTGTCTTTTTATGTGTTGCCTCTCGATTTTGGTATTCCTTTTCCCTTCCCTAGTTCCAATGCACGTATATACAGTATTCAGGGTATTAAGATCAGTTACAGTGGTACCAGGGGTAAAATCATGGGAAGGAAATATGAAAGAAAAATAAAGAGTATGGGTTCACGTGGCATGTTGAAACCAACAACAACACTATCAGCAGAAAATATCTCAAGGGAAACCAAACTCTCATTGACTCAGCTTGGGTCATGTGTCAATTATGTATTTAGTGAGTACAGTAATTCATGCCAGTGTAATATATCACTCTGATCAGACAAGGAGTGGAGATGAGAGCTTCCAGTTGTACATATGTGCATGTGTGCACATGCATGTGCACATGTGTCAGGAGAAGAGTTGTCATTGGAAATTTGGGCATTGCTTATGCATTGAGGATAAGATGGGCTTACCCAAAGGAAAATAAATTTTATTGCAAAGGTAAAAATTTGACCACAACACACAGAAGTTTCTTTTGAAATATTTTGCATACTTCTTTGATAAGCATTTTTTGCCATGTTATTTTGCTTATGTTCTTTTTAGTGTGATACAAGCTTGACATATTTTTCCTGCCAGTAATGGGGCTTGAACTCTTGTGCTCTTTCTCAGCTTGCTTGCAGCTTGTGCTCTACCATTTGAGCCATGCCTTCAGTACAGCTTTTTGTTGATTTTTTAATTAATTTTTTTTGCTTATATGGTACTGTGGTATCAAACACAGGGCCTCATACATGTGAGGCAAGCACTCTACCACTAAGCCACACTCCCAGCCCTTTTTGTTGGTTATTTTGGAGACAGAGTCTGGTGAACTTTTCTGCATGGGCTATCAATACTTTAATCTCTGACTTCTGTGTAAAAAGAATTACGAATGTGAGTTATTTGATTTCTAACGTTCTCCCCCAAAAGACTGTAAGCTTTATTTTGTTTCACTGTCTTAGAAGCTAGACTAGCACATTGTGGACCTTTGATAGTTCTTTTATGAATAAATGAATATGTTGCCATTGAGAACAGACTTCAGAAATCTCTTGTTGGCTATAGGACTTAGGTGTGTCTGGGGTAGAAAGAGACAGTCAGATTTAGCTGTTCATTTGCAACATGAAATCAAGAGACTAGAGAAGAGATGCCTTGAAAACAAAGTCAAGGAAGGGGGAGATATTGCTAAGTAAAAGTAAGAAAAACTGACTGTGTTACCTGGTTGGGAGGTTTGGGACTGAGTTTTACAGAGAGATGTCAAAATAAGTCTTTTTTTGCATAAACTCCTTGTGAATCAAAAATCATCTAAATCTTTTACTACAGTCATCTTGACCAAAGTTTTATTTAAAATCCTAACTCATCTTCCTGTGAAATGTAGGAGTCAGAAAGATATGGATCCAGTAAGTGCGTGGAAAACTTTTCAAATACCATATTTAAGTTGCATACTTGTGGACAAAATTGGACCACATTGCCTGGTGAAGTAGAAACTAACAAGAATTGCCCCCCACCCTGACTGTGTTTCTATAGTGACTACTCTTACTATTACCATGAACAACAGTAACAGTGAATGTGGTTCAAGTGATGATCACACATTTTCTTGATTGCTAAAGGATTTTGCTAATCACTTAAAATACATGATCTCAAAAACTTAACAGCATAATGACTTTTTTCCTTATTGGTTTTAGGAAAACAGGAAAGGTTTTGAGAAACTGGACTCATTGCCCAAGATTTGGGGCTAATCACCCATGATTTTGCAGCTTGTAAATGATAAAAGCAGGACTCCAGGGCAGGTCTAATTAACTATGGAATCTAGGATTGTGTACCCATGGCTTATGCCTGCAATCCTAGCTTCTCAGGAGACTGGAATTTGAGAATCGAGGTTCAAAGCCAACCAGGACGGAAAATCTGAAAGATTCTGATCTACAAGAACCAGCAAAATATCGGGAAATGGAGCTGTGGCTGAAGTGGTAGAGCACCAGCCTTGAGCATGAACGCCAAGACAGAGTGTAAGTTCCTGAGTTCAAGCCAGGCAAAATAAAGAATAAGATAAAATCCACGATGTTAGTCACCATCAGTCTTTTTTTTTTTTTTTTTTTTTTTTTCAGTTTCACTTGGTAAATCTTGTATTTCTGTGTCAGAGTAATACTGCTTTACTTCTTTTAAAGTAACATACAGAATTAATCAGTCCCATCAAGGTAGAGGCATGGTTCACATGGAAGAGCACCTAGCAAGCACAAAGTCCTGGGTTTAAAGTCCCCTTAGGATAGTCACTGTAGTTTCTATGACCCCTTCAATGTTCCTGTGTATTTTTCTTAACAAGGCAAAACCAGCTCTAGTTTTATTAAAGGAAACTCAGTCTCTTAATAATTTAATCACTAAGTCAAATATACATTTGTACCAAGAGTTCATTACAACCTTTAAGACTTTACAATTTTGATTGTATTCTTTATAAAATGGGCTATTTTTGCTGGGTGCCAGTGGTTTATATCTGTAATCAATCCAGCCTACTCGAGAGACTTGAGACCTGGAGGATCATGGCTCAAAGCCAGCCTAGGCAGAAGAGTCTTCAATTAGCCAGCTAAAGTCTGGCTGGAGGTGGGGCTCTAAAAGAACGCCAGCCATGAGCCAGCAAGCTAAGGAAGCACAATTGCCACGAGTTCATGCTTCCATACAGTGGGAAAAGGGGGGGAGTATTTTTCTTGGTTGTGAAATACTTTGAGCTGGTCACGTTATCTTCAGTATATGAAGTGTGTTCCCTATAATTTCTTGAGTAGGCTGAGAGGTGAGAAGTCCAGAACTGTCACCGCCAAGTCAGTTCGCCAAATCCAGCTACAGGTGGTGATGCAGAGGGTTTTGACTGATTTGGGCCCATCTGATGACCTCCACCCTGAACTCTCTGATGAGGTAGCAAAGCAAAGAAGTTAAATCTTTCTCCCATCTTCTTGGGATTCATTAACATATTGTACCCGTGAAGTAACTGCTGCTTCACTGACCATCAGTCTTTTTGATGGTTGTTTTCCTTACCATGTGTTTAATGATTACTCTAAAATTAAATCTATACTTTTACCATGTTCAAGCTAGACCCTGCACAGCTAAGTAAAGCTTAGACAGTGGAGTGGATAAAGCCCACAGGATAATAACTATCTTCCCACAGGGCTAACCACACTCACTTGCCATCCACCAGCTCTGATATGTCTAAGGCAAGCACTAGAGATCTCCTTAGTGCAGCTTCTGTGAATTTTTAAAATCCTATTATTGGATGCTGAAGGCTTTCATCCATCACCCCATCGTGATGAATTTCTGGAAAAGCTTTTGCTCCTCCTTTTACTTTCAGATTCCCTCATCCTCAATAAATTTCTTCGTGAGGTCACAATTAATCTTGAGTAGCACATTAACCTTGTTCATATCACGGTAACCCTGCAAGTTTTGCAGTTTTACATATGATTAGAAACAGGTACCTTACATGCTGTGAGTCTCCTTTCCCAGTGGGCAGAAGGGTAAGGGTGAGCTTTTTGATCTCTGCTCCCATTTATCTCTGTTCCCTGGCCAGGCTCAGTGTCTGCAAGATCTGCTTGCTGCCTAGCTTTTATATAACTCTGGCTGT
Source organism: Perognathus longimembris pacificus (assembly GCF_023159225.1). Taxonomy (NCBI): domain Eukaryota; kingdom Metazoa; phylum Chordata; class Mammalia; order Rodentia; family Heteromyidae; genus Perognathus; species Perognathus longimembris. Next base: position 41,372,859 of record NC_063162.1, read on the forward strand.
GGTTGTCAGCATTTTCTTTTTCTCATATCTACTTGTCATCTGATAAAAGCCCCTTTGCATCATTCCATTTTCCCTCAGTGTCATTGCTCCACACATCAATTTGAATTAAAAAATTTAAACCTGTCCAATGATATGGAAAATTTGAACCTTTTATTTCATTGATTTGAGAAAAAAAATCTGGCATGGTGTCTGAGTGAATAGATTTCTCTCCAAAGAGCACCCTATTTTTGTACCCAGAAGTTCAAATGATTAGTGATCACTTACCGCTAAAGCAAGAAGGTTGATTAGTTCATCAAGATTCCTCCAGAATCTCTTCACATAGCATGGATATCTGGTGGCAGGTTGTGGTAAATGGATGGGGATGGTCATACTCAGACTCAGAGCAAAACGCTTTTTATGTTATGTGATTGGTAAGTGACAGTAATCCCTCATCAGATGTATATATTTTGCTTTCCCATCTACCAACGGGTTTTAAACTTTTTAAAATGATATTTGATATTTAGTCATTAAAAACATTATGAAAGTTAAAGGAAGTCATCTGAGAAGGGTCACCTCTCCAAGAAATAATGGTTATTAACAGCAAATTGAAGAGTGATTTTGTGCCACTTTAATGACTTAAGAAGGACAAGAAGAAAATAAGAGGATGACATGATAAATTTAGATGGGCTGGAGTATCAGGAAAGCTACATAGCAGGGGTTTCCTTCTATGCAGGGCAGTTAGGAATGGGATATAGTAGTGGAATGTTAAGGAAAGTCAGAATGAAAGATGAAGGCTTTCAACATAAATAAGTTGGTAGAGGAGGAATAATTTTAAAATGGAAGTGGGCAGAGTGTCTAGGAACATATTGAACTATATATGTCTATCAATTTTGTTGAAGTCTCAAACTTATTACTATTACTATTATTACATTATTATTACTATTATTATTATTTCCGGTAGTGAGATGGAACTCAAGGCATTGCATTTGCTAGATAAGCAGTTTAGCAGCTTCTGAGCCACACCCTCAGCCCATTTTGCTTTATTTTGCAATTGATATGGTCTCTTATTTATTTATTTATTATATTAAAATTTTTTTTTCAAATTTTTATTATCAAACTGATGTACAGAGAGGTTACAGTTTTATACGTTAGGCATTGGATACATTACTTGTACTGTTTGTTACCTCGTCCCTCATACCCCCCTCCCCCCTCCCCCTTTCCATTTCCCCCATGAGGTGTTCAGTTCACTTACACCAAACAGTTTGGCAAGTATTGCTTTTGTAGTTGTGTTTCTTTTTTTACCCTGTGTCTCTCAATTTTGGTATTCCCTTTCAATTTCCTAGTTCTAATACCAGTATACATGGTTTCCAATATACTGAGATAAGATTACAGAAATAGTGTAGGTACAACCACAGGAAGGTGATACAAGAACATAATCAATAATAGAAGCTACAGATACACATGGGACGTTGAAAGTAGTTACAACTGTGATATAACAATCGTTTCCATAACATGGAGTTCATTTCACTTAGCATCATCTTATGTGATCATAGGGTATAGCTATTGGGCTCTTGTGATCCTCTGCTGTGACTTGTGTAAACCTGTACTAATTATTCCCAATAAGGGAGACCATAGAGTCCATGTTTCTTTGGGTCTGGCTCACTTCACTTAGTATAATTTTTCTCAAGTCCTTCCATTTCCTTATGGTCTCTTATTTTTTCCTGGGCTAATCTTGAACTGCAATTCTACTACGGGTCATGCCTCTGGAGTAGCAGTCATGACCATGACACCTGACTTCTGTTTAGAGGCAGTATCTTGCTTACTTCACATAGCCTGTCCTTGTAACATGAACCTCCTATGTCTGCCTCCCAAGTAGCTGGGATGATGGATAATTTATTTATTTATATTTGTTGTCAACGTAAAGTACAGATGGGTTACAGTTTCATACATAAGGCAGTGAGTACATTTCTTATCTAACTTGTTACCTCCAGATAGATAATTTAAAAACAAGGGTTTTCTTCTTATAACTGGAAACAGTAGTAAAGAAGTAAAGTTGTGACTCTAGCTGATGAAATCAGGTAAGTCTGGCAATGTATGTTCCTCATAGAATTTCCTGATGTGAACTATAGATTTAATGAAGCCAGGATGGTATTCATGTATCATATTGAAGTTTTTCATGTTCCCTTTGGTGAAGCAAATCCTTTAGTTTCACTTAACTGGCATGTTTCACAAGTACAAAGAAAAAAAGTATTGTATATGGCATTGATAGTATGAAGAACTACTTTTTAAAGAAGAACAGGGAGTACATAAAGATGAGATCGTCATATAGAGTCATTGTGCAGGAAAGAATAGTCAATATGCTTATGATGTGGGTGATAGTTGATTAACCCAAACTGGTCATTGGTCCAGAGAGGACCAGCATTAAAACAGGTATAAATGGCTAGAGGAGCATCACATCCAACTTGAAGAAAGCGGTTATTGTGGAAACACTGAATGAGTAAAATAGAAAATCACATTATGAATGATAGGATCTGGAAACTCAGCATCACGAACTATTTCCACGTTGTGATCCATTGAATTCCATAAACAAAGAGAAAAAAGGGACAGAAGCTGGTGGTAAAAAAAAAAAGTGGTGGAGTAACTTTGGAAAACATAAGGGAAATCTATATCAGCAGACATTGTTAGGAGGAGAAACCATGATTGTTTGGTATTAGTCTTTTTGAGGAAATCACCTGAAACTCTGACAAAATATTAACTAGACATTAATGTTTTTTCCTTTAGCTCAATATCAGGAAATACACAATTTGAAAAAAAAGTGCAACTATATAATCTACCTCTTTTCCAAATTAGTTAATTTCTATTTGAAGTTGGATGGCAAGATTCACAGGGATCAGTAGAATAATAAGCTAAGGGAATGGGATATAGAACCAAAACATTTACATGCAAGGACTCATATTTGTCAACATTTCCATTCCTTGACCTTCTGCTTTTCTCATGTCTTAATAAAAAAGAAATTTGGGGAGTGATTGTTCATAAAATACCAAGAGGTATTAACATAGAATCAAATCTCAGGCCTAGATTCAAATCCATTTCTCTGATCTTGGCAGGGTATTGTCACCAGTATCATTTAGACATTTCTGGATCATTCAGTTCTCAAGCACAGTCACACTGATGTTTAAATGATATCTCTTCTCTTGCAAGCATTTGTGAAACAGTACTTGTCTTCTTCCCAAGTTAAGACCCAATAGTCATTTCAGCTGAATGAAGTATTTAGACTTGCCAAGATTCCCACAGTAAGAGACCAAATCTCAGATACACACACACACACATACACACACACACACACACACACACACACACACACAGAGACACACACACACAGAACAATCTTCTGTGTTAGAATTTGATTTTCCAGCCCATATGCCAAACAGCAATGGAGAATGGAATTGTAATTTGAGTAAGATTAAAACTTCACTCACACAGTAACATTTATACTAGAAGGCCCTTGCCTGAGCCAGGATGCTTACCTAAAAGGCTCTGTGAGTATTGACTGTTATGCAATCTTCTACTGGTGAGAAGAATGCAGCTCTCTTGCTGGGGTTACTTAGTGGAAGGCAGCGCAATGTGAAGGACCAAGAGGAGTATTGGTTGATGATGCTTCTTGACATCCCAAATGCTTGCTTCTTGCTTGACTCCATCTTTCCATCACAGCTTCACTTGGGCCAGGCAGCAGCATTAATGTCAAATAAGCTGGTTTGAGGACAGGTTTGAAAAGTCTGACATTCCCTGATGATATTCAGATTACGAAGGCAGCACTTGCAGCTGCTTCTGTTTGAGAGCTCTTGAACAACCGAATAATCATAAACTATTTTAAATGCAAAAAAAAAAGAGAGAGGGAGAGAGAGAAACAACCCACCTCATTCAAAACACAATAACCATTCGGTGACAGCAACACTCTCTGTTGATGCTGTTCTCAAGGCTGCTAAAAGTAAATGGAAGGTTATATCTTCTGACTTGGGAAAGCCTACTATTTATAGAGCACTTATTTATGTCTGAAGCACATTTAAATATAAATTGCAATACTTAATGCCTAGTTTTATAACATGTCATTCACAATCCATTAAGTATTTTATTGCATGAATTGTATGAGAAACAGATTTATGGCCCTCAATTACAGTATTAATAAGGGATGATGAAATCTCACTAAAGATGTATTTCCCTTCAGTTTTTTTTTTTTACTAAATTTTATTGTTATGGTATGATGTGAATTAGAATCTTAATGTTTTAATATAAGAAGACTAGAAACATGTGCTCTGATAGGCAGAAGGTATAAGAAAAACATCAATATTCTCTCTGAATGTTATTACTTTAAAACCAATGCAGGAAAAAATACTGAAGGTACATTTTGCATTTCCACAATAGAATTTTAGATCAAGTTTGACAATCAAGTTAGCTTAAATCTCATGATATATACTCATGTATTTCTAAGTAACAGTGCTGGCTTACATTTCTGAATATGTTCAGTTTTTTTGTTCACTCTCAATTTTGATTCTCTTTCCTTCTCTCCCCCCTCTCTCTATATATAAATGTATATATATATATATATTTACACAGTTATATATCTTAATCTATATTGATAGGTCTATCTATCTATCTATCTTGAAGGAATTCCAAGTTAATGTAGGACCTTTATCTTTAATTTCTGAAGAATATAGAATTGTTAGTCAATGGGTACTAAAAGTACTGGATAAACAAGGATTTAGTGGCTTAATAATCAGAAATGAAATAACATAGAAGGGCCGGATGTGGGAGGCTCATGCTTGCAATCCAAGCAACTCAGGAGGCTGAGAACTGAGGATCCTAGTTCAAAGCCAGCCAGGGCAGGAAAAGTCTGTGAGATTCTTATCTCCAATTAATCACCAGAAAACTGAAAGTGCCACCATGGCTCGAGTGGCCCAGAGCTAACCTTGAGCTGAAGAGCACAAGGATAATGCCGAGGCCCAGAGATGAAGCCCCAATGCTGACCAAATAATAATAATAATAACACAGAAGGAAGTAGCACCAATGATAAGAGGCCTGAGGTTTCAGAAACAATGAAAGGCTGAATAAAGCAGTTCTGACTAGGAACATCCTAAGCATACACCTGGGAGGTAAGTGTGGGCCCAAGAAAAAGAGCACAGGGTGAGGCCAACCTCCCAGGAGTCTGGAGAAGTATCAGCATGCTCAGGATGAGTGATGGAAAAGGGGTCCAGAGGAGCAAGCTATATTACCATAGAAATATGGAAACACCTGTAGTTTTCAGAGCCTACAGAGAATGTTCTCCCAGTAATAACTATCAACAATGTCAAATGTCATGCTATATTTGGAACTGATCATTCCTAAGCTACAGTTACTGCTAGTGCCATTGGTTGGGAACTTTAACTGGAAGAATAGAGGATAATAACTTGTCTGGGATATGATCTAGTTGCTGGTCTTCTTTCCTAGGCAGAAATTACGAGTGGATTTTTTTTTTTTAAGTTTTGAGGCCTCAGTGGAGCTGAGGACCGACCTGATGCAACTCTTTCTGGGGCAGCATGCTGGGCAACAGAAATGCTCTCTACGGACCATTTCTGAGCAGGTGAGGCACACTGTCTCTTTTCCCTTTGTAGGAGCAACTCAGAGGACCAATTTCATTGCTGAAGTGAGGATTTCTAACCATTTAAAATGATTGACTGCAATTCCTAAACTGTGTTCTGCAACTGCTCATTAAGGGATTATCTCCATTCCCTGTATCTGTGAGTGGGTACATTAATTAAATCTTATTTCTTTGTTTAAGAGAATCAGTTGGCTGACTAATAATGAAAGAGTCATTTATATTTGCTTTGTACCATTTATTAACACAACAATGAATATCTTTATTGCTATTTTCAATGACTCATTTCCTTTTGCTCTGGACATTATCAGTTTTATTAGTCATTATTTTATGTCTAGCACATTTCCATGACAGTGATGACAGTATTCCACTATCAACAAAGAGGTTTTCAATATTTAACTCTTCATATGTATACTGAATAGAAATAACTCAGAGAATTGTGTGATTTAACCTTAGAAACAAACTTTAAAAATCATTTATTTTAAATTGAATTTCTTATTTTAAGTGTACAGAGCTGGAAGTTTAAAGACATGAAGTAACTTCTCTAACATCTTTCCATCAATTAGCAGCATTCCTAAGGCAGTTATCAAATAGCACCCACACGACTGAATATTGTGAGATAGAGATCTTTCTGAGACTGTGCCTATACTGATTAATGCAATTTCCATAACTGTTATAACTAGGAAGGCTACAAGTATCCTTCTTCTAAAGAAAGGTCGCTGAGACATATAGCCTGATTTTTCTGAAAAATCACCCAGCTAACTAATGAGGGGAACCCAAGAGATTTGTCCCCAGAGTTGCCATCTGCTACGCCCACAGATAGACTTCAAGTTCCTTTGTAAACTTGGAAGCTCACTGTTTGAAATAGGTTCTTTGTCCTGTTTATTTACCAAACCATGGAAAATATTTTTGTACCAACCTGAATAGGTAGGAATTATAAAATATTCTAGTTTAGCTGAAAATACTCTTAAAATACCTAGTATTAAGGTGAAGATGGTTGACAAGCCATTTTCTTTACTTTTAAATATATTAGTGCATCTTAATGAAAGGCAGTATTTTAATCTAAAATATTTCTTTCAGGGAGTGAGGCAATCCACAGGTTTTGAGTGTGAGAAAATTTTTGTGGATGTAATATGTTCCTAGAGCCCCCATGTTATGTTTGGTTAGAATGAATGATGAAGAATTCCATCCCGAAGGGTGCTTCCAACCTTATTTCTTTTTGGTAAAAGCAAATGATTTGTGTAGTGAAAGGAACATCTCTATGTATCTTTATTTACTCTTGGCCTTCAATATATAGCAGTGTAACTTACACATCCAGGATGAAGTGAGCTAATATTAAGCTCCACTGACTTGTTCAACTGCATGACTGGAGAAAATAAAAACTAAAAGAGGTGCCAATGTTTCTGCAAAAGTGACAGCACCACAGAGAAATATGCAATACAGCCGAAGGATGAGATGGTGGAACTACCAAAATTGTCCTAAATTGCTATTCTCCATTTTTCCAGTCATCCATACAAAAGCATTAGGAAGGACTAGGCAGGTGTGAGAAATTCTGGAGCAATGTTAGACATAAAAGTTGTTGGGAATCACTCAAAGCCCATAGATGACTATGTGGCAAAACTCCTTCCTTCATTTGGGTGAATGTCTGTACAGTACACACACATTTTCTCTCTTCATCCTGTCTATATTCTTGGTAGAAATACAGGTTCAGATAACTCTATTCTACCACTTAGCCATGCAGATAAATCTCTTACATTATCAAAACCTCATTTGTGCATATGCAAAATGGGGAAAATGATAGAGTTCTTATCCCAAAGGGTAATTCTTTTTTTAATAATTACTTATTTATTGTCAAAGTGATGTACAGAGGGGTTACAGTTTCATACGTAAGGCAGTGCGGACATTTCTTGTACAATTTGTTACCACCTCCTTCATTTCCTCCCTCCACTCTCCCCCTTTTCCTCTCTCCCCATGAGTTGCTCAGTTGGTTTACACCAAATGGTTCTGTAAGTATTGCTTTTAGAGTCATTTGTCTTTTTATCCTTTATCTTTTGATTTTGATATTCTCTTTCGCTTCCCTAGTTCTAATACCAGTATATACAGTATCCAGGGCACTCAGATGAGATACAGTAATAGCACGGGGACAATCACAGGAAGGGGATACAAGAGGATCATCAACAACAACAACAACAAACTACCATTTCACATAGCATGTTGAAAGTAATTACAACAGTGATATAACACTAGTTTCCATAACATGGAGTTCATTTCACTTAGCATCATCTTATGTGTTCATAAGGGCATAGCTATTGGGCTCTTGTGATCCTCTTCTGTGACTAGTCTAAACCTGGGCTAATTATTCCCTATGAGGGAAACCATAGAGTCCATGTTTCTTTGGGTCTGGCTCACTTCACTTAGTATAATTTTTTCCAAGTCCTTCCAGTTCCTTACAAATGGGGCAATGTCATTCTTTCTTATAGAGGCATAAAATTCCATTGTGTATATGTACCACATTTTCCTGAACCATTCATCTATTGAGGGGCATCTGGGCTAGTTCCATATTTTGGCAATGACAAATTGTGCTGTGATGAACATTGTTGTGCCTGGTAGCTTTAGTGTGTTCTTGTTTGTAATCTTTTGGGTAGATGCCGAGGAGTGGGGCTGCTGGGTCATAGGGGAGCTCTGTTTAGCCTTCTGAGGAACCTCCATACTGCTTTCCAAAATGGTTGAACAAGTTTACATTCTCAAAGGGTAATTCTAAGGGATACAATAATATAAATGCTCATATTTCTGGCACATAATAAATGTTTCATGAGTTTCCTTTATTTTGTTGAAATTATACTTGTGCTGATAAATAGAGATACCAGAAAGTTCAATCAATTTCCCCTCTGACATTGCAGTTATTAGTGAACTTGAAACTACAGTCTAATCTGTTTTTCCTCACCAAGTCTTCTTTTCCTGCCTGGAATCTGGGCTTCTAGAATAAAAAATTTTCTTCCCACCACAGCAGCCGCTCATTCTCCTGTTTCAGCTCTGAAGTCCTTCTCCATTATCACCCTGTCCAGTGAGGAACTGCTTGTTTCTCCTACTAATCGGTAGCCCGTCACTATTAGTGATTTCCCTGGGCTCCCACAACGTTACAGGCAAGAAGGAGACGAGGTGGTGCCATGTGCAAAGGACAAGGTAATCAGAGTGGGATGCAGGGTTTTCCCTGCAGCTGACCAGCAGGCTTTGGCTAATGGAGAAAGGGGCCTAAAACAAAATTTTAAACTAAGTGGTATTAGTTTTTCATATTTGTATGGGTATAGCTGTCTTCCTTTTAAAACCATGAAAATAGACTGATTTGTTAAATCACATGTACGCTTATATGTGCATGTGTACATGTGTGTATACATACGCATGTATACACATACATATATGTACATATTTTTAAAGTATTCTAGTCAAAGTTTATTTCTTAAAGGACATATCATCCCAAAAGAAGTTTTTTTTTTGGCTGGATTATTGGATGTCTTGTGAGGAATCCTGGTGAGACCTCCTTAGCACAGGTCAAAAAGAGAATCTTGGTAGAAGTACAGAAGGCTTTCTCATCTAGACTCCCACTTCCATCATTAGCATGTAACACTTTAAAAACAGGGTATCCCAGTGCTTGAAGGACCTTTGAAGTCATCCATCTAGACCAAGAAGTTTGCTTTTTAAGAGTGTTCTTAATTTAACCAACAAGGTTGTGGCAAAAAAATGTGACAAGCTACCCTCTCCGGCACCTCTATTGTGTTATGCTGTCATGATATCTTCTGCTAAACCACTTGTGTTAGACATTTCATCATGTGAAAAAATATTTAACAGAATACCTTGAAGATATGAATGACTTATTTTTGTTCACAGTTTCAGGTAGGTCAGTACATAGTCCTTGGCTCCTTTGATTATAGGTCTGCAGTGAGGCAGAATTTCATGGCAGAAGGAGATAGAGGAGCAAATTTTGTTACCTCATAGAAGACAGGAAGTATAGAGAGGGACTTCCCCTTTCCTCTCCAAGCTCTAACAGGCTTTCTCTTTCTTCCCCTTTTGTCTCACTGGGGCTTCCTCTCTATGACAGGAAGCTGACCATATTTAGGAAGATCTGCTGCTTAGTCAGTCTTCTTTGGAAATTTTCATTGACACACTCAGTGGTGTGCTTTACTAATCTCATAGAAGCTTCTTGATCCTGTCAAGTTGTCAGTCACAGCTACCTATCAAAACACTCATAATCAGGAAAGGAAAAATAGCCATCCCATTTCTTCGCTGAAGTCCTTGACAAAGCCAAGATTATATCTGCTAGGAACATAAAAACAAAGACTTGACCTCTGAGACACAGGACATCAGAGTCCTTCGATCAGACTTCATCTAGTCCAGCTTGATTGAGATTTTTTTACTTAAGCTTAGTATTAGTCTTAATGACGAGTAGATCTAGGGACCTTTTATTCTTAAGATATGATTTATGAATATTTTTGAGAATATGGTCACCAAGTATAGCAGCCTTATACATTCCAGCATGTGTCTATAATGCAAACACATTCCATTTCCCAAGGCTCTCTAACCCTACTCTACTAGCTCTTTGTTATTACTGCCTTTTAAGGATGATCTGCTTATGTTCCATGGGGATTAAGTCTGAATGTGAACTGAGGAAAAACAAAGGAAGGAAGACCAAATAGATGGCAAATGTTTTCTCTTCCTCGATGAGAAGCTAAATGCTCAAGAGAAATCCTGTAATTAAGAAATCTATTGTAGTTTGTTTTACCAGCCATCCCCAAGTGTAGCCAACTATGTAAACTCCTTTTCCCCACTCACAGAACATCTATTAATATCTGGTTGAAAATACACAGCTTAGGAATATTGCTTCACAGAGAATATTTAAAAGGATGAATGTGGAAAGCTGACTGGCTGGCTGAGCATAATTATCTGTGATGAGATGAGGTTTTTGTTTGGAAAATGGCAGAGCCGGAAGATTGACATTTCAATGTTTCATTTTTTTCTTTTCTTTTCTTTTTTTTTTGCCAGTCCTGGACCTTGAACTCAGGGCCTGAGCACTGTCCTTGGCTTCTTTTTGCTCAAGGCTAGCACTCTGCCACTTGAGCCACAGTGCCACTTCTGGCCATTTTCTATATATGTGGTGCTGGGGAATCGAACCCAGGGCTTCATGTATATGAGGCAAGCATTCTTTGCCACTAGGCCATATTCCCAGCCCCTCAATGTTTCACTTTTTAAAAAGCAAACACTTCAATACAGTTATTTCCTTAGGTATGAGCAGAAGTTTACAAATGAGACCTTCTTGTATGCAGACCCCTGATAAGGCCTTCTCCAAATGTTTATTCAGAGTCTCAGGATGACCACATAATCACATTAGAACCAGGTGTGCAATTAGAACCTTATAATTACTAAATCTTTCTTAAGTTTCCTAATCTTCAGTGGCATAATTTGATGGCAAGACAAGTTCTCCAAGGAACAGAAACTGCTTCTGGCTTGTGGCTGTTGGATTAGAAAATCAATTCATCTTTAATGACTTACAAGTGTTTTTGACTTTTAAAATGCTTCAAATTTAGACTTCTAATTTGCAAACTTTGAAATCTTTATAACAGGTGCCAATATGGGGAAACTATTCTTCTTTAATTGCTAGGCTGATTCCTATTCTATGTGGTTGGATTTCCTAAGTGCAAACCGTGCTGTTGGGAAATTGATACTCAAATTACAGGATGCAGGCTTCTGCTAACTGTGGTCTCTGTTCCTTTATCATGTCTTTATCAAGGCTTTTTTCTGATGTACTTTAAAACTTGGCTCTGAAATGAGTCCCCATCACTGTTGTTTTCTGTATGTTTTCAACTGTTACTCTGATAGCCACCTAGACACCATTGATCAAAGGATGTCTGGCCTTCAACATGATTGTATTAAGATTGATATTAGTCTTAATGGAGAGTAGATCTTAGGGCCACTGGCAAGACCATTTCTTTTTCAGCCTTTTAGTTTTTGGATATGATTTATGAATATTTTTGCCATTGGGTAAAAGCAGCTAATGACTAAAGAAATTGGTAAGGCTAAGGTGACAGCAGAGAGAGTAAGAAGTTAAAATAAATTGCTCCCCATTCATTCATTCAGATTACAAAACTTCAAGTAGCGCAGTGAAAATATTTAGGTGCCCAGAAGCCTCATTTTATCATCGACTAAGGTTTCTGCATTCAGTACCTAGAATTAAGGGTGGAAAAATGGAAATAAGTACTTCCCATGTACAAATCTTTATACAGAGATTTATACCCCTCAGGAATTTAGTAATCTCTCCATATGCTGTCCTGACTGTTGTGTTGACATTCATTAGTGTGCGTTTCATCACTTAGTATTGATTATCTGTCATTATCTAGTTGTAAAGACTATTGTAACAGGCAAATTGATTTGGGTTAGACTTTCTATTCATCTTCTTTCTTTTGTTTGTTGTTCTATCATTCAAAATCACCTCTGACTTAGAAATGTTTGTTAGTTTGCCTTCATTTTTTTAATTTTTCTATTCACCTGAAGTCTCTGTTTCCATACATTGTGGTTTAAGAATAAATAGGTGCTCAGACTCTGAGACCTGAACTTGGAATCATCCTTAACAAGAGCGAATCCCTTTCCTGAGTTACAGATTAGAGATTGCAAGTGCATTTTAGGGTATCACTGCTGTTTGCTCCATTCTAATCCTATGTCAGTCCCTATTTTCTTCTTATATCCTAGGACAGTCATACATGAATCCAAGGACAACTGGGCCCAACGACACTAGAAATGGAATTGAGTTTTTAGTTCATCATCAAACCTTCATGTTTTCTTCTCTAGGTCCATTAACCTCGGTTATTACTGTTTTAAAAGTCCTAGATCTAGGTTTAGAGTTCTGAGGAACTCCATACCACGTTCCAGAGTATGATCCAGCAACCCCACTTTTGGCCATCTACCCAAAAGACTGCAAACAAGAACACACTAAAGCAGCCAGCACAACAATGTTCATCGCAGCACAATTTGTCATAGCTAAAATATGGAACCAACCCCGATGCCCCTCAGTAGACCAACGGATCAGAAAAATGTGGTACATATACACAATGGAATTTTATGCCTTTATTAGAAAGAATGACATTGCCCCATTTTTAAGGAAATGGAAGAACTTGGAAAAAATTATTCTAAGTGAAGTGAGCCAGACCCAAAGAAACATGGACTCTATGGTTTCCCTCATAGGGAATAATTAGCCCAGGTTTAGGCTAGTCACAACAGAGGATCACAAGAGCCCAATAGCTATGCCCTTATGAACACATAAGAAGATGCTAAGTGAAATGAACTCCATGTTATGGAAACGACTGTTATATCACTGTTGTAATTACTTTCAACATGCCATGTGAAACCGTAGCTTCTTTTCTTGATGATCCTCTTGTATCCCCTTCCTGTGGTTGTCCTCCCACTATCACTGTATCTCACCTGAGTGCCCTGGATACTGTATCTACTGGTATTAGAACTAGGGAAGTGAAAGGGGATATCAAAATCGAGAGACAGAGGATAAAAAGACAAATGACTCCAAAAGCGATACTTGCAAAACTATTTGGTGTAAACCAACTGAACAACTCATCTGGGGAGAGGGAAAAGAGAAGGGGGGAGAGGGGAAGAGGTAACAAATAGTACAGGATGTATACCCATGGCCTAATGTATGAAACTGTAACCCCTCTGTACATCACTTTGACAATAAATTATTAAAAGAATAAAAGTCCTAGTCCTAGTGCATTTACTAGGAATTTCTGAACTCTTAAAAATTATTGCTTTAGTTTTAGCACTGAGATACCTATAAAATTTCCATTTATTTTTCTAAAAACTGTAATGTAATTATTTCAGTTGCCCCCTATTGTGTGAGAGACAAGGTAAAGAACAGTTTCAGGAATCTTGGTCTTTCCTTCATGATTGAAGAGATAAGCATTGTATTATCAGTCACCTCTGTAGGAAATCCCAGGGGATATTTCTGTCTGACTTCATTTTCTGAAAGCATCATCAGGCTCCTGGATAGATGTACAGTTCCTATCCTACAAATACTAAGACTTGCACAACTGACTACATTTAGATGTGGTTGCAGAAAAGATCTATAGTCAAATTTAGAACTTTTAATAGGAAACATGTTGTTTTTCTGATATTTATTGTTTAACTGAAATTATTTCTATGCATTGCCAAATATATGAAACTGTAACACCTCTGTACAGCATTTTGACACTAAAGAAATGTAAAAAACTGAAAGACAAAAACAAAAAAATATTTCTAATTTAATTTTATCTTTATTTGTAGGTTCTTTAGAATTTTTCTTTGTTACAATGCCCTATTTGTGTACAGAATTTTAAATTATTTCTGGAAAGAGTACAATATGGAGAGTAAATAGGTAAAAACAAACAAAATGTATAGCTATCTATACCCCAGTTCTATTCCAACTCAGCAATTATTGTACTGAAAAAATATGAATCTTTTTCTTTCTGATTACATTTTCCTTTGATCTTCCACTCCTTTTGCTTAGTTAGTTCCTTAGTACCTAGCCTTTAATCTTTTCCTGTAATTTTTTTTATCATTGTCGATATGCCATTTTTCTTATTGTTTTGAGAGTCCACCATGGGCAAAAGCACAGGGTATCCATGCTAAAACATCTCCTACTCAGAAGCATCTGCATAAATCCAACTTTTAAGTAAACTAATAGAGGAGTTGGAGAAGAGGATAAAGCCATTCTGAATAGCATGCTTTTTCTGGAGACAAGTGAAAAGATGAAAGGGACTATTCTGAGGGGTGAATACCAACTCTCCTCTTACTGATTATTAAGGATCAGCAATCCCAGTTGACTTAATTAAACTTATCTTAAAGTATGTTTTGAAATGCTGAAGCTAGATTTAGAAAATCTTGAGTATCACTATGCCAAGTCATTTATCATGCTATGTTATAGTGTGTATGTTGTTAAAAACCAACAATAACACAAAGATCAAAACCTCTCACCTTCCAAGGGGGTTGATTTTTGTGCCAACTATATTATTCCCAGGCTTTCAGCTGACAGTAGCTAAACAGACAACAAGATGGTTAGGTGCATTTAGGCACTGGAGTCGGGGTGATCCTGGTGCTAGTAGACCTGTAGATAAAAAAGATTTTTAAATATCCTCTTTTGATAATAGATATTAGAGTTATTTTGTCCCTTCAAAGTTGTAGAGCTCAAAGGCACCATCTTCCACTAGTTTCAGCAGCTAATGGAATATGTTCAGTTCATTTGGTGTAAGACTTGCATGGGCTTACTGGAGCCTCATTGCCTTTCTCTTCCTCTCCTGTGAGGCACAGGAAAACTCATTGCCGTAAGTTAGGAAATTCAGAGAACTAAAGTAATAAAGAAATCAAGAGCAATGAGAATTTTCCAAGCTTTAGAAGTCTTTGATTATCCTTTGGTCTTCTCCCTCACTCCCAGCCCACAATCCTTGTCAAACACTATTTCACCTCTTTGAATCTATTCAACCTCTCTGTCCTACAGCTGACACTCCAGACCTGAAATGGATTGAAATAGTGGTTCTGAGGTTTGCTTTCATTCCCAGTTCTAATTCAGCAGCTACGCCCGCAGAGCAGTTGCTGGGTGTTAGCAGTAATTTAGTCTTTACCTTTGGGAGAACCAGGCTAGGAACTGATTTTTGCATCCACAGGTCAAAGACAGAGAGCTCCAAGAAAATGTATGTAACAGATCTTAGAACTGTGTTGGAAAACAAATAGCAGCATCCTGTGAATTTCTCTGGCTTGTGTTGTCCCTAAGAACTCAAGGAGAATTAATAATAACAACAATAATAACTTGAAATAATAATAATAAAAACACTCTCACAGGGACACAGAGGAGAAGCTCTTTGGTTTTGGCAATGATTTCTTGAATGCAAAACAGACCAAAAAAAAAAAAAAAGAAAAATAGACAAGCACACAACCAAAAATATCTTTCTATACAGCAAACAATCAAAGCAAACATCAGACTATCAATTGAACAAAAATATTTGTAAATTATATACCAAGGGATTATTATAAAAATATACAAAAAACACAAACTAAAAACTCAAATAACCCAATTAAAATAGGAAATTATCTTGAATAGACGTATTTCAAAGAAGTCATATTCATAATTATATTCATCATAGAAATGAATAGGTGAGCTGAGTTTCTCCATTCACTTATTCATTAATGGCTCAGAGGGTTTTCATTGTGATTTCCCACACATGCATACAATGTGTTCTGATCCTATCCATCCCCTTTATTTCTCTTCCTTACCTTCTCCCCACTTCTTAAAGAGAAATTAATCTATGTCATGTTTATGCTAAGATGTATGCCCAATATTGGTATTAGCAAGTTCTACTTTTAGAGTTTGGAAACCACCACAGTGATTTCCATTGTGGTAGCGTTTGTTCACCTTCCCATAGTGTATGAAAGTTATTCCCCTTTCCTGTATCTTTTTTTTTTTAAATCATTTCTTGGTATTTCCTGATGAATGTTATTCTGAATGTAGGACAATGGAATCAGAGTGTACTTTTGATGTATAAGCTCCAAGTGTAGTAAGATGTTCAACATTTCTTCATGTATTTGTTAACCATTGTGAACACCATAAAGTGAACACCATTGTGTGTTCACTTTATTTTCCTATTTATTAATTGTATTGTTTCTTTTTAAATTTTTCCTGTTTAATTTTTTGATATTTTTGTATGTTTTCTATTTATTGAACAACATGGTAAATAGAGTTAGCTTCTTTTGGGTTTATAATGTGAGTGTCTTGTCTATTTGGGTTGTCACCACCTTCTACTAGTTTCACCAGCTAATGGAATATGTTCAGTTCATTTTGTATAAGACTTCCATGGGATACTGGATCCTCATTCCCTTTTTCTTCCTCTCTTCTCTGACCTGACACAAATGCCCGGCTTTGCTCCATGTACTTCCACCTAGATATACTGCTTAGTTCCAGGCCCAAGGTACAGGCCCAACAAATGATGGTTGGAATATCTTAAATTTTGACTCCAACTTTATAAGTTAACTATCTTATGCTTTTGTTAGAGTACTGGAAAGCTGACAAAACACAGTTACTAACATTATGTCCTTGAAAATCACAGATGGTATATTTTAAGTGATCTTGCCACATATAAGAACAGGTAAATGTGTATGGTAAAATATATTACCTTTAGTTCAATTTAGCCATCTGTCTGTCTGTCTTAGAATATCATGTTGTATGGTATGTATGCATTCAAAATTTGTTAATTAAATATTAAGTTTAGGAAGAGATAAAGTTAAAAATCAATCTTAAAAGGGAAAACAATAAAAAGAAATTATCAGTACAAACTAAGAGAGCAAAAGTAGCCACAAACTAAGGTTAATGATTCTAAGTATGTGAATAATGATAAATGGTACAAATTATGAAGCCAATAGATACACAATGAATTTGTAAGCAGAAGGCTTAAAAAGCTAAATATAAAGGAAAAAAGTAAAAACACAAGAATAGCTTATTTTTAAAAATCATTGTAGTGTAATACTTCAGTATATCACATTCACAATTTGTGAGATTCTGTAGAAATTAAAAAGTAAAATGCAAAAGCCTTAAAATAGTCAATAAGCCAAATTTACTGGATACTGTATAGAATCTTATTGCTTCTTGAAATGAACAAGGCTTAACACATTTTAGGATGTAGAAATTTTATAGACCATATTCTGTGGTCTTAGTTCAATAAAATAGGAAATAAGTAATATAAAGGCGAACATAAAAATCATAACAACTTGGAAATTAAGAAGAACATTTCAATATGACTTTTGGCTCAAGGAGGAAATTAAAGCTAAACTTACCAACTACCTAAAAGTAATAAGATGTCAAATATTTCATAGTAAAGTTTATGACACATACACATAAACATATGCATGCACACATACACACACGATCACACAAACTATCTCTGAAGAACACCTAGCTTAAGTATTTCATTTTCTTTTGAAAAAAAGTAAAATGCTTTAGGAGCTTAGTTCTAATCTATAGAAATAATTATAAAATAGGTAATAAAATAAATAAAAACATTAAAAGTGGAAGGAAAGTTTGAAGAAAGAATCTGAAATGACAAAATGTGAAACAATCTTTTCAAATAGTTGAAAAGATGGATTTCGTTACTTTTTATTGTTAGTTTATTTTAACTTAACTTTTAAAAAAATTTAATTTTACTGTCAAGGTGACATACAGAGGGGTTACAGTTACATGTATAAGGTATTGAGTACATTTCTGGTCAAACTTGTTACCTCCACCCTCATTTTCCTCCCAACTTCCCTGTCCCCAATACACTCCCCCAAGTTGTATTGAGACAAAGGATAAAAGGCAAAGCAATGCAACAGAGATACTTACAAGACAATATGTTGTAGACTATTTTTAGGTTTTTGAAAACTCAACAAGAAACACAACCTTTGAGTTTGACTAGGTAAAAAGAGATAACGTAACAGCATACACAAGGACAAGTATAAAAACAGGGAGATTAGTCATGGGTATTGGAAGTGATTAAAGGAAAAATGAACAAATATTATTATAACTCACTATCAAGACAAGGAATTGAAAGCCCAGAGGATGTATTTTTAGAGAAATTGAATGTTGAGTCCTTCACACAAACAATACTTTACACATATGCTATACATATAGAACTGATAAACACAACTATTATATAGTAGTTATTTTTGGAGACAGAAGAGGATGTGGTTCTAAAGTTTTCCTTAGGCTTTAACTATTTTATTAATATGTACTATATTTTCTCCTTAAGTTAGGCATTATTTTCATAGGTTTTTACCTTTTTAAAATTTCAGTCATGGAGCTTGGACTCAGGGCCTGGGTGCTGTCCCTTAGCTTTTTCTCTCAAGGCTTTACTACTTGGAGCCACAGTGCCATTTTTGGTTCTCTGGTGGTTAATTGGAGATCAGAATCTCATGGGGATTTTTCTGCCTGAGCTTGCTATGAACCACAGTCCTCAGATCGCAGTGTTCTGAGTAGCTAAGATTGCAAGCATGAGCCACTGGTCCCCAGCTACCTCGTTGTTTTAGACTTATGTGAAAATCTCAAGTGTTTCATAATAGATCTTTAAAAGACAGAAGTGTTTTATCATATAATATTTTAATCTTGGTATATGGCAAAAGTTCAACGAAGAAGGTAGGCAAAGAAACCATGAAAAGGCTAATAAACTAACAGTAGATTTGTCAAATACATTTGTAACACATATGACAGAGGGTTAACCCATACTATGTAACAACAGCTTTTACAAATTGACAAAAACCAGATAGATGATTCAATAGAAAAATTGGCAGATAAATGAACAATCAGTTACCAAAAAACAATTCATCAGATAAATAGTCACAAGAAATAATGCTCACAATTAAATGTAGCCAGGAAATGCAAACAAGTAAAAATAAAAGTGAACTGTATATTTACCCTCATCATATTGGAGAAAAATTTTAAAAAATTATTTGCTGGAAGGCAGACTTGCAGCAAAAAGTATACATTTATGGACAGAATATTGATTGCTGGGAAATCTATATATGTATTTTTAATAAGAATATGGATACATTTTAATGAATATTTTTTAATAAATGAATCTGAGGCTTGGTGCTTGAGCTCAAGGCTGGGAGTTCTCACTTGACTTTGTTGAGCATCTCTTTCTTGAGCCATCCTTCCAGGCCAACCTATGGTCATTTTAGAAAGCAATTTGACAACGCTAGAAGAGTCAAGGCAAAGAAATTATAAGAGAAAAAATAAAAGAACAATCTACATCTATTACACATAATACATTTATATTCTATTCATGTATTATATATGCATGCATATATAAACATCACAAAATAAACATGATGCGGTTTTACTGTTGTATATATGTAATTTTATATATGTGTATAAATGTATACTTTTGTGTTAATATATTATAATAAAAATAACAAATTCAATAAAAACATAACTAATAACAACACAACTATACTAAATCTGCTCTACACCCACTCTACATTTTCTGACTTCTTGGATGACTTTGGACAATATCTAAACTTCATTAGCTAAAAAATTAGCTGAAAATTAGAATAGCAGAAGATAGGATAGAAGAAGGTAGGCTAATGCAATCATAAGATTCAATATAGTATATGTGAAAATTGAGACCAATAGCTTGAGGGGATAGGAAGGTTGGGATAAATATAGGGGAGGAGAATGATGAAAGGGGTGACACTGATCAAGATTCATTCTACTCACAAGTTAAGATGCTGAATTGAAACCCCTTTGTACAAATATTTAAGTATAATTAAAAAATAGAAAAGTATCTGGGTGCTAATGGCTCATGCCTGAAAATCTCTCTACTCAGGAGGCTGAGCTCTGAGGATAGTGGTTGGAAGCTGGACTGGACAGAAAAGTCTGTGAGACCTTTATATCCAATTAACTACCCAAACTGCCAGAAATAAAGCTGTGGCTCAAGTGATAGAGTGCAATCCTTGAGCACAAAAAGCCCAGAGATAGTGCCTAGGCCCGGAATTCAAGCCCCAAAATGGGCACAAACCAATTAAATAAATAAATAGGTAAGTAAGTAAAATAAAACAAAGAGAATTGCAGTTACTTTCTGACATGATTGTTAAATAAGGTGAGTTAAATTAATATACATAATGTTTAAAACCAAGACAAACCTAGAAAACCATTTTCTTGTTGACTTATCAAGTATAGCTTCCTATTTTGTTCATCCTATGCATTCCTCGCTGATTACTGGTGATGTTGCAAATCATGGACTCTTGGCATCCAGGATCAAGAGTGCCCCAAACATCCAGCTGACTGGAAAAGAGCACTGAGGGCTTGGGAGTAGAGCTGGCTTGATGAGGGTTGTAGCCTAAAGTCAGTGTGTGAAAACCCCAATTTAGAAGGAATATAGCCCTCCTTGTTGTGCCACACTTTGTCCAGAAATATCTACAAAAAATGTAGAGAAGCAAAGCCCCTGCCAGGGCTAAGTGGAAACTGGTAATTAGTAAGAGAGCACATTATCAGACTCTACCAAGATTACCTGATTGTTAAATGAGATGTGCTCCATAGCTTCTTTATCAGATTTTGTTCTTCAGCTTTTCCATAATATATATAATATATATATACATGTATATATATATATATATATATATATTCATTCATTCATTTTTTTTTTTTGCCAGTGCTGGGGCTTGAACTCAGGGCCTGAGCACGGTCATTGGATTCTTTTTGCTCATGGCAAGCACTCCACTGCTTGAGCCACAGCACCACTTCTGTTTATGTGGTGCTGAGGAATTGATCCCAGGGCTTCAAGGATGTGAGGCAAGTACTCTACCACTAGGCCACAATCCCAGCGCCTTCCGTGGTATTTTATGTACATCTTTTTCATTCATGCAATCTGGTCTTTTGCCAGAAATCATCATCTTCTTCTTCTTTCCTTCTTTCCTTTCCTTCCTTCCTTCCTTCCTTCCTTCCTTCCCTTCCTTCCTTCCTTCCTTCTTTCCCTTCCTTCCTTCCTTTCTTCCTTCCTTCCTTCCTTCCTTCCTTCCTTCCTTCCTTCCTTCCTTCCTTCCTTCCTTCCTTCCTTCCTTCCTTCCTTCCTTCCTTCCTTCCTTCCTTCCTTCCTTTTGTTGGTTGTGAGGCTTGAACACTGGGCCTGGGTGCTGTTCCTGAGCTATTCCATTCAAGGCTAGCATTCTGCTACTTGATCCACAGCCCCACTTACAGTTTTCTGGTGGTTAATTGGAGATAAGAGTCTCACAGACTTTTCTGCCTGGGCTGGCTTTGAACTGTGATCCTTAGACCTCATCCTCCTGAGTAGCTAGGATTATAGGAGTGAGCCACTGGCACCCTGCTAGAAATGTTCTTCTAAAATTCATATTGGATCACATCACTCCTTGTACTAAAGGCTTTGCTGAGTCTCTGTGTTTAATTGAGGAAAATTTCACTACCCACTGTAATGTTCTAGATATTTCATTTTTAACATGTATGTACTTAGAGAGACTGTGTTGTTCAAGGTTACCTTAAATGTCTTGGCTGTGCCTTCGTGTATTAATAATAGATCATACAGATTCTGCCTTCCTCAATGGAATACTAAACAGTTTACATTTCTCCTGCAGCCAAAGGGAAGGCATTTCTACCCAAGTTTCTGATTCTGACCATACGTACTAGAAGGAGGCAATAGTTTGCCTATGAGTTAAAAGCTCCTTTCCCAATGCCCCGGAGAAGAGCCCGAGTGAAAGTGGTAGTATTGTACTAGGAGATGTTCCTGGCTAGAAAGGCCGCTTTGTAGATATCCTATGGCCCAATGAATTCATATTCCGTAACCAATCCATTCTTTTTTTTTTTTTTTGCCAGTCCTGGGCCTTGGAATCAGGGCCTGAGCACTGTCCCTGGCTTCTTTTTGCTCAAGGCTAGCACTCTGCCACTTGAGCCACAGTGACACTTCTGACCATTTTCTGTATATGTGGTGCTGGGGAATTGAACCCAGGGCTTCATGTATAAGAGGCAAGCACTCTTGCCACTAGGCCATATCCCCAGCAACTAATCCATTCTTACATAAACTGGATTCTTTGGATGGCAACAAAGAGAACAATGAATGCCTTTTGAACCTTATATTATGACAACCTTCTTTGAGTGACTTATATTCAAGAGTGGTTGCCAACCTCAAAAAAGAAAAAGAGTCATATAGACAAGCAGGCCTATATTTCCCCTTCTTGGAGAACCAAGAGAAGCTCATGAAATTAAGTTTATTCTTTGTGGTTTGTCAGAAGGTCTGTCAGATTTCAGTTGTAAGGTTATTTGTGAAGTGTTTGGAATAGGCATTACTGGAACACGGGGGCATATGCAAAGTGCAAAATGATTTTGTGCTATCATCTCTTCCAACTATTAGGGGAAGTGTGAATGCATTGGAATCTTGTTTGGGGGCAGGGACCTGCATCATAGAGATATCAGTAGACATGAAGACCTTATAATTGAGCTCAGACCAAGTTTTGTATAGGAAAGATCAGGAAGTAATGGTTCACCATTGGAGAAATTTGGAGAGGTTTGAGAGATAGAAACACCAGATGGAGGAAAGGCTAGTGAGGAAAGGCAACTGCAGTTCATTGATTAACTATGTCATCTAACACATAGCACTTTTTTTTTTCAAAAAAAAAATTTTTTGAAAGTTCATGAAAATCTTTTTTTTTTCCATTTCATTGACAAATTTTAATAGGTAAGATATTTTCTTTTTTTTCAAATTTTTATTATCAAACTGATGTACAGAGAGGTTACAGTTTCATTGTTTGTTACCTCGTCCCTCATACCCCCCTCCCTCCTTCCCTTTTCCCTTCCCCCCCATGAGGTGCTCAGTTCACTTATACCAAACAGTTTTGCACGAATTGCTTTTGTAGTTGTTTTTCTTTTTTTACCCTGTGTTTCTCAATTTTGGTATTCCCTTTCAATTTCCTAGTTCTAATACCATTATACATGGTTTCCAATATACTCAGATAAGATTACAGAGATAGTGTAGGTACAACCACAGGAAGGTGATACAAGAACATCATCAATAATAGAAGCTACAGATACACATGGGACATTGAAAGTAGTTACAACTGTGATATAATAATCGTTTCCATAACATGGAGTTCATTTCACTTAGCATCATCTTATGTGTTCATAAGGGTATAGCTATTGGGCTCTTGTGATCCTCTACTGTGACTTGCCTAAACCTGTACTAATTATTCCCAATAAGGGAGACCGTAGAGTCCATGTTTCTTTGGGTCTGGCTTACTTCACTTAGTATAATTTTTTCCAAGTCCTTCCATTTCCTTACAAATGGGGCAATGTCATTCTTTCTGATAGAGGCATAATATTCCACTGTGTATATGTACCACATTTTCCTGATCCATTCGTCTACTGAGGGGCATCTGGATTGGTTCCAGATTCTAGCTATGACAAATTGTGCTGCGATGAACATTGTCGTGCTGGTGGCTTTACTGTGATTTTGTTTGTGTTCTTTTGGATAGATAACCAAGAGTGGGGCTGCTGGGTCATAGGGGAGTTCTATATTTAGGAATCTAAATTCTGATCTAAATTCTGAGGAATCTCCATACTGCTTTCCAGAGTGGCTGAACCAGTTTACATTCCCACCAACAACGAAGTAGGGTTCCCTTTTGGCCACGTCCCCTCCAACAATTGTTATTGTTGGTTTTCTTGATATATGACATTCTTACTGGGGTGAGATGGACCAAAGCGTGAAAGACCTCTTTGATGAGAACTTTAAAAGCTTGAAAATTGAAATGAAGTCAGAACTAAGGAAATAGAAAAACCTCCCATACTCCTGGATTAGGAGGATTAATATAATCTAAATGGCAATACTGCCAAAGGCTATCTAGAAATTCACTGCAATACACATTAATATCCCAACACCATTTTTTAATGAAATAGAGGAAGCAATCCAGAAATTCATATGGAACAATAAAAGACCTAGAATAGCAAAAACAATCCTAAGCAGAAAGAACAGTGCTGGAGGAATTACAATTCCAAACTTCAAGCTGTATTACAAAGCTATAGTAATAAAAACAGCTTGGTATTGGCACTGGAACAGACCTGAAGACCAATGGAACAGAATTGAAGACCCAGAAATGAACCCACAGAACTACGCCTACTTAATCTTTGATAAAGGAGCTAAAACAATAGTTTGGAAGAAAGATAGGCTCTTTAACAAATGGTGCTGGCAAAACTGGCTCAACACATGCAACAAACTAAAACTAGATCCTTATATATCACCCTGCACCAAAAATCAATTCCAAATGGATTAAAGACCTCGAAATCAAAACAGACACCCTGAAAACACTAAAGGAAGGAGTAGGAGAAATACTTGAGCTCCTTGGCGCAGGACGGAACTTCCTTAACAAAGACCCAGAAAGGCTACAAATCAAAGAAAGGTTGGACAAATGGGACTGCATCAAACTGCAGAGCTTCTGCATGGCAAAGGACATAGCTCGCAAGATAAACAGAAAGCCCACAGACTGGGAGAAGATCTTTACCAGCCATTCAACAGACAAAAGCCTCATATCTAAAATATATGCAGAACTAAAAAAAATTTCCTTCCTCCAAAACAAAACCGCAAAGAACCAATAGCCCCCTCATCAAGTGGGCTAAAGACTTACAAAGAGACTTCTCTGATGAGGAAATGAGAATGGCCAAGAGACATATGAAAAAGTGCTCTACATCACTGGCCATAAAAAAAAATGCAAATCAAAACAACATAGCACTTCTTGACCATAACAATTCACGAGGTGACATGTCCTGGGATTTAGAAAGAGATTAGCGGGCAGATTTTGAGGACAAGTGCCAAATACATTGAAGCAAGGACAATCTCCTCAGTAAACGCTGCTGGGAAAACTAGATATCCACACAGAAAGGATTGAAACTGAGATTATATCATCTCTTACCGGTTTCAAAAATCAACTCAAATTAGGTCAAACTCTTAAATGTAAGACTTGAATCTAAGAAAATGCTAGAAGAAACTATAAGGAAAGTGAACTTCAAGTGCTTGGTGTAGCCAATGATTTGGGAAATAAGACCCCAAAATCATAAACAACAAAGGCAATAATAGCCAAATGGGAATTAACACCAAACTAAGACACTCTTCCATAGTAAAAGAGACAATCAACATAGTGAAGAAAAAACTTGCCAAATGGAATAAAGTATTTGTTAACTATTGACTAATAGAATTCATATACAGATTATAGAAGGAATGATTTTAATTCAACAATAAAATACACAAATTTTAAAAGTATAGATATTTTTCAAAAGAAGAAATATAAATAGCAAACAAAAATATTGAAAATATATTCAAAATGACAGTGAGATAGTATTTCATCTCAGAAGGACTATCACTAAAACCTCAAAAATGTTAGTAAAGAAGTGAAGAAAAAAAAACTTAAAAATTTCAGATGATGCTAAGTGAAATGAACTCCAAGTTATGGAAACAAGTGGTTTATCATTATTGTTGTTATTTTCAACATATCATGTGTAGTTATGCCCTTTTTCTTTTGTCTGTTTTTCCCATGGTTTTACTCCTAATATCACTGTAACTGATTTTAATACTCTGGCTATTGTATATATGTGTATTGAAACTAGGGAAGGGAAAAGGAATACCAAAATGGAGAGATGGAGGATAAAAAGACAAACCAATGCAACAGAAATACTTACAAACCTATATAGTGTAAACCAATTGTACAATTGTACATAGGTGGGGAGAAGGAAATGAGGAGGGGGAGGGAAGAGAAAAATGAGGAAGCAGGTAACAAGTTGGACAAGAAATGTACTCACTGCCTTACGTATAAAACTGTAGCCCTTCTCTACATCATTTTAACAATAAAAAAAAGCAAATACACATACACACACAAAAAAACTTCAATGAGAATTTAATTTCATATAGCTATCATGGAAATCTGAAATTCTTCAAAAAAAAAAGCAACTAAATACAGGTTTCAGACTCAAAGAAACATAGACTCTATGGTTCTCTCATGGGTAGTAATTAGAATGTGTCTAAGATAGTCCTAGCAGATGATCACAATAACTCATTAGCAATGTATATATGATCATATAAGATGAAGCTAAGCAAAATGATCTCTAAGTCATAGAAACTAGCAGTTTATCATTGTTGTTGTTATTTCTAACACAGTGTGTGAAATTATTTCTCTCTTTTTTTTTAATCTTCCCTATGGTTTAGCCCATCTTGTCACTGTATTTGATTTTGGTACCCTGGGCATTGCATGCATATATATATATGTATATATATATACACATATATGATATATACACATATATATATACACGTATATATACACACATATATACGTGTATATATATATGTATATATATATGTCTGAATTAGGGAAGGGAAGGGAAACATCAAAATAGAGAGACAAAGGATAAAAGATGAACCAATGCAACAGCAATACTTACAAAACTATATGCCGTCAATCAACTGCACATCTCACAGTGGGGAGGAATTGAGGAGAGGGAAAGGTGGGAGAAAATGGAGGGAGGAGGTAACAAGTTGGAAAAGAAATGTACTCACTGCCTCACATATGGAACTGTAACTCCTCTGTACATCACTTTGACAATAAATAAATCAATAAAAAAAGAGTTACCTCATTAAAAAAACAACAACACAAAAACAGCAGCTTGATATTGGCACAAGAGCAGGCCTGAGGACCAATGGAATAGAACTGAAGACCCAGAAATGAACCCCAGACCTATGGCTACTTAATATCTGATAAAGGAGCTAAAAAAATGGGATGAAAAAAACAGCCTCTTCATCAAATGGTACTGGCGAAATTGGTTAAACACCTGTAACAAACTAAAGCTGGATCCATATATATCACCCTGCACCTGAATCAATTCGAAATGGATGAAAGACTTTGAGGTAAAAGCAGATGTCCTGAAAACATTGCAGGAAGGAATAGGAGAAACACTTGGGCTTCTTGGAACAGATTGAAACTTTCTTAATAAAGACCCAGAAACACAGAAAATCAAAGAAGGGTTGTACAAATGGAACTGCATCAAACTGCAGAGCTTTTGCCCGGCAAGGACATAGCTAGGAAGATAAATAAAAAGCTCTCAGATTGGGAGAAGCTCTTCACTGGCCATACAACAGAAAAGTGCCTCAAATTTAAAATATATGTAGAACCCAAAAACTTCAGTTCCCCCCAAACAAATCCTCAAAGAAACAACTGCCCCCTTAATAAATGGGCTAAAGACTTAAAGAGAGAATTCTCTGGGGAGGAAATGAAAATGGCCAAGAGGCCCATGAAGAAGTGATCAACATCACTGGCCATAAAAGAAATGCAAATCAAAACAACACTGATATTCCACTTCACTCCAGTAACAATGTTCACTATCAAGAAAACTAATAACAATCAATGCTGGCAGGGATGTGGCCAAAAGGGAACACTACTACACTGTTGGGGGAGTGTAACATTGCTCAACCACAAGGGAAAGCAGTGTGGTCGTTCATCAAAAGCCTCAGCATAGACACCCTCTATGACCCAGCAGCCCTGCTTTGGGGCATTTACCCAAAGGATTAAAGGCAATACCACACTAAAGCCACCAGTAAAACTATGTTCATCCCAGCACAATTTACCATCGCTAAAATATAAAACCAACACAGATGCCCCTCAGTAGATGAATAAATCAAAGAAATGTGGTACACAATATACATAGTGGGATTCTATGCTTCTGTCAGAAAGAATAACACTGCCCCATTTGTAAGGAAATGGAAAGACTTGGAAAAAATCATTGTAAGTCAAGTGAGCCAGACTCAAAGAAACATAGACTCTAAGGTTTCCCTCATTGGTAATAATTATTACATATTTAGGATAGTCCTAGCAGAAGATCATAATAGCTCAATAGCTATGTACATATGAACATATAAGGTGATGTTAAGCAAAATGAACCCCAACTTATGGAAATAAGTGGTTTATCATTGTTGTTATTTTCAATGTACCATGTGAAATTCTGCCTTTTACTTTTGTCTTTTTTCCCTAGGGATTTACTCCTGATGTCACAGTAACTGATTTGGGTACCCTGGGTATTGTATATATGTATATTGGAACTAGGGAGAGATAAAGGGAACATCAAAAAGGAAAGACAAAGGGTAAAAGAGGAACCAATGCAACAGCAATACTTACAAGACAACATACTGTAAACCAAATATACAACTGGGGAGGGACTGGGGAGTACGGAAGGTGGGAGAAAAATGAGGAAGGAGGCAACAAGTTTGATAAAAAAAAAAGTACTCCCTGCCTATGTATGAAACTTAACCCCTCTGTGCATCACTTTGATAATAAATACATATATTTTTAAAAGATTTACTTTACTTTCCTATCCTTTTATGGAGCTTTGGGTATGCCATGATATCCGATACATGATGTTTTGTGCCAGTACTGGGGCATAAACTCAAAGCCTTATACTCTCCCTTTGCTTTCTTGCTCAAGGCTGGTGCTCTACTCCTTGGGTCACATTTACACTTATACAAAATCTTGATTCTGTTAAGATTCAGTTTCCTAAGTAGCTAAATCTTGACAAAAATCATCAATAGAAAACACAATTATCTTGATGAAATATAAAATTTTTGGTCCCCTTATCTATTTTTACCTTGGAACCACCCTTCACTTTAAGATAAAACTTTGTTTTTCCATACAAAATCTTTTCTCATCTGAAAGCATTTTCTTTTCTCTTTAACCCCCTTTACTAAAAATACATTCCCATACCTAAAAATTGTTTTATATAATAAAGACTTCAGAGGTTATATTTGAGCTATGGAAATCATATGCTCAGTATCTTAAACATCAAATAGTAATAAGTAACAAAGCAAAACATGTTCACAGGCCTGGAAATATTTTTTAACTTTATGTTACAAGTAAGTTAAATTATCTGGCAAAGATTTAGCTAAGTCATATGAACTAAAAGTTATTTTATGTGGCTAATTTTATGTGAGCGCTCACTTATTTATGAGCCAATTTGAATAGAATCCTGTTTGGGGGACTTTATCATGTAAACATGCCACATAAGAAATATCCAAAGGTGGGACACAGAAATATATATATATATATGTATATATCTATCTATATATATATACATATATATCTCAAGATTATACAACATTTAGGTGGAAACTTTATTAGTAAGACAAGCAACATAGAAAAACAAGTATTAGTAATTTAAATTGGGGTGTTGAATCTAAATTAAGTTTATGACAGGATGAAACAAATTAAGATTGCCTGTTTATATAGCCAAGCTCTAAACCCCTTTTTTATCTGCTATAATTGTTAAGCAAGCTTTGATAAGATTTGATTTTAAAATATCTCTTTGGTATTTCTTCCCCTTCCTCTACCCACCACTGTTAGTCACAAGCCAGTTTGATTATTAACTCTTAAATGACTACATTTTAGCTATGACTAGCTTGAGAAAATAACCTTGACAAACTAGTTTTCTTAGAAGAGAAAGAAAGAAAAAGAGAAATACAGTTGACAAATAAACACACCTAACAGACCACGGCAAAATGCTCATGTACAGACAACCAAATATATACAATCCCCCCATCTCCCTGCCATCTCAACTTAAGCACACATGAGATGAGATTAAAAAATGTAAAAGTGATGTCCTAAGTTGTTCAGTTCTGTTTTAGGACTCATTCTATTAGAGGTTTGTTTGGGTGTGTGAAACAAGAGGCAGGGGGAGTATTTAGTGAGATTCCTTCCCATAGACACACCCATGGAAAGCTATCCCCCAATACACATCTCAGAAAACCCTAACACCAAGGTGTGTGGGTAGTTTAAAGTGTGAAATCACCACACCCTTAAGTGCACATTCCAGAACAGTGGCTAGAATTCTTTCCAACACAGGAATAAGTTTCCCTTTTCTGTTATGTTTCTCACAGAGACCACTGCATGTCACGGAATCAGTAATCTCCCACACCTCCTTTCTGGAAAGACCTTAGTCACTCAGAGTGACTAAGAAGCATGTGTCTTTGTTTTTGTTAATTATTATTTTTGTATCTGGGGACCCTCATATAAACAAGTCTCTAACAGAGCTCTTGCTGCAGCCAACCCATTTATATCCTTTATCAAGTCACTAAGAACAAACACAGACTAACGGCCAGACTAAAAGAAAACAAAACAATAACACTAAATCAACAATGTACACAACATGGGGACTAACAGGATATTAAAACAACACATTATATGATTGCATTAAATCAGAGTGCCCTCTTAAATATTTAAGCCAAGCAGCTTTTCAATAACAAATCATCCCCTTCAGTTATAAGAAGAGACTATAGGAATTAAGGTACATAAAAGACTTTAGATCCCCAACGCCTTAGAACTGAGCTTATACATCCTGACAAGAGGAACCACCTAGTCTTGACATCCACTTATCAGTGCATCCAAGTAGGCACAGGGCAAATGCCAATATTTGAAGGGCAAAAGAAACTGAAAAGTTTATTGTTGTGACCCCAGAGTATTAATGTTCCCTTTTGATTTGATAGCTCAACAGAAAATTAGAACAGAGAAGAAAAGTTTTCTGTTGTGATCTCTCTCTATATATATACACATATATAGTGTGTATGTGTAACCTAAAAAGAGGAGAAAATGTAATATATATAGATATATATGGTGCGTGTGTGCGTGTAAAACCTAAAAGGAAGAGGAGAAAATGTAGTAAAATAGCCAATTACCTTCCAAGAGAAAATGTGGCCCCCTCCCATTTGAAAAGGAGAGGTCCCCTTGGTGCCTGAGCATCCTCAAGCCAAGCAACAGTGACTGAGCATCCCATTTGTCTCTCCAAGGTTTCAGAGAGTCAGCAATATGCAGGGAACTGTCCTCTTTTGTGCCTGATAAGGCCTTAGAATTGGAGACATCTTCCCTTTGGACTAGCAATGAGTGAGTTGTAAGCTTTGGGCAATACTAATGCTTTGGAACAGAGGCCCCTGGAGGTGGGGACAGATGAGCAGAGACTGGTGGCTCTGTCCCACTTGGGTGGAATAGAAGGTGGGGGCAGATGACATTGCCATATGCCAGGTGCTGTGGCGGCATTATGGTTAATACTGGAGAAGGAGTCTTGTCTGGCACAAGGATGACTAGCAGTGGCTCTTGACCAGTGGCTGGTCTCACCCAGTGAAAGTCTTTCACAGAAGCCTTTGGTGTGTTGTGGACACATGTTGGGACACTTGGCTCCACGCGCTTCTCCCGCTGGCAGGAGGAGCAGGAAGCGTATTCCAGGGGGGCCAAGCCGAGATGAGGTTGAGCCACGAAACCGCCCGCCAAGCCCCCCTTAAATTTAAAGCAGGACTCAGGACACACAGGCGATTTCAGGGAGCAGTCTGGCGAGCTTTCCCTTTAATAAAGGGGAGGGCAATTACATTTATAGCAGTGATGATGGCTGGAAGGGGAGGGACTTGGAGCGCCTAGCTAGGTATTAGCGATTGGCTGATAAGCTGTCCATCCAAGGGCGGCACCCATAGGACCACCCCTTGGGCCTGGCCTGGCGCCATTTTCACACACACGTGGCCAAGGTGGAAGTCGGGGCTGGTTTGCTACCTCTTCCGGTTCTGGAGCCGGAAGGGGGTAGGAGTGAATAACCGCCAAGTAGCCCTAGGTCGGGAGAAGAGGCAGGCCTCTCGGGACTGCCCCTTAAAGGTATAGCCAGAGCCCAACAGACACAGAAAGAGCATGGCCAGAGTCTTGCAGCAACCCCCCACCCCCTTGCAACAGTAGGCTAGGAATGTGAATAAAGGAAAACTACATTAGCATAAGAATGAAAAGGGAAAGTAGCCTATTAGGTGAGGAGGGAGTCAATGAACTAAATGATTGACAGTTGTCTAGTGGAGGAAGTGGAACATGAATACATTGAAATGAAGATGAGGACTCAGCATTTGAGCTCCTCTCTACCTATTCTAAAACTTAGAGATGAACCTAGGTGTCCCAAGACTGCCCAACCCAGTAGGGGTGGAGAGCAGTGGCAAGGCTTGCTTTTACCTTTACCACCTTCTTCTCAGTGTGGCCTAGGAGAAGGGGCTTGCCCAAGTGTGGAGCTCCAATGTTGCTAGGCACCTGGGTAAACCATTCGATGTACCTGCCCTGAGACCACTCAGAGTGGCCACAGGTAACTGCATCCCATATGTCCCTTTTCATATGGCCTGATAATTTGGTAGAATTAGCCTGGGCCCCAGCAGCTTAGATGGGAGAATGCGTGTGTAGACTGGGAAAGGAACGAGATAGAGAACCCACCAAAGCCATAAGATCTGGGCAAGAAAAAGCTGAAACTCGAACCTTTAGTCTTATGGGGGTAGAGTGTAGGTGACTTTATTGTGCACCTATGTCACAATAAAACCTTTTATTGCCAGGGGATGATGCCCAGAGACTGATGCAACATCAGAGATGTATTACAGCAGGACATCCTTACCTCTGTGGAAAGCAATATTCATTTCTTGAGCAGTTATTTTTTATGCCTTGAGTATGTGCTTTTGCTATGTGGTATTCCCAATTCATGACTTTGTCTCTAAACACTTCCTCTGATGATGACAAGATCCTGGAAATACTATGTCTCTCTAGTTTTGAAATCGCCATGGCCTTGAACAATGGCAAGATAGGGATATTTAAATCACAGGTTTGACTCTCATACTTTTTTTTTTTTTGTGGACAGAGATAGTGATTCCCCAAACAGTGTAAATCCTACAGTAGACTATGGGTCAAAATACTTTAGATATGGAAAGACAAAGTCAAAGCAGCAATGGTAGTGATACTGGAGTTGGTTTTGAGATATAGAAAAGGGAAATGCATCTTACAAGAGAAATTGGATTCTGTTTCTAATTGGGGGAGCTTAATTGTCCATTGTATTTTGGAAAATTAGTGGCCAAAAGTACTTAATAATCTTTACGAAAAGTAACAAATTATTTGGGCAGGTAGCAACCTGTTATAATCTCTATGGAAATTATAATCTACTGAAGAAATTGAGATGTGATATAAAACACACAAACTATGTACAAATAAAGAGAAAACTTAAAGTACATTGTAAGGAAAACAGGGGATTTAGAAATAGAATGGCTATTTTTATATGACCAGGAATATAGTTTCTAATTTCTGGGTTTCTTTTACAGTCTGTTTTGAGCACCAGACTTTGTCTGACATCTTGACTTTTCCTCTGGGAATGGAAGATGTTTCTTTTGGCTTTCTTATCTGTGATCTGAAATTAGAAGATCTGGAGGAAAATGATTAATACTTTTGCTGTTCTTTCTGACCAGACCAGTTTGAATTTGCCTTTCAGAGTTGCTGGATTTAGTTTCTGACCTTTTCAAAATTTTAGTATCTTTCTCTGAAAAGATACTAAAGATACTTTCTCTGAAAAGATTTTCTCTGAAAATCCTTTCATCTATGGGTGTCTCAAAAAATCATTTTTTCTACCCTCAATTTTAGAATTTAGCTTTCAAAACATTTCAGAACTATATTCTAAAATATAGTGTGACACATAAACCCAAGGTCGACATCCTATAATGGAGGGGCCAGGTGAGTACTTTTCAAGCTTTAGGCGGTATATCAATTTTCTGAGAAAGCAGAGGTTCAGTGTTGGTAAGTAGAACAGAAGTTCAGCATCTCCATTTCACCGGCTCCCTGGCGATGAGAATGCAGCAGCTGTGTGAGCCACATTTGAGTAGCAAGTCCATAGGTGACATTAGTGTGAAAGCAGTAGACCTGGTATTGAGGCTGGAAAACTCCTTAAGGTTTTAGGGCGTGATTTTTTTTGTACTCTTGTTTTAACCCTATGCAGCTTGATGAACTCTGGGATCATGAAATATTTAAAAGTCTCTTTTGTCTAAAGACAGAGAGGGAGTCACTCATGTCAAGACCTCTCTCTGTATACCCCTATGCAGGTGTCCTGGTGTTGTGAGGGTTTTTGTTAAAGTAAACATGGTCCAGAGAGTCTCAGATTATTTTGAGAGCCCTTCCATTGATGTTTGATGACTTGAGCATCATGAAAGCTGTGAGATATTTGTCTCACAGATGTCAGAAACTGTCATTTCAAAGAAGGCTTATATAATTAAAAAAAGGAACTATCCTCTCCCTTACTGTGCAAGTTCCAACCCCAGCACATTATGTAAAAGAAGGTGGTGTGTTGATGGAGGTGGGAGGACAACTTAATGAGAGATTAAAAAAAATATGCTTGTCTCCGTGGCTTTGTCATTCAGTGAAAAAATTCTCCCTGGGCTATTTTCTTCTGTGTCCTTCTTAGTACTCACTGAAGTTTGGTGTTCATTTAGTTCTGGAACTTCTCCTCTGTGTCATGGCTTTTCCATGGTGCGCATTCAGCCATCTGGTCCACATTTAGTACCTATTAGTTATATCTCAGCCCATGCTGGCAAGCAACTTATTCAAAGGTGAACACAACTCTCCGGTACTGGGTCTTGCAGTATAGTTGGTGAGACAAAGCTTTAAAAAAGGGTAGTAAAAACAGTCCCAATTACAATCAGGATTTCACTCAATCTTCTCTTGTGTTGATCACAACACTACTTTTGGGTAATTTCTTGGAGAATGAGTTCAGCCATCATTGATCTCTGGGTTTCCCTTTCAGCAAACTGTGCCTCAGGGAGAATGTGTGGGCCCCTAGGGACTAGCCTGATCTAGCATCTGAGGCTTTCAGGCCCATTTTTAGCTCTTTTATTTGTATCCCAAGTCCCTTCATTCCTCTTTCCTTTGTTCCGTTGTTTCTTTAGTTTGTTCCTTCCTTTCTCTCTCCCTCATTCTCTCCATTCTTTCCTTTCTCTCTTCCTTTTTTTGCTCCCTCTCTCCCTTCTATCTATCGCTCTTTCTCATTCTCTTAGTTGGTGGCATTGGGATTGGAACTTAAAGCTTCGTATTGGTAGGCAACTGGTTTACTGCTCAAGCCATGCCCTAAGAGCATGTTTGAATTGATAATTGGAGCCCAGGCAGAGAGATTGAGAAGAGTTTTACTCCAAAAATGTTGAGGACAGTGAGTCAACTTTCTCTCTTATCTGAAAACTTACACCAAAGAGAGGTCTTAATTACCCCGAAATATATATTAGGCACCCATCTGTGCAGAGCACAAGTACTATAAGGCTTATAAAGGCATAGTTAGCAGACTCTAGCTTGATAGATAAAGAATCACTTTGCCTGCTGAGAATGTGCTGTTTGGTGATGATGAAGGAGAATATCCATCTTCTCCCACCTTAGGATTCATGCCTTTGGGTATTGGTTGTGTCCCATCAATTAAGACAAAAACAAAGTAACTATCCCTTAGGAATGTCCTTCCTTTCTCACTCAGGTCACCTTAACCACACTATTGCAAATGATGTATTTACCTCTATGTTATTTACTTGTATATTTAATATATTTATATATAAATCATGTGTATATATAAATATAAATAGCTCTCTATATAGTGTATATTAATTACACTCATATTTTTTCTTTCTAAAGCGAACTGTGTATCTTGTATATTCTATAAGGTAAAAAGAAAATTTGTTCTCTTCTGACATGCTTTATGTGTTTGTTCCTGAGGAATCAATTACTTTGTTACTAATACTTCATTTATTAGATAAGCTGGCAGGGGTCACAGGGTCCCTGGAAGAGCTCTTTCTCATTACCAGTGCTCTGACTGGGTCAGCCAGAAAGAACTCTGTAGACATGGCTCATGCCCTTCAGACACCCAAGAGACCTGCACTTGGGAAAATGGTTCTATGTTTCAAGAATAATCGTGAATGCTTTTAACTACCTTTTGATGACAGCATGCTAAACAGACAGTAAAACTGCTACATTAAAAAAGAAAAAATTTCTATCTTTCTGAAACCACTCTCCATTATTAGCAATTTATGAATTCAAGGAGAATACGGTCTCTCTTATTTCCAAGGGTGAACACAGTAAGGCCCCAGCCAAAGGTCTCAGAGGAAGTTCTCAAAGTCTGTGACTGAGACATGAAGAGTCTCCTCTCACTGCCCTGGAATCCCACAGACTCAGTATGACTGTTTAGTCAGTAAATCTTGAGAATGAACTAATCAGCAAGGCTTCATGTGGATATGCACATGTACATCTGCATACAGGCATGTGCACATATTCATACACGCACAGAGTATTTGCTTTATGGCTTTCTAAGAGAGCAGGAGAATTACTTTCTGACTCGAATTAGTTACTAGGGAATCTGCTTCTGTTTCTTAGGCTATAGAGAAATTGGTCAGCTATTTGTGACGTGGGGTTGGGGTAGAGAGGAAAGGAGGAAAGGAGAGAGAGCACCAGTCTATTGAAACTTTTCAGTTTTGATGGTAAAGTGACCTCGTCTTAGGGCACATTTCTTCCTCTGTGCCACCCATCTTATTGCAATGGCTGCAGGATGCTCAGCTTCCCAGTTTGCTGATGACTCGATACACCACTGCTGCTCATTCACAAGTTGAATGGGCAATGGCATCTTTGGAGCAATGAATAAGTAGTCACTGACATTTTTGAATGAGCAGTTTCTATTTCTGTAAAAACTATCCTCACTAAACTTGTGAAATGGCTGTTGTTGGCAATTGGAGATCATGGCCCCTGGATTCCCATTTTGAACTCTGTGTGAGATGGATTCTGAATCATTGACAAGTGTGCAGCGAGGATGAGAAGGGGGGTGCTCAGAGAGATCTTGGTTAATTCGCGTAGTCTATGCATGCCGGTTGCCTACCAGCACATTGGTTATCTTGTAATTTGCACCTTTACAGTTGTATCAGATAAGTTTTAAATGAAATGACATATGCTAGGGATGAGTTTATTTGCGTTGAAAAAAGTGGCAAAAAGAAAAAAAATTAACTGTGGGTGGGAGGTATAGGTAACAAACAACAAAAGCTTGGTGTACCATAGAAAGCAAGCCTTGGTTCTATCTAATAGTCATAGATCATATTACATGTGGATACTGATTATTACAGCTAATTCTCTTTGGTCCCTAGAGTGGATCACATCATTTTTGTATACCATGATTAATATGTTGGAGTTTTACTGGATGTTCATCCGAGTAGCAGTGAATCTTGACTATAAAATGTGTTGAGAAGCTAAAAATTTCATAATGAGACCTAAAAAAACACATGAAAGGAAGATTATTACTAGCAACTTCATTAACTTTGTTGTCTCTTTTAAGCCTAAAGATGAGAATAAAAGCAATATGGGAATCACATACCATCTCTCAAGATTACTTTTTGTTTCTCAGAAATTTAATTTGCAACTGATTGAATTAAAATGGAAAGACTGCAAGCAAAGAGGCTTTTGTGGCAAAGAGGGGATGAAAAACTTACAGTGAGAAGATAAATATCTGCAAATGCCATCTTATTTTGGCTTCCCAAACTACACAGAAAGTTAATAATAAAGCAAAGATTCTCCATATATTTAAAAATTTTAATTCTTCAGTTTATATTTTAAGTGCAGATAAACACTAATTTGATCGATAATATGCAGTGTATATGTGGGGGGGGGAAATATGTGATCAATGGTTAAAATTTCAACAAGCTGTATTGAGCAACTATCTGAAGCACATCTTTCTATTTGTCTTAACTGAAATTGTGCTGTGCTTTGGGTGATAATCTTTTCTTGCTTAGTTTTGTCACTTAGGAGGGAAGTTAGAAATATAACAAATGACAGAAATGAGTGAATAAAGCAGGTTTGGTGGGAGGGAAGAAGAATTGATTGTGTTTTAGTAACCAATGTCAAATTTTCAAAGTGGAAACTACTTTCTTTAGGCTGAACTCTTCCAAATCCCACCCCATGTCCGTAATGAAGATACTCATATTTGAGTGGGAAAATGAGTTAAAGGGCACAAATGACAGAGGCAAATTCTATTGACTACAAAGGCTACACTATTGATAGAAGAAATGCAAATCAGTGTTTACCTTCATTAGAAAACCACAGGAAGCACATTTTAAGAACCAAAATGCTAACCTGTCAGGATGTCACTTTACAATGAAAAATATCCAAAGGTGATAAACTTATGATATAGATAGTTCACTACTGGTTTGAATGCAAATTGGAGAAACTAAGTGGAAAGCAATCTGTTGTGTGTTTCAAGAACCTTAAGAACAATTCAAATGCCTTTGGGCAGTAATTCTAATTTTGAGAATAGAAACAAGGGAAGTGATCCTCAAGGCATGTTTAAAAATAGGCCCTGAGTTATTTTTAATAAAGAATACATAAGTACAAAGGAAACAACAGTGTGATATCCAAAAATTCCTACAGGAAGTAACTTGTTGCCCAAACCACCACAGAGCTGCCAGCAGACCCCTTTCCAGTGCTTTGGCAGAAAGACTTCTGCTGGTTGTACAGTGACTTTGCTCAAAGACATGACCGTCCCTAGGTGGTCTGCATCTCACCCTGCCAGTCCCTCCCCTTATGTGGAGATGCCAAGCTTTTTATCCCCTTTTATGTGTTCCCTTTCCACTCTCTTCCTTGGCCGCCTGACCTGCAGGCAGGCCAAGATGGAATGGAGGACACGGGTAGCCTCAGTTATGCGTGGCCACAAGAATGCCCTCCCTCTCCCTATACCTGCCAAGGAAGCAAGGCACACATGGACACCTTGGAGAAGCTTCAAAAGCTTTCTGTTTATTCAAGGGAGGGGCAATCAGACTTATAGCAGTAATGACAAGGGAAGGGGAGGGACTGACCAGGAGTTAGCAACAGGCTGGTGAGCATGTCCATCCAAGAGCAGCACCCTAGGACCTCCCCCATGGGCTAACGTCACTTCCCACAGAACCACCTTCTGGGTGCCTGACTGAGCCATTACGACACGTGCTCACAGACGAGAGGTAGGGCTGGCTTAACTCTCTCTCCTGGTTCTGGACCTGGGAAGGGGGTAAGTGTGGCTAGCAGCCACACAGCCCCAGGGCAGGAGGAAAGGCAGCATCTCCGGACCGCCCTCTCCCCCTCAATGCCAAGCTGAATCCCCAATATCACCCATGACTTATATAGTTGTGGGTACAAAGGCCTGGATGTTTGTCACAATAGGGGGCAATTTTAGCCCCAGGGCTCACTGTTGGATGTGTCACAGTGGATGTGGAGCTGGGATCACAACACCACTTTTCCTTCTGCATGGTCCTGCTTTCTTCTCTTTCTTCCTTTAGGTGTCATTTCAAAGGCTGCTTCTTTCCAAACATTTTACACTTGATTGTGACTACTCTTGCAGAAGCCAGTTTGTGACATGTGACAGACATCTACAACCTGTGGCAAATTGATCGCTAATGGACTGTAATTAGAAACAAATGATTCCATGTGAATGCTTATGCTAAAATAGGAAGATTGTCTACAGCTAATAAAGCCAAAACCCAGATGCCTTCTCTCTTGTATTTCTCTGTGTCTTTGTACATATGCATGCATATGTCCATCTATCTAAACTGTATGTGTAAACAGTAAATTAAAATAAGTAGTAAATTAAACAGTGGTGGAATGGGCTGTGGTACTTGCCTAGAAAGCACAACAATGCTTTGAGTTCAAACCTAGTACAACAATCTACCAATTGACCAAAAGGAAATAAAAAAAGCAATAAACTAGATACACATATTAACTTGAGACACATTAAATTTCCAGTGTAAAAGTTTTGTCTTTTTTCTTCCTTTCTTTTCTTCTTCTTTCTTTTTGTTTCCATGTTTTAAATTCATGTGTACGTAAGTTGCTTTGCCAAATAATCCTATGCTTCTTGCCATAGTGGGAATGATAGATCATGCAACACCATGACTCTCAGCTTTCTCTGTTAAGATGGAGTCTCACAAACTTTTTTTCCTTGGCCTGCCTACATAGTGGGCCTCTGAATTCCAGCCTTTCATATAGCTGAGACAAGCACATGCCTGTCACCAGTCCCAGCTAATGATTGCGATGAGTCTCATAAACCTTGTGCATGGGAGAACTAGTGTCAAACTGTGATGGTTCTGATCTCTGTGCTCTGAGTAGCTAGTATTACCTGCAGGAGCCATGATTCTCAGCTGGTGTCTGTGATCTTTCAGATCAATGCTGTCTCCTCTGTCCTGGATTGATGCACATTGAGACCCCTGTAGACAACTGAGAATAACTAGTACTGGAGGTATTGATGGGAATCACTGGAAGTATCCTTTATGCTTTTCTTAGTCCCTTTTGACTCTTGCTTGATCTTATCCTTGAGGATGCTGTGATTTGGAGCTTTCTTCCCATGTCTTCCTTTTTGTATCAGACTCTGACTGCTCTCTGTTCTGTGCACATCCATTTCCCAGCCTTGCTAACTCTCTGCTTACAGAGAAAACGCTGGCCATATAGGCGACAGTGAGTTCCCAGTACAGAGAGCTCTGGAGTTCTGAGGTGATCAGAGGACTGCACTTTACCATTGTTACTAGCTTTACTGTAGATGGCCAGAAAATACTTTTACAAAATTAATTATTGAACTGACGATTGATAGACACTCCTTGTACCACCTAGTAGACTATTTTGACATGTGCACTTTAAAAAGATAAAAAATATTCTTATGCAGAATGGCTAAAAATGCCAGAGTGACATAGTTTCTTGACAAATTTGAAATGTGAATAAAATGCCAGTATTTTTTGTGTGTCTAGTCAAAAATAAGTTTTAAGTATATCTAATAAACCCACATTTACAATCTAGTTGATGTAAAGAAATACATGTCCCTCCTACCTCTCTCCTTCCACCCATTGTTTCCATGCTACTCATAAGCAACCATCTTTAGTGATGTCTGTGTATCAGTTATGGAATGATTGTGTCTCCTGAACAAAACAGGCAGTAATCATTTAATAGGGCCTATCTAGTTTCTCTTTTCCTTGTCATCAAATCTATCTAAACAAGCTTGGTTGATTCATCAAACGGATATTTATGTTTGGTTCTTTGTTCATATTTTTTTCACTCACAGTTATAGCTCAGAGTCATGTCCAATCTGTACATAAGAGTGTGAGAATCCTCTAGAAGCCTGTTTATAGAGATAACCTGCTACACACAGAGATAAGTTCCATTCAGAAGAGCATGGAGTTATTCATTATGCTCGGCTCATATTCCAGTATTCCAGCTTTGCTTCTTACAAGCTTTTTGGAGACCCTGATGTATTGTGAACAGTGTGTTACTTCTTTCAGTGCAGTGGAAATATAGAAAGAAAAGAATCACTTGCTCTCAAGTGTGAATTGATTCTAACTTTTTAAAATTGATTTTTGTAACCAATGTTGTAATCAAAGTCTAGATTTAGTGCAAGGATGAGAAAGCAAGATGACATTAATATTGAACTGTGGGTGGAGGTTACATTTTTCAAAGAGCCAATGGAGTGTAGGCTTATTAGCAGAGCAGAGATGGGGGAGTCATTCCCACAAAGTGCTAATATCATCTTTCTTTTTCAAAGCATTAATTACTGAGATTTGTATACCAAAGTTCTGTTACTTTTGCCAAGCTATAAAAATTCAAACTGATATCTGCATTGATAAACGTATTTCTATATTAGTTGGAGTTGGACTTTAGCCAAATCTTATACCTTGGTTACCCTATTAAAATTCCTAGATAACCTTAGATAATTTTACAAGTTAGGACTTGTAAAAATCAGACATCGATCACTATCTTTGAGCTGTTCTTGTTATATGAAGCAAGACAGAATTTTAATTTAATTTGCAGTGGAAACTTTTCATTATTATAGCCAAGGGTATAGATAAATGATAAATACTGTTTTTATTGTATAGGTGAGTTTTCTTGTCAGTATTTTAGATATGAATTGATCAGGAGATGGTCAATCAAATATTTTGCATCCAGTTCAGTTGTTCTATGACCTCTCAGCAGAGTTGACATGCTCACAGACAAGATTTCACCCTTTCTCCACCAATAATAAAAATCAACGAGACAGCGGTCACAAAGGGAAACTTTAATATAATGCACATTCAGATTTGAAATAAAATTAGCATCAATTACATTGAGATGTACCTGGAGCAATAGTAAAGCACACCTCTGGGTGTTATTTGAGGGTATTGAGGAGCCAGTTGTAATAGGGGAAAAAGAGAAAGCCAGCCAGCGGAGGTGTGGTCATCCTCTTTCTTTCCTGGCTGCCATAATGTTTTGCTATGCTCTCCCATCAGGATGACTGAAACCTCTGAAACCATGAATCAGAATGTATCATCCCCAGTTTAAGTTGTTTTCTTCCAACCATGGAAATAGAACTAACCTAATGCTGTAATGAGCTCCTCCTGAATGTGAAAAGTGCATCTAGTCTCTGATCACCTCATGTTTAAGTGGGAAAAGACTTGAAGCCTTCTGTGGCATTTAACCATATGCCTTGAGGTGGTTGTTTCTTCCTTAAAATATTTGAACCAAATTTAGCTCTATAAAATCTATAATGAATGTAATGTTTTAACTCAAGGGAGGTCTGGGGTTGACTCTGGCCCCTGGTCCAAAGCTGACCTTCTTTGTGTGCCATGGAGATTAAGAATGGGGTCCTTCCCCCCCAATCTTTTTTCCTTTGTCTCACCATTCTGATGTTCCCCTTTCCTTCCCTAGTTCAGATAAGCATATATAAAATACCCAGGGTACCAAAATCAAATACAGTTACAACAGGGGATAAACCATAGGAAAGTAAAAAGAAAAAAATTGACATGGCACATTAAAAATAACACCAATAATAAAAATAACCTCTTGTTTTCATATCTTGGAGTTCATTTTGATTAGCATCATCTTATATGATATGTACATAGCTATTGAGATATTGTGATCCTCTGCTAGGGGAAGGAAAGTTGGGAGAAAAGTTAGGGAAAGCATAACAAGAAATGTACTCACTACCTTATGTATGTAACTGTAACCCCTCTGTACATCACCTTGACAGTAAAATTAAATTAAAAAAAACGGGTTTCCACTTATCAATATTTGAAAGAAGTTATCAAAAGAAAGTAACATTTTGTGACATCTGAGAATATTTGATATTCAAATGTAAGTCCTATAAAGTTTTATGGTGCACAGACTTGGTAATTTTATGTGTTGCTTCAGGCTCCTTTTAGATGATACAATGATAGAATTGAGTAAATCTCACAGATCACATGGTTTCCAAAACTTAAATATTTCCTATCTGATTCCTTAAAGAAAAGAGAGTAAAGCAATTATGGGAGGATTATTGCTCAAGGCTAGCCTGGGTAAAACTGTTAGAGAGACTACCTCAAAAACAAGCTGGGCAGCCCCGATGCCACAGCCAATTTAGGAGTTGCAGCCCAGCCTCAGCAGTCAATTTGGAAGTCCATACAGGTTCTAAGAGAGAGTTATAGCAGATACATGGAAGCCATCAGGAAAGATCAATCTGAAGGTAGGGAGATAAGAAACCAAGTTGTAAGTTTAGGGAGCAGACTGGACGATGCGGAAAACTGAATCTCAGGAATTAAGGACAGCCTAGAAACTATGGAGAAAGAACAAAAAAACATACAAAATCAAACCAAAAAGCAAGACAGATCACTTCAGGAGCTTCAAGACACAATCAGGAGGCCCAATATAAGTCTAATAAATATTGAAGAAAACCTAGAAAAAGAAGTCAATGGAATAGGCAACTTATTTAGCAGAATATTAGCTGAGAACTTCCCAAACACCCAGAAGGACAGGCCTATCCAGATACAAGAAGCATTTAAGACCTCAGAGCAGTCCAGAAAAGGACTTCCCAACGACACGCTGTAATCAATACAGGCCGAAGAAAGAATCCTTAAAGCCGCTAGGGAAAAGAGAACAATGACATATAAAGGAAAACCAACCAGAATTACCCTATATTCCTCAGTGGAGACCATGAAAACAAGGAGAGCCTGGAATGACGTTTTCCATATCTTAAAGAAAAATAAATTCCAACCAAGAATTCTGTACCCAGCTAAACTCTCATTCATAGCAGAAGGTCAAGAAAAAGTCTTCCATAGCAAGGAAAAATTGAACCAATATATCTCCACCAAACTAGCATTACAGAATATTCTCAAAGATGTCCTCCACATTGAAAACCACCAAGACCACGATCCAGACAAGGAAAGCATCCTTAAATAAAACTCCAGATTAGTAAAGAAAAAGGGAAGATACAGCTCCTACAAAGATAGATATGATGAAAAGAATAAGCAATCACCTCTCAATCCTAACTCTCAATATTAATGGACTTAATTCTCCAATTAAACAACATAAATTGACAAGTTGGATTAAAAAACAACATCCATCTTTCTGCTGCCTCTAAGAGACTCACCTTGCCAGCAAAAGCAAACATATTCTAAAAGTGAAAGGCTGGAATAAAA
The DNA here is from genome assembly GCF_023159225.1 of Perognathus longimembris pacificus. Classification (NCBI taxonomy): domain Eukaryota; kingdom Metazoa; phylum Chordata; class Mammalia; order Rodentia; family Heteromyidae; genus Perognathus; species Perognathus longimembris. The sequence goes on from NC_063162.1 coordinate 41,417,259, forward strand.
TCTATCAAGCAAATGGCCCCTGCAAGCAGGCCGGGGTCGCAATTTTAGTATCAGATAAAATTGACTTCAAACTAAAAAGAGTAAAAAGAGACAAAGAAGGTTACTACATACTAATAAAGGGATCTCTCCTACAGGAAGACATAACCATCCTAAACATCTACACACCAAATTCAGGAGCTCCCAACTTCATCAAACAAACACTACTGATTCTAAAAACTCTTATAGACCCAAACACATTGATTGTTGGAGAGTTTAACACACCACTCTCACCTCTGGACAGATCAACATGCCAAAAACTGAGCAAAGAAACCTCAGAACTAAACAACTGCATAGACCATCTAGATTTAACCGACATAAAGGGGATCAAAATAGGAAAATATGAAGTTAAACTTTCTCTCTTTGCAGATGACATGATCCTATACCTAAAGAACCCCATAGACTTTACTCCCAAACTACTAGAGCTGATCCAAAACTTTGAGAATGTAGCAGGATATGAAATAAATCCTCAAAAAATCAATGGCTTTTATATATGCTAACAACCTGAAGAGTGAGTCTGAAATCAGAAAAATCAACACCTTTTGCAATAGCTTCAAATGACATAAAATACCTAGGAACAACTGTAACCAAAGAAGTGAAAGAACCTATGATGAGAACTTTAAAAACCTCAAAAAAAAAAAAAAAAGGAAATTAAGGCAGAACTAAGGAAATGGAAAAACCTCCCATGCTCCTGGATTAGGAGGATTAATATAATCTAAATGGCAATACATCGTGAAAATGGCAATATTACCAAAAGCTATCTACAAATTCAATGCAATACACATCAATATCCCAACATCATTCTTCAGTGAGACAGAGAAAGCAATTGGGAAATTTATATGGAACAATAAAAAACCCCAAATAGCAAAAACAATCCTAAGTAGAAAGAACAGTGCACGAGAAATATCAATACCTAACTTTAAATTGTACTACAAAGCTATAGTAATAAAAACAGCTTGGTACCAGCACAAGAACAGGCCTGAGGACCAATGGAACAGAGTTGAAGATCCAGAAATGAGCCCACAGACTTATGGCTACCTAATCTTTGACAAAGAAGCTAAAAATATAGGCAAAGACAGCCTCTTCAACAAATGGTGCTGGCAAAACTGGGTCAACACCTGTAACAAACTTAAATTAGACCCCTATATATCACCCTGCACCAAAATCAACTTCAAATGGATCAAAGACCTGGAAATAAGATCAGATACCCTGAAAACTCTACAAGAAGAAATAGGATAAACTCTAGGACTCCTTGGCACTGGAAGAAACTTCCTCAACAAAGACCCAGAAATCCAACAAATCAAAGAAAGGCTGGACAAGTGGGAGTGTATCAAACTGCAGAGCTCTGCAGGGCAAAGGATATAGCTCTCAATATAAATAGAAAGCCCACAGATTGGGAAAAGATCTTCACCAGCCCTATAAGGGACAAAGGCCTGATATCTAAAATATACACAGAACTCAAAAAGATTAATTCCTCCTAAACAAACAATCAAAGAACTAATAGCCCACCCAACAAATGGGCTAAAGACCTAAGAAGAGACTTCTCTGAAGAGGAAATGAGAACGGCCAAGAGTCATATGAAAAAGTGTGTTACATCACTGACCATAAAAGAAATGCAAATCAAAACAACATTGAGATACCACCTCACCCCAGTAAGAATGTCTATTATCAGGAAATCTAATAATAACAAATGCTGGAGGCATTTTTTGTGGCCAAAAGGGAACTCTACATTGTTGGTGGGTATGCAAACTTGTTCAACCCCTCTGGAAAGCAGTGTGGAGCTTCCTAAGAAGGTTAAACATAGAGCTCCCCTACGACCCAGCAGCCCCACTTTTGGGCATCTACCCAAAAGATTACAAACAAGAACACACTAAAGCCACCAGCACAACAATGTTCATTGCAGCACAATTTGTCATTGCTAAAATATGGAACCAATCCAGATGCCTCTCAGTAGGCAAGTGGATTAGGAAAATGTGGTACATATACACAATGGAATTGTATGCCTCCATCAGAAGGAATGACACTGCCCCATTCTTAAGGAAATGGAAACAATTCGAAGAAAATCATACTAAGTGAAGTAACACAGACCCAAAGAAACATAAACCATATGATGTCCCTCATAGGGAATAGCTAGTACAGGAATATGCTAGTCATGGTAGAAGACCAAAATACCCCAATAACTACACCCATATGAGCACATAAGAAGATGCCAAGTGAAATGAACTCTCCACGTTACGGAAACAAGAGTTATACCACTGTTGTAACTATTCTCAACATGTCATGTCAACTCGTACTACTTTTTTTCTCTTTTTCCTTGGCAGTTTGTTTGACTGAGTGGTTTGCCTAGTTTTGCTTCTCTTGTAGTCCCTTCCTGTGGCTGTACACTCGCTACTACTGTATTACATCCGAGTAACCTGGATAGTGTCTGATATGGGTAATTGAACTGGGGAAGGGAGAGGGAATACCAAAATTAAGAGACAAAGAACCAAAAGACAAACCATTCAAAAAGCAACACTTAGAAACTATTTGGTGTAAACCAATTGCACAACTCTTAGAGGAAGAGGGAAAGGGGGAGGGGGAGGGGGAAAATGAGGGAGGAGGTAACAATTAGAACAAGAAATGTATTCACTGCCTTTCATATGAATCTGTAACCCCTCTGTATCACATTTTGACAATAAAAAAAATTGAACAAGAAAACAAAAACAAGCTGGGTATGGTGGTGTATACCTATAATGTATACCTATAAAGGTAGATGGGGTAGGAGGATTACAGCTGGGCCCAGATCAAAAGCACAAGACTCTCACTTAAAAATAAATTAAGTAAAAATAAAAGCTGGAGCCATGGTTCAAGTGGCAGAATAATTACTTATCAAAGGCAAGGCACTGAGTTCCTATCACAGTACCACACAAAAGTATGTCCATCTTATTCCACTTTACTTGTTTTAAAGTGATAAGTGAAAAATAGTATGATTATTAAGGTAAAGAAGAGTCACATTAACAACAGTAGACTCTACTATGTTTATAATATTGTAGCTATAAGAAGGACTTTGTTTAGCAAAATTGCAAAAACAAACAAACAAACAAAACAACAACCCCAAACCCATAGATAAATACAAAGTATGAACTATCATTGGCTTTGTTTAATGAAGCCATCAATTTACTAAGTATTCCAATCATGTTTCTCAAGTGAAGGAGAGGAAAATAACAATGACTGAGTTATCCTGGAAGAAAGACAGACTCTCCCTTCTTCTCTGCATGGGTGAGCTCTACCTAGAAAGGTGGACATTGTCTCTTTAATCTCAGTGCCTGGCGGGCCTAGCAGAGTGCCCTATAGGGACTGTGTATGATGTACCTTTGGTGAATGAATGGTGCTTGGTTCGCCAAAGAAAAGAACACATTTCTCAAGATGGCTCACAAAAGAAATTGGAAATAAGAGGCAATTTCCTTTGAAGAGAGGAGGAATAGGTAACTGTCTATTCACCAGCCTGGTCCTTACCTTGATAATATGTTGCTAATAAATCTTTCTCCATAGACTTTATCTGGATTTAGTTCATTCCCTGTGACTTATCTTTTTATCAGAATTTGCTAATAATTTATGGATTTTAATGTTTACTTCCTAGATAAATGATGTGGTCTGTCATTGACATTCAAATATTTTATAAATGCTGTGGTTTTCTTTTAGTTAATCATAGTGGGGTAATGACTAAATAATGGTTGCATGATCTTCTCTGAATAAAATCCCATCTTTTACTAGAAGTGTGGTACAGTATAGAAAGCATTCTTTTCTTCCATATGACAATTAATTACTCTCATTCATTGATATGTTATGGGTCTTGGGTTTATTATTTACTTAACTATGCTTAGATTTCTTTGTAAGATGAAGATGAGATTAAGAAAGTGTTTCTTTTCAAGCAATACGGCCAATATAACACTATAAATTAGTTGCTGGTCTTTCCAATATGTCAAAAAAGCATTATTTAATTTGTACGGATTTGTAAGTCTAAATTTATAATATTTATGTTCACTGTTAAAAATGAAATCATAGTGACCTGGGGCCTTCGTACTCACTTGTCATTTCAGATTCTTGGGAGGCTAAGGAGGGGAGGAGAATTGCCAGGCTGGGCAACATAGAAAGTCTCCATCCATGAAAAAAAAATCTCAAGCGAATACGTTAGAAGCCTCTGAATTGTTCAGAAATGATTCTTGCATGCAGTTAAGTGTATATTTTCAAGTTTAGCTTTAAAAAGATATTTGATAAATGCTATTGCAACTGAATCTTTAACACAGCCTGGAGCTGATGCTGAGCTTTGGAAAGACCTCTCTCTGTACAACATTCTCCAAACCTTCCTTTGAAGGCACTTCTGAAAGGAATTATTAGTTATGGTGCTCAGGACTCACACGTTACATGCAATCATATGCTAGAAAGAGGCCTTGACTCTCACTTTATCCATTCTTCTGACTTTTTATTGCCTCCCCTTCTGTCTCCTCCTCTTCCCCCTCCCCTTACCTCTCTCCTCCCCTCTCCTCTTTCCTTCCTTCTGTTGTTCTGTCCTTCCTTCCTCTTTCTACTTCTCTTTACCTTTCTTGCAAATGCCAGTGCTAGAACTTGAACTCTGGGGCATATATTTTCTCTGAGATATTTTTGGCTCTGTCACTTGAGACACATGATACATCTTTGCTTTGCTTTTTTTTTTTTTTTTTTGGCCAATTATTAGAGATGGTGTCCAGCTTTTCTGTTTCTTTTTATTTTTTCAAATATTTATTATCAAACTGATGTACAGAGAGGTTACAGTTTCATACATTAGGCATTGGATACATTTCTTGTACTGTTTGTTACCTTGTCCCTTCCCTCCCTCCCTCCTCCCACTTTCCCTTTCCCCCCCTGAGGTGTTCAGTTCACTTACACCAAACAGTTTTGCAAGTATTGCTTTTGTAGTTGTTTGTCTTTTTATACCCTGTGTCTCTCAATTTTGGTATTCCCTTTCAATTTCCTACTTCTAATACCAGTATACATGGTTTCCAATATACTCAGATAAGATTACAGAGTTAATGTAGGTACAACCACAGGAAGGTGATACAAGAACATCATCAATAATAGAAACTACAGATACAGATGGGACATTGAAAGTAGTTACAACTGTGATATAACAATCATTTCCGTAACATGGAGTTCATTTCACTTAGCATCATCTTATGTGATCACAAGGGTATAGCTATTGGGCCCTTGTGATGCTCTGCTATGACTTGCCTAAACCTGTACTAATTATTCCCAATAAGGGAGACCATAGAGTCCATGTTTCTTTGGGTCTGGCTCACTTCACTTAGTATAATTTTTTCCAAGTCCTTCCATTTCCTTACAAATGGGGCAATGTCATTCTTTCTGATAGAGGCATAAAATTCCTTGTGTATATGTACCACATTTTCCTGATCCATTCGTCTACTGAGGGGCATCTGGGTTGGTTCCAGATTCTAGCTATGACAAATTGTGCTGCAATGAACATTTTGTGCTGGTGGCATTACTGTGATTTTGTTTCTGGTCTTTTGGATAGATACCCAAAAGTGGGGCTGCTGGGTCATAGGGGAGTTCTATATTTAGCCTTCTGAGGAATCTCCATACTGCTTGCCAGAGTGGCTGAACCAGTTTACATTCCCACCCACAATGAAGTAGGGTTCCCTTTTGGCCACATCCCTCCAACAACTGTTATTGTTAGTTTTCTTGATATATGACATTCTTACTGGGGAAAGATGGAATCTCAATGTTGTTTTGATTTGCATTTCTTTTATGGCCAGTGATGTAGAGCACTTTTTCACATGTCTCTTGGCCATTCTCATTTCCTCATCAGAGAAGTCTCTTTGTAAGTCTTTAGCCCACTTGATGAGGGGGCTATTGGGTCTTTGCGGTTTTGTTTTGGAGGAAGGTAATTTTTTTAGTTCTGCATATATTTTAGATATGAGGCCTTTGTTCGTTGAATGGCCGGTAAAGATCTCCCAGTCTGTGGGCTTTCTGTTTATCTTGCGAGGTATGTCCTTTGCCATGCAGAAGCTCTGCAGTTTGATGCAGTCCCATTTGTCCAACCTTTCTTTGATTTGTAGCCTTTCTGGGTCATTGTTAAGGAAGTTCCGTCCTGCCAAGGAGCTCAAGTGTTTCTCCTACTCCTTCCTTTAGTGTTTTCAGGGTGTCTGTTTTGATTTCGAGGTCTTTAATCCACTTGGAATTGATTCTGGTGCAGGGTGATATATAAGGATCTAGTTTTAGTTTGTTGCATGTGTTGAGCCAGTTTTGCCAGCACCATATGTTAAAGAGGCTATCTTTCTTCCAAACTATTGTTTTAGCTCCTTTATCAAAGATTAAGTAGGCGTAGTTCTGTGGGTTCATTTCTGGGTCTTCAATTCTGTTCCATTGGTCTTCAGGCCTGTTCCGGTGCCAATACCAAGCTGTTTTTATTACTATAGCTTTATAATACAGCTTGATGTTGGGAATTGTAATTCCTCCAGCACTGTTCTTTCTGCTTAGGATTGTTTTTGCTGGAGTCCAGCTTTTCTGTTTGGGCTGAATTTGAATCTCTCAGACTCCTGAGTAGCTAAGATTGAATATATGAGCCTCTGGCTTTTTATGGTATTTGTACTTGATTAGAACTATACTAGGGAATGAGGAGAAAATGGTGAACAAGATACTCTTCGGTATCAAGGACCTAATGGACTCCTTTTACCTAAAGTGTTTTAGATTTCACTTCTTTCTACAACCTGGTCACACTTCCTGGGGCATTGAGGATCATAAAAGCTCCTGTTCCTCCTTTCTTCTACCCAAAACTAAGACCTGTTTTATACATCATGTTCTCTGTTTTTATTGAGACTGTTCTATTTCGGAGCTTCATAAATTTTTATACAAACTATTGAAAAAAACTATGATTTATCTTGTCTCCTACTTCCCCCCTATTTTGCTCCCATCTTTGTTGTTGGCAGAATGATCAATAAGTTTAATCATAAGACCGGATAAAACCCTTCAACGTATCCCTAAGCTACATAAAAGAAAGTCTATGCTCTTTACTATGGCTTAAGAAAGCTTATAAATAGTGCATTGATAGGGACCCTCATTGCTTCTTCTACATTCATTCTCACTACTTTCATCTCTCTATGTTCAAGAGAGAGTAAATTTTGTAGTTACTACAAGATGTTATTTTATTCATTCATTCATCCAGTTGAAAGTCACTGAATTTCTATCACATGACATAAATTGCAAGGATAAAATGAGCCAAAGAGTTGCCAAGCAGCTTACAAACTAGTAGTGGATGGTAGCCAGATTGTCCACGAATTGTATATCAGAATTAAAGTACTCAAGCAGTTATGCCTACCTATGCTGTTGGGATACCTAGCGGTTGGGATACTTACAGAAGTCCCTTTCTGGGAAACACACTCAGCTGAAGAGGTCCAAGCCACCTCTATGGAACGGTTGACACTGGGACTAAGGCCCTGTCCATCTGTCCTCAGTATCAGGCAGCTCTGAAGGACGATCCAAGGCTATATGGTCCTTGGGAGTTTGGTGATATCTGGGCTGTACCTACATCACAGCCAAACCTCTTCCTGTAGTCTTCTGGCTTTCCAAACCTTTAGAGGTGTTCTTGTGAGTACATTCTCACAAACCTAATTCATACTTCCTTTGCAAAGATGTCTTATTTTTTCCCCTAAAATAGCTTGTCTGCATCAGTAATCTACTGAAGGAGGACAATAGACTAGCTATTATGCTATGTAACTCCCCCTCCAAAAAAAGAGGACTATTGACTTTCAATTACACAAATATGGTATAAATGTAGATTCATTTGTTAGAAGCAATGTTACAGACTAAAGATTATGTTGCTTCATAAAGTATCTTTTTTCAAATACTTTTCTGAGCATGAACGTGCACTCATCTGTAGTTTATCACATCAGGGGTTATTATGTTTCATTTGGTTTTATCTTATTAATATACAGAAGACATTTTATTATATGGAACAATATTGAAATTTCCTTAACTAAATTATGCTACAGTGCCATTCATATCTATATATTTGTCATACAGCTTTTGCTCTATGAAGATTCCCAGAAAAGTTGATGATGCCATAGAATGACAGGCATCTTCTGGTATACACAGTTGCATCACAGCTTGTGAGACACTGTGCTGGTATGCAGTGTAGCGCAGTGACATGGTAGGTAATAGTTTTTCCTTATTCTTCCCAATTACATGCACAGATTTACCTGGAAAAAGTCTTTCATATTACTGTCCACAGACATCTGATTGGAAGGTGATTGATCAAACCAACACTCCCCCATTTGGCTTCATGAAAACCTCCAAGAGTCTAATGGTGAGAAATGCCAAGTCAGAATACATTTTAGCAGTATTAAGAAGGAGAGGAGGCTCTGTTCATCAAGTCATGAGCAGGGTCTTCCAAAGCAGTAGAAGCTACATGAAGGATGAAGGGAGGAATGATATGGTAGAGAGAAAAAGCAGTAGCTTCAGAGGCAGTATCAGAAGCAAAGTTTTAGGGTAAGTGTTGGACTATCTCACATGGATGTTCATGGCTCACACCCCACATTTGCTGCAGAGAGGATGCGTGCAGCACTAGGTGGCTGCAAAGATTTTCTTTGAAAACAGTGGAGTTCCAAGAAATGTAACTCGCAGTGACTCTGAAGATGTCTTCATAACAGGGCTATCTTTGGTGACTAGAAGAAATTTCCTGGAGGGATAACTGTCTATTGATTCACACCTTGAGGGCTGTTAGCTCTGTAGTGGTTTTTATCCATTCAGAAAAAGTGTTCACAGCTTGCTCCTTACCTGAGCAGAAGTGATCAACGACAGTATTTTGGTCCTCAAAGATGTTCATGGTAGCTCAAGTACAGCGGTCAAAGTCATTAGAAATTAAAAGAATTATCTGGTGTTTCTCCTATTTTGTGGGCTGAGAGAAGATTGGGTTGTTGCTAATACATTCTGTAATTCCTGGATTAATGCCTCCTGCCAGTGGATAGATCAATACAGAAACTTGAGAAAAAAGTCATCAGGTATGTGAAGGCAGCACACACTGCTTTATGGAATTTATTGAGCTGTTTGTGTATGGAACTTTAGGAGACAAGGTTGATGCCAGTGTTGCAGGCTGGCCCTGTAGCTTTGAGTCTGGTTGCTTTTAGCCTCGATTAATTGCTGTAAGAGACACATGGAAATGGTTTGATAACAACCACTCTGAAACGGATTATACAGAATGGATGTTAAAGAACACTCACTGCAGCCAAGATGGTATACAGATGAGATGTAAATACTGGTGGAAGTCAGTTCCTCAGGGAGCTCTTAGGTTTCTTTGTCCTCTGGGTAGTGGTACTGGTTATCTTTTATGATAAACTCTTATCAAGGACTCTTGTGTCATGTACAATCTTAGGAGAAACAAATAAGGTCTTCTTTTGGAGTAAAAGGTAGGCAAACTTGCTATGAAATAGAATTGTTCTTACCAGAGAAAAGGCACCAGTACTAACCCATGAACAATGTTCAGATTTTTCTATGCTCAGCTTTTCTTATCATTTGGCCCTCACAGAATGCCCTGTGAGAATGGGGGTTCAGGTTCCCTTGCTATATAGAACCAGCACTTGTCAGGGCTCCTTAGGACAGCTTGACTCGATAGGAACAGAGCAAGGAAGGATTTGCACGGCACAAATCTCATATGAAATATTTACAATCATAAAGTTAAGTGTTAGAAAAATGATGATTGAGTATGTCAGTGGTTGAGCAAAGTATAAGGGGCGGAGGCAAAAGAAATACTTTCATTGCTCATGTAATGAAACGAGTGGATATTATCTAGACAAATAGAGGATTAAGAGTATTATCAAGTAATTAAGGCACTTAGGAGAGAATAAAAACACAGACCTTCTTCAATACTAGAAAAATAAATGCAAGAGTAAGAAAACAGACCACAGAGTAGAACTAATTTTTAAAAGTATAAAAGATGTCAACTTGACCTGGAAAAAAGCTGAGAAAAATGAAGTTATCTGAAAATACAATATTATATATGTACATCATTACTTATCTGAAGTCTCCTGACTCTATAATATTTAGTGATTTAGAGTTGTGCAGATTTATAAAGTGGAACATGGTGCATGTGGCATATATTTTTGTGCATCCCTTGTGAAGACTGGAGCAACACCTTATAATTGAGTACATTAATACTTCTGTAGTCACACTTTTTTTCGTTTTGTTTTCAGAAACAGGGCTAAGAATATTGTAATTAGCCTCATAATCTCTTGTTCTATTAACAATCCAGTCAATTAAAAAATAAGCCCAAGGAAGAACTTAGTACCATTAACAAAAGGAATATTGAATATATACATATATTTATAATTGATTTTATATGCATAGGTATTAGGTATCTTCTGAAGGGCTTCTCACAGGGAATTTGACCCTGCTACATATACTGTGTTCTCCTTTGAAATCTCCATGACCTGTACCTCTTGCATTCTGCATACCTGTGAAAGCCTGAAAGGCCTTTTCAATCAAATCAACCCTCAGAAACATACTCTTTATAAGACTGTAATTATCTCTCTTGAGGAAAACAACGATGTGTATGTCCAGATGTTGAATGTATTGGGGTTTGACACCTGTCACTTATTGCTAATTACTTGATGAACGTTTCGTTTTGTTTGTAAAGAATCTCAGTATGGCTCACTTCACTTAGTATAATTTTTTCCTTACAAATGGGGCAATGTCATTCTTTCTGATAGAGGCATAATATTCCATTGTGCATATGTACCACATTTTCCTGATCCATTCGTCTATGGAGGGGCATCTGGGTTGGTTCTGTCTTTTAGCAATGACAAATTGTGCTGCAATGAACATTGTTGTGCTGGTGGCATTACTGTGATTTTGTTTGTGGTCTTTTGGATAGATGCCCAAAAGTGGGGCTGCTGGGTCATAGGGGAGTTCTATATTTAGCCTTCTGAGGAATCTCCATACTGCTTGCCAGAGTGGCTGAACCAGTTTACATTCCCACCAACAATGAAGTAGGTTTCCCTTTTGGCCACATCCCTCCAACAACTGTTATTGTTAGTTTTCTTGATATATGACATTCTTACTGGGGTGAGATGGAATCTCAATGTTGTTTTGATTTGCATTTCTTTTATGGCCAGTGATGTAGAGCACTTTTTCACATGTCTCTTGGCCATTCTCATTTCCTCATCAGAGAAGTCTCTTTGTAAGTCTTTAGCCCACTTGATGATGGGGCTATTGGGTCTTTGCGGTTTTGTTTTGGAGGAAGGTAATTTTTTTAGTTCTGCATATATTTTAGATATGAGGCCTTTGTTCGTTGAATGGCCGGTAAAGATCTTCTCCCAGTCTGTGGGCTTTCTGTTTATCTTGCGAGCTATGTCCTTTGCCGTGCAGAAGCTCTGCAGTTTGATGCAGTCCCATTTGTCCAACCTTTCTTTGATTTGTAGCCTTTCTGGGTCTTTGTTAAGGAAGTTCCGTCCTGCGCCAAGGAGCCCAAGTGTTTCTCCTACTCCTTCCTTTAGTGTTTTCAGGGTGTCTCTTTTTTATTTCGAGGTCTTTAATCCATTTGGAGTTGATTCTGGTGGAGGATGATATATAAGGATCTAGTTTTAGTTTGTTGCATGTGTTGAACCAGCTTTGCCAGCACCATTTGTTAAAGAGGCTATCTTTCTTCCAAGCTATGGTCTCCCTTATTGGGAACAATTAGTACAGGTTTAGGCAAGTCACAGCAGTGGATCACAAGAGCCCAATAGCTATACCCTTATGAACACATAAGATGATGCTAAGTGAAATGAACTCCATGTTATGGAAACGATTGTTATATCACAGTTGTAACTATTTTATCACTATTATATCACAGTTGTAACTATGTCTCATGTGTATCTGTAGCTTCTATTATTGATGATGTTCTTGTATCACCTTCCTGTGGTTGTACCTACACTATCTCTGTAATCTTATCTGAGTATATTGGAAACCGTGTATAATGGTATTAGAAGTAGGAAATTGAAAGGGAATACCAAAATTGAGAGACACAGGGTAAAAAAAGAAAAACAACAATTACAAAAGCAATACTTGCAAAACAGTTTGGTCTAAGTGAACTGAACAACTCATTGGGGGAAAGGGAAAGGGGGGGAATGAGGGATGAGGTAACAAACAGTACAAGAAATGTATCCAATGCCTAATGTATGAAACTGTAACCTCTCTGTACATCAGTTTGATAATAAAAATTTGAAAAAATTAATAAAAAAAGAATCTCAGTTTTGGAGAAGTGGTCTGTAATATTTGCCTTTGGAGACTCCTGGAGACAGCAGCGTAACAGTCCTGGCAAGGGGATTTAACTAGAAATGTGAGATACTTTGCTTCCCTGGTGAAGATAATTTTCCCTTTTCTCTTGCTTTCATAGTGGCAAATGTGAGGCTGAAGCCACATGTGAGGGAGAGCACTCTGGATTGTATGTGAGCCCCAGGAGGTCATGGCAGCACCTCTGTGTTGTCAAAGCTGTTTTTGTTGTTTTTTTCCTGGTCTGTTTTTGGTTTTGATGGTTCTGAGGCTTGTACTCTGGGCCTAGGCACTGTTCCTGGGCTTCTTTGCTTAGGGCTAGCACTCTACCATTTGAGCCACAGCACCACTTTTGGCTTTTTCAGTGATTAATTGGAGATTAGAGTCTTACAGACTTTCATGCCTGGTCTGGCTTTGAGCTGTAATCTTCAGATCTCAGCCTCCTGAGTAACTAGGATTACAGGCTTGAGCCACAAGCACCTGGTTTATACTTTTACTTACATCAGGGGAAAAGTTATTGTTAGTTTAGCCACTGAGCTAGAAATTCTGTTGCATGCAGATCAATGAAACCTACTGAAATATAAGACCATTCTCTATTCACTTTATGATCTAATTAACCAATATAGAAATTCTTCCTAGGTCCTGCATCCCCTAAAAAGCTGTCTTCTCTTCAAATTTTTGGTATCTGCCATTTTCTCATCTGCCCTGGCCTTCCAATCTCTTAACCCTTTCCAGGTTCTCTACAATATTCCTAATCTGGAAAAAAACCTACAATCATTCCTAAATCCTTTCTCTATGACAATAATTCCACTAACTCTATTGTTAGGTTTTTGTTGTTGAGAACATAAATAAGATATTGAATTCACACCTCACAATTTTCACACACGTAGCAGCACCATTAACGTTATCTGTTCACTCTTTGCATTGACTAAATATGAAAGTGATTATCTTCAACTTTCATTTCCCCCCACAAATCTATAAAATCTGGCCTCTGACATTTCCATACTACAGAAAAATAAGGGTTTGTTGTTCTTGTTGTTGTTTTTAGAAATTTGGTAGGTTCTGGATGATGTCCCTTAGAGACAACGCTGATGCACAACTTGTATAGGCCTATACCTAGGGTGTGTGAGATATAAGAAAGAACAGAGTTGCTCAAAACAGGCCCAGAATAGACATGATCTTCCTTAGTCATGGATGGTCAAACTTTTTAATTCCACATTTTTAAGACATATGGTTTAGCAAAAGTGAAATCATTTGGGAGAATAATTTCCATAATTAATACTAATAATTCTTACAATAGGTCATATGAACATACCATATATAAGTATAGACAAGTAATTAACTATCAAGGACTTCTCTTAACTATCAAGTTAAACTAACTTAAAAATCATATTTCTTGACAGAAATATGTCACATTATCATTTTTTCTCAAATCTTTATTATAAGGTCTGTCAAGCTAGCTAAAATATGTTTCAGATATTGCTAAGACTTGTATAAGAAGAAATAGTTCAGAAACAATAATAGAAAGCAATTGTGTATGAGAACTAAACAGAATTTTCATTCAGAAATATTCGAAATGAAAACTCAGATCTTCATTCTGCACACCTGGTTTAATATGTTCTTTTTGTGAGCACCCTTCCTATTCACTCTAACTAGGTGTTCAGTAAATGTGAAGAGAGAAACAACATTACTGACAACTTAGAGTCTTCATTTGTCAGATGATGCTCGGCCAGAATTGGGTATCAATTTTGATTCACTACTTTCAGAGCAGCTAGAGCAGAATAAATTAGATTAGTAGGCATGAATAAATCTTAATTTTGTAGAGATTTATACCTGTCGAATAATAAACACAGATAAATGCTTCTGTATCCAACAACTTGCATCGATTTGGATCTTGCAAAACTTAAATGGTAGCCTGAAATTAAATTTGTGATGACACAATAAATGCAACCGAAGATAGTGACAGTATAGATCAGTACACAGGAAGTGGAGCTAGCAGGGACATCTTGGCCAGGAAGAAATGTGGTAGCCAATAGATTGTCTGCTTAAGTAGATAATTGAATACAACCACACACACACACACACACACACACACACACACACACACACACATATTTATATTCATGGAGATGGAAAAGCCAGGTTAGTATCAGGGATAAAAGGAATTGCACCATTTTGTACATTATTTTATTGTAATAATAAAGGTGATGTACAGAGGAGTTTCAGTTGCACAAGTTAGGTAATGAGTACATTTCTTTTTGAACAATATTAGCCTTGCCCTCATGTCCTCCCAAAGTTTCCCTCCCACCCTCACCCACAAGTTGTATAGTTCATTTTCAACATAGTGTCTAGTGAGTACCACAGTTGCATTTGTTCACCCATTTCTGTGCCCCCTATGTCCTTCCAAAGACAGACTAATGAACAAATAACACAAAAAGAAAAAAAAAAACAAGAACAAGGAAAAAAATCCTCTTGTTTCAGTTTAATAACTGGACCCTTAAGACTGAAAATATAACTAGTGTTTTCAATTTATCTTTTAACTTTGTCCTTTAAATCAAGAAGCTGATTTATCATTAATTATATGACTGGAACTAAATTGTAAAGCTATGTTACTTAGAAAGTGTGGCTGCATTTGTGAAGAACTAAACCAAAGGGAGCCGAGATGGGGAATAACTTTTTTGTTTTACAGTTACCTTTCCTACATTTTGAATTTTATATCATGAGTAGATAGCATCCATTTTAATAATTGAATAACAATAGACAGAGGAAATAAAACACATGAATACCCCCCGTATAGAAGAATACCCTAACATTAGCCTCAATAGTTGTTAATTCAAGATTTTCTATGAGGACACTGCTTACCTTGTAAGATGTCCTCCTGCACTCAGTGTGCTTCTTTTCTTCCTAGTGCATTATAACATCTTTTCTGTCTTTTTTATTCTCAAAGTTACTTTGGGTGCCATGACTTTTGCCTTTGCCATCCTTTTATTTCTCTAAGACACTTCCCATTTCTTTGCATTCAATAAGAAGTTGAAAAATAACCAAGAGACAAAATGAACAGCGTGATTTCTCATTCCTAGAACCTTTGTATGAAGCCAAAATCAATAGCAGTGCAGTGGGCCTGGTGGATGAGTGGCCAACAAAAGTGACCAGATATCTTATGGACACTGAATGTTTAATAGTCAAGAACTCCAGATGAGGGAGGTGTGAAAGAAAGCATCATTAAGAAATCATATATATATGTATATATATATATGATATATGCCATATAGTCATATATATATATAATATATACACATACATTTGAAATTTTAAGGTGAGAGTAAGAGAAGGATGTATTAATGAGCAGCTAAAATGAATTTGCAATGAATTTCAAAAAGTGCATTTTGAAATGTGGAGGAGCTCTCCTAATCTACTCAGATGACTCTCAACATCTTACTCTCAACTTAAGTCTTACCTGTGTCTGTCTTTGTTCATCTTGAGGTGAGAATGCATTAGGACTGACAAACAGTAGAATGGATGTCATAAGTTTGTAACATAAAAGAATACCAGGGCCATAAAGAACCTTAATGATGACCTCACTCCAGGCTCTTCTCAGTTTAATGGGTGAGGTTATTTAGAGACTGAAAGTTCTATTCCCAAGAGGCTCCTCTTTTTCGTAATTTGTTATCCCTTCTATCTTTCACAAAATGAAACTCACATTTGCACTTGACCAGGGAGAATTTTTTTTTTCTGAAATCACTGAGGAGTACAAAATAGCAATCACAAGTGTATAAAAGTAATAACGTTAGGAAGACCTCTTCTGGAATGAGTACCTTATTCTGGGATGCTTTAGGGTGGCTAGTTTTCACACTAGGTGAAAGTGAATTGACATCAATTAAAATCTAGGAAGCTGTAGCAAAACTCAAATCATTGCCTCAGGCTTTCAGAAGCAATCTCTAAAAGGAAAGTTTCACAAACTCTTTTTGACATCCATCCATTAGAATGTGAGAGGCCATTCATGTAAAAGATAGAACAATGAAGAAAACTGCTCTGTAGCACCAGATATTAAATGTCCATGATTTAGGATAAGTGTAAAGTGAATTGTTGGTTTTATTTTTCTGCTCTTCATCTTCTAAACTCCACTGGGTTGGTTATTTGAATTGGAAAAGTTGAAAGCTTGAACCGTTCTTTATTAGAAGTAGCATACTTATGTACATGTGATGCTATTATTTAAACCCTGCATGAAAACATGTTTCTTTAAAAATTCATTATTTAATCTCTCAGAGAGATCTGTAATCACTTAGGAAGAAATGAACTATTATATTCTTCCTAATAGACACCCTCTCAAAGTCCCTGAGGTCTACTGTAGCCTTGAACTCCACCTCAGCAAACCCAATCTGTCTGACTGCTGTTGGCCAATTTGCTTATAAATTAACTCTCTTCAACTACCTCTAGGAAATGGCTATCAAGAAGGAAGCAAGAGCCTAAAGCGGCTAGATTTTCCTGAAAGGTTGGATAATAAAAGTGAAGAATTGGATATTGCCAAGATAAGTGGGGCAGATTGTGCAAGCAAGAGAAATCAAGAACACCCCACTGCTGTAGTTTCCTCCTCCAATTTCCTGGAGGCATGTTCAGGCCGAGTGGAGAGACTAAAAATTCATCAAGAACAAAATGTCATCAGTCAGTTTCAGGCTAATGTCTAAAGAAATGCTGATCTTCGACTTTAGGCTGTCTATTTTAATGTAGGAAGCAGATAAAATGTATCCAGGAAAAGACTGTGATCATGTAGCTAACCTCTCAAGATTTTTCAGCCTCGGGTTGGCACCGTTCAAATATTTGAAAGGGAATTAAAAGGGAAAAGTCAACCATCCAAAGTCTTCTATGACTACACTGCTGCTGGTACTAGGAGCATTTGAGATTGGATTTGTCTTCGTTCATAGTTGCTTGGCACACTTAATATTGATGATAAGAAGTAATTGCAGAAGTTCGTTTCACAACTCCACTGCAGAGGAATGGCCTCAGGTAGAAGCATACACTGGCTTGTCAGGTGAGGATGAATACATTCTGCATTGAGTAGCACACAAAAGCAAGTCTTTCAAGTGCCATTGCTCCTAGAAGGTAGGGAACACTTGGCATTGTGAGACATCTTCCTGTGTTTATCTCCCTTTTTCCCTAAAGAAGACTCAAAAATGAGTCTTAACTCTCCCAGAGGTTATACTTATCTGATTTAAGCCACATTCAAAGAGAAGCAAGTGTTATCCATGTTTCTGGGAGCATTTTCTTCCTCAGAATCACAGTGTTCATCTCAGTGTCATTGTAAAAGCTGGGCAACTATTTTTCTGAACTTAATAAAATAATAGGTATTATTATAGCTGAAAATTTATTTTTGACTTACAATGACTTCAATCATTATTCTATTGTGAGATTCTCTTTCTTTGTATGAGTATTGTCCTTATCAAATATACAATTTCAATTTCTACCCCAAAAGAGTAGAATTATGATACAAGGGAGCATTTATTCGTTGCTATAAACACTGGAATCGAAAGAAATAACTACAGTGACTCTCCAAATAATAGCAATAATAATACCTCAGTATGTGCTAACAACAGTCTGGAGAATTTAATTCTATGACTTCTAATGCTTAAAATGGCTTTTTGAGAAAGGCTTATTTTTTTTTTACAGTTCCAATTTTTATAAATAAGCAGAACACAATTTAAGCCTGGCTTGTAAGTGACTGTTTTGAAACTGAAAGCTAAGGATCTATGATTTCAGAGCCATTTCTATTATGCTACATGGGACTTCTTATTCTGATATTAAATTACAGGCATTAAAAGTTTAGAAACCTTGTGCAAAAATTGGAAATCTGCTTTGTTCTCATAACTCAATATTGCTCCCATGGCTTGGCCCACTGACTCCCTTCCCCAAATTCTCCAGCCCAGTCTTCATCCTAGAATTTTAATCTAACTATGAAAGCCCCTTACTATCCCCCACTTGCTCCTAGATAATAGGCACCCTGAGTAGGAACTAAGTGGATGGGGCAGGAGATTTGCTCAATGAGCTACTGAGCAAGAGCTACACCATAAACTCCTTGAAAATCTCCAGCTACCTTCAACATTGTTCCCACCTAGGACCCTACTTAAGTCCCTCCATTCCTATTATCACTCCTGTCCCCTGACTTGCTTCAGATCACCTTGGTACTCTCTCCAACTTTCCATTACAGTTGATGTGTTCTGTTGAGCTCACTTTCTGCTCTCTCTTCATTCTAATACCCTCATGACTCCTTTTCCTAAAAATTCGTCTATTTCCTTTCTTTACTTCTCTCCTTATCTGAATTTTTTTTTTAAAGAATTTTTGTTATGGAGACTATAGAAGTAGAATCCAGTAGATGTTCAGTAGATGTTTGTTGTTTGGTTTATTTCAATATTGAATACAAAACTCATGAAATACAACCTTGAAAAATAAAATAAAAAACTTCAAGTCTAATTAGCACATACAATTTTAGTGGTACTTCCAGATTGGAAAATTAAAGGGTCCAGAATAATTATGTAGGAACTTTAGTATTATGTTGAAAAGTCATAGCTTACTAGCTGTGAAATACTGCCATTTCCACTTAATTTTTCTCACTTGTTAATTTGTTTCTTCACATTATTCGAACAAATCTAATAGCAAAGCACTTGTATTCCTGTTGCATTGTATTTTTGCAGTGTCTTTTGAGTGCTTTCCCATGTGACTACTCACTAATCCAATGGAGATTTTTTTTTGAGGTAAACCCTTGAAAATTAACCACCAAAGTTCTCATGAATAACATAAAATAGACCTACTTCTCTTTATATGTCTCTTTGAAGAATGTATAAAATAAGAGGTGGCCTTTTGGATACCATAAACAATGTTCATAGTATTTGAGGACAGATCCTAAAGATCCAACTTTGGAAAAATAATAGTTTGGTAAAATGGAAATGAGGTGTTTTTCATGGATTATAAACTCTGTCACATAAATGATAATCTTTACAGAATCATGGAGAGGGAGAGAAGAGTATGATGAATAGTAAGAATATACTGATTTCCATATCTGCTTATGAGCAAGGGTCAAAGATAGTTGGTAACAATGGTATATGAGTAGTTAAGGTGCTGTTAGTAAAAATATTATTACACACTCAGACAATATTTAGGTAGAAAAGAAAAAGTATAAGTCAGAGATCAGTGAAGATACAGATGGCTTTATTTTTTGTAGATAAAGATCAAATAAAATGATTTTATATTCCACCAAATATAGATATGAAGATACCTAAAATTAAGATGGCATGCACCAAAACACAATGCAATGAAGTCAGCTGATGGAAGTTTAAGAAGAGGATAGGCACTGAAGGCTGACTACTCATAATGGAGTAAGCATGCAAAATTAAATACTGAAAAGAAATATGCAATCTTTCAAGTCAACAGAAGATACAAAAGTAAACAGATACCCAACATAAAGCAATGAAAGCAGAAAACAAGCAGGCATTAAAAACAGCTGTGTCCCTTATATTAACCATTAAGTAGCTAATCTGATCAGTTAAAAGAACCCTTCAGTTAGATTTAAAAAAAAATCTAAATAGATGCTGCACATAAGAGATAGGCATTGAAACAAATTGACTCAGAAAAGATGAAAATGATGACCAAAGCAGAACAAGCCAAAGAAGGATAACAATATAAATAATAGACAAGATTGATTTCAGTATAAAATATAAAGTGGGATAGAGAAGGAAACCTCATAATTATAAAGAGTGCATTTTTTTTGCCTTTGGTCTCTTAGGACTTATCACAATCCTTTTATAATGGATATGTAATTTTTCTAATGTGAAAATTGAATACATAGAAGACAGAAAAAATGTGGCAAATTCTTGACTTGAAATTAAGTGAGGTTTCTCTATTTTAGTCTTTGATTTAATGCAAGCTAATCAGACGTGCCATGAGTTCCTGTTAATTTTTTTTAAATGACACATTTTTACAAATGTCTAATGATAAGTAGAGGTTCTAGTGACTATATTTAGGCTCTTGGTGTTTTAAAAAATTATCTTATTTTTATTTGGTATTTGCCTTAATTAATCTGAATACATTCTAATACAACAGTGGATAAATTAGAGGAAAATTAGACAATGAATGGGAGACACATCTGTCCTTCACCCACTTGTTCACGCTCAGTAGAAGACACTGTTGATGGTAAAGTTCTGGCCTCTTCTTTCTCCTCTTTCAGTTCCCAAGTCAAGGACTCTCCATTTCAGAAACTGTAGTAAGTTTAGCTCAGGGAGCTGCTAGTCTCTTGGAGTTGCTGGTACTATCATAAATTATAAACCCCGATGTGTTCCCTTTAATATGATACGTAGATGATAGGTGTTCACAGCACTGGAAGTGGATTGATTCCTTAGAGACAGATTGGAATTTTCATCACTGTCATCTGAATCTCCAGAAAAGATTCCCCACGAACCAACTGATTTCAAATCATACAAGTTACAGAGGAAGAAATATGGATAAAGGTCTCTTTTACCTCAACAGTGTTCAGCCAGCTGATGCTGAAGTCAAGCCAGATGAAAACTCACCTGCTCTTATTCCTCTTGCCTTTTCTCCAGTAACAGATCCTCTAGCCAGCCTGTGACCCTGTCTGGATCAATCGTGAATCAAAGATCCAGTTAGTGTTTTCCTGACTGGAAATTGACTTTCTTGCTTAATGGCTGCCATCTTATTTATTGGAGTTCTAAAATTGTTGGTTTGCTATGTCGTGGCAATTGCTGACTTGGGCAATAGATAGAAATGTAGATTCATTCTTGTGTTAATGAATTCATTAGTCAGAAAGCTAGCTGAAAAGACATAAAAAAATACTAAATTTGCAATGGGAAAGCTGTGTTTTCTATGCCGAGTTTGAAGAACACTAATGTCAATCAGTGTTCTGTTGAAAAATGGTACCAGAGGTCAAATGCTTTAGGGAAACAAAGTTAAACAGGTTACCTTCCTTGAGGGCTTCTCTGAACTCATTTTATGATAATGTGCACAGTAAGTTGCCAGGAAGCAAGTTAACCAGGAAGCAGTCCTTTCACACTTAATGGTAGAGCTTCTGTGCCTCAAAAAGCAGCCTGTCAACATCTCTGGAAACCAGGGTTCTCATGGACCTGTAAATTGGAAAGTGCTACATTAAGGCCACAGTTTCAAGGTTTTAAAATATCCATGGTCCTTCAACTCCTACAGCACAGGCTCTGAAGTAATGTCAGGAGTTTCATTCTGTCTTCTGAAGTTTAGACCATCTCATTTATTACACAATAGTGTTGATTTAAACACACATATTTTGATCTGAAAGATACAGCCATACCTCTGACAACTGTCATCACTTAATTGGTATCCCTAAACACTGGGTCTGACAGGCCACAGGGTAAGCCTCAGGTTGTGATTCATGTCTTCAGACACATGTGTATAAAATGTGATATTCTTGTTTTAGAATTCTAATGAACTTTCTGAATCTGGGCCAATGCAGCAAGTCAGAGAAGCACAATAATTTGCAGCACAGCAAAGATTGCAGTAGTCTACTTGATGAGAATAAAGTAACTTGCTCAATTTTTCTCTCAGAAATCACACTTGAATATATTTGTACAAAAACTAAGTATCAACTGGGTGCTGGTGGCTCATGCCTGTAATTCTAGCTACTCAGAAGGCTGAGATCTGAGGATCGTGGTTTGAAGCCAGCCTGTGCAGCAAAGTCCATGAAACTCCTATCTCCAATCAACTACCTAAAAGCCACAAGGCGTGGTGGTTCAAGTGCTAGAATGCTAGTATTGAGCACAATATACTCAGGGACAGTGTCCAGGCCCTGAGTTCAAGCCTCAGGATCATCATCATGCACAACAACAAAATCAAAGTATCATTCCCAGGAAGGCAGAATTTTCAGTGTATTGCTATTCTTTGCATCAATTCTTATTAGCAAGAGTTGCTCATGTTTCCTGGGCAACAGAAAATTTAAGCTATGTAAATCTCTTTAAATTTGAAACTAGGTAGGTCAAGACATGACAATTAAGAAGTATAGTACTAATTCATTTCTTAGGAACAATATGGAATTTCATTGACAGTTTGTGATTGCTTTTGTTTTTATAATACTTAATAATATGGTTTAATTAAATTTTCAAAAAATAATAGAAACTTTTGGATTTCTTGAAATAATTTTGATTTAAATTGTTAATATGTACGAATTATGCAAATTATGCATATTTTGCCTTTTGATGCTAGTAGACAATTTTGAATATTTTAGAGAAATAAAATATTATGAAGCACAAACAATTTTATTCTAATTTTTTCACTAATTTATGTTTTGTATGAATACAAATGTTTTACAGTTTGGGTGCATTTTACTTTTTTATTTTTTAGTTCAACTGTATAACTACAGTTATAACAGCATGATTACTGATTTTGTTGGTCTAAAAGAAAATATCAATGTATAAAAAGTACACAATATTATTGTGTATCTAGAATACCTAGACACATAAAATATAGATACTTTTCATTTTTATTGACATAAAACAATAAACGTATTTCTTATTAAAATAACAACCAAAGAAAAACTAGGGCCCATGGCCAAAAGACAATGAATGTATGTGTGTGTTTGCGTGTGTGTGTTTATGTGTGTGAATGTATATCTTTATATATTATATATCAATATCTTAAATTTCTCATTATGAATGCCAGTTTGACCAAGTAGAAGGTTTTAGGTATTTTATTCAATAGTTTTTAAAGCTTAATCTATAGCTTCCAAATATATAGGCATATAGTACATGAACTTCTATTTCTTCTCTTGCCCTTGTCTGCAAATATCAAGTGCTGGTCTTGGTTTCTGTGACTCCTAGGTACTTGCTTGTGGTAGGAAGGACATAGGATAAATAGGAGTTTGTCTTCCAGAGTCTTCCTGTGCATCCTGGATTTCTCACTTCTGCTGTTTAGCTGTTCTCTGCCCATGTACAGAGCAAACAGAGCATAGAGACCACTGTTCTAGAACTTTGATGCTTCCACAGAGTTCATTTCAAAGATTTAAAGGCTTTCACAGATTCCAGGGATAATAAAAAAAGATGAGCATTGTCAGCATTCAATGATCTGGACCTTGAAGCAACATCTGAGGTTCACTAGATATCAGAACTGAACAAGCAAAGAGGACATGCAGTAGAGGACTGTGAGAAGTTTTCCTTCAGCCTCCGGTGCTGGGCGATATAGAGGATTTATGTCAGGATTTACTGCCTAATCTTTAGAGTTCTTTGAAAATAAGCTTATGCTGTAAACACTATCATATAATATATATGGAGTATTCAGCATCTGATTATTATAATGCTACCTGATCATGTATTATTATTATTATTGTCCTCATCATCATTTACTGGTGTTTTTATTTGACTTGAGTTTCTGGCTAGTTAAGTTTCAGGATGAGGAAATTAGAGAAAGATCCTTTGTTTTGTGGTGAACCTTATTATAAAATAAACATGGAGTGTTTGGTCTCTGAATATTATAACCATATCTGATGATTTTAGTTGAGTGTCTGTTTAGTTTAGTCAAATTTGTATGATGAGGAAATTAGAAAAGGAAACCTTCTCAGGCAATGTTGTGTTACATGGATTTAATCAATGCATTGTTTTTTTTTTTGTGTTTGTGAATGTGTGTGTGTGTGTGAATGGTTGAGATTGAGTTCTAATTCTGCTTTCAGTGAAGGGATGTCTTTTTTTTAAGTGAAATTTATGTACATGAAAGAAAAAGATAGGCAGAGGTACGCAAGGTCTAGAGTCTAGATGGTGTGGCTTGGTAAGTGTGG
Organism: Perognathus longimembris pacificus; assembly: GCF_023159225.1. Classification (NCBI taxonomy): domain Eukaryota; kingdom Metazoa; phylum Chordata; class Mammalia; order Rodentia; family Heteromyidae; genus Perognathus; species Perognathus longimembris. Next base: position 41,441,368 of record NC_063162.1, read on the forward strand.
TGCCTCCTTTCACTTTTCCAAATACTCATAGATCCTGGAGCTAGAGTCTAGTTCTGTGATGGAGTGTTTGTTGGAGAACTAGCTGAATTAAAAGGTCCTGAAAGCCATGTCCCTTAGTGTAGCTCACCTCTATTGAAATACAGTTTGCAATATATTTTCTTATGCGGTAAGTTAAGGGAGCTCTAAATAGATTGAGTTTTTCTACACAGAGATGAACATGTATTGATTTTTATTAGCTTGCAGGTTTTTCATTATATTATTTAGTCCTGAGGCCAGAAGATCTCTTTATCTTATTGATTTGATTCCTTAACCCTCACAAAAGGTCTGCAGTTGATTTTTTTTAAGGTTCTCAAATGCCTCTTTAGGGTCCTTGATTCTAGGAGGATGAGCTGCTTTTAGAAAAAAAAATACCTCAAAATGTGGGAAAGCTACTAAATGTGTTCAATTTTTTTTGAGAGTGAAAAGATATATAAGGACTTCGCCATAAAGAACAGCCATTGTGCAATTGCCATAGGAAACAAGCAACCCAAACCATCATTGCTTACTTTACAAACAGGAACTGATACTCACGGTGGGGAATTTTAGAGAGTGATTTATACTTTTCTAGTCATACTTAGTGAATGAAACACTGGGTTGCAATGAATGCTTTTGCTTACTTGCTTGGTTTACCTATGATTACTTCAAGGACGGTCTACAGTACTAAAGAGATAAAACCATGTCCAAAGTAGTAAGAAGCCTTGAGCTTTAAAGACACAAAACAATGTAAGCTAGATACATCCGTCAAAGAAACTACAATTAGACAGAATAGATTAAGAAATTCCTTTCTCCTTTTATGATTAAAGAAACTCAGTGCTGGAAAGGGAAGAATTGTCATATAAATGCCGGGTGTTGTAGGAACTTCAGTCCAGTTGGGACCAAATCTAGATGTCAGATATGTATGTATCTGGGGGATCTTTAAGATAGATAAGACTTTTCTTTCTTTTTTTTTTTTTTTAAGAGAGCCTCCTATAAGAGCTTTTGGAGCTACCATGATGTGGAACAAAGAATAAAAATATTGGTGTAGGATATCTTGTCATGATGAGATTGGGGGTTGTCTGCCCCTTTCCCAGGGGATAATGACTCCTTCAAGTTTCTGTAGCTCCTTGAGCTCATGTAGACATTGGCTGGGTCAGAAATCTTCTTGGGCAATGTAGAGGCAGATGGTCAGGACACACCACCAAAAGATAACTTTACCGATTGGTCTTACTAGAGATGGAATGATGATAATCTTTCTATAGAGAGATTACTAGCATGGTGTGAAACATGCTCCATTATCAAATGAAAGAAGTATCATCTGAATGCAGAGAGCAGCTAGAAATAAGACAAACGGGAAATAAAGAGATTCTTTCCTGATGGAAGGACTTAAAAATATCATTTTCTATACATTGTTATCTTAAATTTACCTAATAATTGGAGTGTCTATCTGTTAGTTAATCAGATTTATACAAAAGAAATACATTTTTTGGGATTTTGGGGAGGGCTGTTTTGCAATTTGGAGCCAGGTACCTGCAGAACTCAAATCCCTACCCTGTCATAGAAACTGGGAGGCAAAGCTCATGTCACATGCTCACATTTCAAGAAGATGGTTTCCAGGTCCTCAAGAAAGACATTCCTGGATTGTGAAACTGTCGAGAGACTTTTAGGAAAAGATGTAAACACATTTGTGATAACAACATTACAAAAGAAAAATGCTCTAAGAACATGGAGATATTGCTTCAATTAATTTTGACAGAGAGAATTAAGCTTCTAAAATTTTTATTTGATACAGCACTGACATCCTAACTGCGTTTAAGTCTTTTTGAGGTTTACACCCTTTGAGTATCAATCTTAGACAGAGGAGGAAAAAGGTGGGGAAATCACCAGTGCAACTAAATTTTATTCCTGACATGCAGCTGAATTCGAGTAGATTTACTTGGAAGCTAGAGGAAATGAGACTTGCAGACATTATGTCCACAAGTGTGCTTCAGCCCCTTTGACTTGAAGTAGCTGGTCAGTGTGTGGGTGAACAGCAGCAGTAACTTCATCACCTGTGGGCCATACTGTTGTATGGGAATTCCTTTGCAAGATGCAGAGATGCCACATTTTGAGAGGTCAAATCAGGAGTCTCTATTAGAAAGCCAGAGACTGTGAGTGGACACATGCCCCCAGAAAACTTGCATTCTGGAATACAACTTAACACTGCTAGAAAACGAAGCTATGAGGGTAGTAAAGCAAAGAAAGAGCAGAAAAGCAATCTCAACAAATGATCGACTCTAACAGAGAGCCAAAGTGGGACACCATTGTGACCTTAGAAGGGTCAGGAGACTTGATGCATGTTGACAAATGGCAGATAAACTGGTCAGGCCTAAATAGGGTCATTGTCAGGGGGGCAGGGTCTCAGAGAGTTTGAGAGTCTTGCCAGTACACCAGTTTGTGGCACAGGACTGACAAATCCAAGAACCTATTGTCCAAGTCTCCACCCCAGGCCCTAGGAATTCAGGCATGCCTATAACATGGGAGTGGGACTTCACCTTCATCTACCAAGAAGACAAGTTAGCACCATTTAAACCCAACTCCTTATTTTCTACGATGTGGCCAAGATGGTGCCAGTTAGACTCAGTATCTTTATTTCAATCCCTGCACTTATGATGTATACTATGATGGTATGCAAATGGTTGAAAGATACTGGCCTACTGTCCTTGTTCCTTGGATATTCAGTCACTTTGGAGAATGTAGCAATGACAAGTTGTAGCGGTTCCCTCAGTGCCGAGATAATTGGAACTCAGTCACTGTGTGTTAAATGAATGGACACAAGATGGACAGCCATTATAGGTGGATGGGAGACCTGGAAGCTTCAGGGGAAGGTAGCTCAATGTATGTACACAGAAAACTGAAAGTGTCAAATTTGAAGGAATTAGTTCATATCATGCCCAAGGCAATCACTTAGAGAATCCAGTCTACACAGAGAGAAACCAATCAGTATTTTTCAAATGTCACACCACATTAGGAGGTGTAGACAAAGGGTCCTTGCTTTTCCCTTATGTAGAAACACTGGAGAGTTGAGTGGCTTAGAACCACTTTGTATATTTGGCCCTACTATTTTATTTATTGTTAGCATCTGGATTCCTGAAGCTCTCCTCTTTCAGATATCATGGTCAATTGGCTGTGACTGAGTAAAGGAATTTTATAGAGCTATCATCAGTTGAAGAATGTATCCTGAAGTGATCAAGGTTACATTTTTATTTCAGAATACTTGGTGAGAGGTGTGACCTGATTTCCAAAATTAAAGATGATGAAAGCCCTTACTATTGGCTTTTAAATTATTTTCTAAAGCCCACTTTTCAATCACTGAGCAGCTTTCTGAATACCTCTCTTGTGGCAGGGACTTGTTATAAACAGGAGTCTCTAGACAAATTCTTCACCTCCAATAAGCTCATGGCTTTGCAGAGGAAAGATCTACAAATAGATACATTACAATGCCTTATGCAGATAGATATGAGAATAGTAACTAGGAAGAAAAATGAAATCCTGAGTGCCTCCCTTTCCCTGAATGTGAACTGTTTCATTCTACATTGCCACATGAGAAAGAGTTCCCAGGGCAACACTAAGATTTTTGAAATTTGAAAATTTCAGTCTATTTTTCTAATGTCCCTCATTAGTCATATGGTTTAGCAATTCATTCAATGAGTCCTCCTGAGTGAAAGCATGATTGTTATTTGCATAAACAGATAATCCCTTTAGCAATATGTAAAATGCCACTCTCAGATTTTTATCATCTCTATGCTGTCTTGAGCAGTGTTGTAATTAAATCTAATTAAGTAGATTTATGGTTTGGAACACTAATAGTCATGAATACACGTCCCCTGAAGCTATTTACTCAATTTATACTTTATGTTTTTTAACTTCCTTCAATTATACATAGTCTGCTAAATCCTCCATTTGTTTATTTATTTATTTATGAGAGATAAGGCTTAGAACTATATGCTATAGGAAGTTTTTACAATGGATTTTTTGGTGCCCTGTTCTGCCACTTGTTTCTAAGATAGTTTATCACAAAAGAAAATTGTCACATATTTTCTAGACCAACAGAAAATTTCTGCAAAATTGGAATGGGAAAAATATGTATAAGAGAACCAATGTGAATTGAATTGGTTTAGAAAAGTAGGGAAATAAAAGACAAAATAAAATACAATAGTCTAATGAACACATGTTAAAACACCTATTGAAATTCATGATCAATCAAAGACATTCATATTCAAGCCATGATCAGATGATCTGTTTAACTACTAAATTCAGAAGGCAAAATTTGGATGTGCAAAGCTTGGCAATGATAGAATGAAATATTGTATCAGTAGTGTGTTGACAATGTACAGTGTTGCTAGACTTTCTTAGAAGGAAGTTTGGTTATGTTAGTTAGAAGACATGACATCAATATTCTTTCTGTCATTTTTGGTGGTGGTACTGGGGCTTGACTTCAGGCTTGCCCTCTTACAAAGCTGTCCACCTGAGTGATCCCACTTGCTTGCATGAAAGTCATATTCTTAAGGCAACAATTACATTTTAGGCACCTAGTTTAAGTTATACATAAAATTGTTTATATTATGTATATATATATTTGTATGTATGCATGCATGTATGTATTTAATATAGAATTTTGATTTTAGAGTGGATTTAGTTTCATAGCAAAATCAAGGGGAAGGTACAGAGAGCTCCTTCATGTCCTGTCTTGACTGTTTTGTTATGCCATCTCACTAACTTAGTAATAGGAAGAATGTTTAAATTAAGGCTGGTGCATCAATAATTTTAGAATATTATAGTCATATACATGTGTCAGGCAGTATAAACATTGGCAGTCATGTTTTTAACCACCAACTAAGGACACATGATGCTTATAAGTGGATTATTAGGCCTTATTTGGATCCTAATCTAGTTCTGGTATTTCCTGACATGTGATCTGATGTCTTCATCTGGCAGGCTGGATTAATTGACACCTATTTACTGAGATATTTATGAAGTTTAGATGACTTAGATAATTAAGGCACTCAGAGGACTGCCTGACACAAAGCAACTGCTATGTGTCATGATCATTCCTCCTTATTTCTATTATTTTGTCAAGTGAGAAACACTCCACATGATTAACTAGGTCTCTGAGACCAACTTGTATTTTTCACCAAAGCTTTAAACGTACACATTATATTTGAATGAGAAATAATAGTTTAGAATGTCGAAAGACTACTGATAATGATAATTGAACCAATCTGTTTAACCCACAAAATTGAGGAATATGAAAAGCATATCTTTTCTGCATTAAAATAATTAAACTTAATTACATCTAGATTTCTAATTCCACTGATGATAAACATGACATTTTCCAGGTGAACAATCACTCAGTTTAGCACCTTAGATATTTCAGGTATCTTTGAGGACACCACAGTGGTGTAGTCCTAGAAGTGCCCTGAGATTAAGGAAGACATTATTAAGTATTATTCATTAGAATGGGCTCTGGGGTTCTGGCTTTTTATTTTGTTGACATTAACTGACTTTTTCTTTTCTTTACCTTTTTTTGTAACCACTTGTGTTATCAGCCAGCTGCCTGGGGTTCTTTAGCACTATCCTGATAGAAGTTTTACGTAGGCAACGATAAGCTCCTCCAGTTATTTTGGGCCCTTGGTAGAAATTTGCAGGTGAAGGACTGAGAGTGGATGGCAGTGGGGGGCAGCAGTTTGGGACTCTGATAATTAGGCCATGGCATGGGATTAGCTTCTGCAGCAGAGGGGGGAATCTCTGAAAAATGATGCTGACCAATGGTGGCCAGTTCTACTTCGTCTGAAGTTGTGCTACCAATATTATCTATTGCTGGCTGCTGCCTGCCTCTATCACTTTGGTCAGTTTTGTCTATTGTGTGAACAGCTTGCATTCCTACTTTTTCTTTTTGTTACCAACTGAGCAAAGGTGGCAAGACCATTTGAAAGCATGTCTTTGGTGAGACCTATTATTATCACATCAGGGAGAAGCCAGGACTTTTCTACCTCACCAAGTGAGTCACGGAGTTTACTTATATAGCCAGAAGGGGGTGGGTACAAGGGTGCTGGTTGTTCAGAAGTGTTACTTTTCTCTTTAGGATCTTGAATGGACTTTTGATTATAGAAAGGCCTTTACTGTATTAACATGTTTTTCTGCATTTTATCCTAAAGCATAGAACAATTTTTACCTAATAGCATGTTTCCAGTTATGGCTGAGGTTGAAAAATGGGGGAACCATGTGACAAATGCAAATGCAGAAATTTCTTATAAACACCCAAATTTCTGATTTCTCTAAAACATTTTTAAAATATAGTAACATGGTTTCACATTTGATCCCCACCAGGAGAACTTCTGTAACCTGTCACTTACTGTTAGTTTCCTTACAGGCACTTACTTTAACTGAGAACCTTAGAAGGAAGTTAGGTTGGAACCTTTACTTTGAATGGAAGTGTCAACTCCTATTTAGTCCTGTTGGTTCCCTCACAGCTCAACAGTAATCATCAAGAAAATATCTTCTCAGGAGAGGACAAACAGAATAGGAATGGAATGAAGGTAGACTGTTGAACTCTCTCAACTAGTATGGTGCTAGGCATCCAGGGAAAAACAAGTATTTTGCAGTGCTGAGATGGTTCTAGATAGTCACATGCTAAAGATTAGCCTGTACTAAGCAATAATGAAGAATGTCACGATGTTTTCTATATCAGTTCAGATTTGCATATGGTGCGAGGCACTATTTATCTCTATTTTATAAATAAAGTTCGGAAAGTTAAGAACCACGGTAGAAGAGCTTGTTCTTCAGTTCAGGTTGGCTTAACAGAAAAGACTGTGTGTTCCTGTTAAGTTTATGAAGACAAACATTTACATTATTGAAATACTTAATATGTCCTTAACCTGGAGGTGCAATACTCTATAAAGAAGAATATGAATGCAATGGATCTGCATGTAAACTCAGCATGTGTCTGAATCATTATCTACATTTTTCTGAAAAGTAGTATAGTTTTCATTAGATTCTCACAAGGAAACAGTGACCCAGGGAAAGGCAAAGGGATAGGAATCACTGATTAATGTAGGCACTTAGAATCAGGAAGATTTACAAATTTGGCTCCAGGCACAAAATATCTGTTGTGTTATAATCTACTATCCCAGCATAGACAAATTCTTCACAGTTCTTTTGCTTCTCCAGGTGAATATAAGGTTTATTTTTTCTCAATATTCAAATAAATACCCTATTTTAAAAATGATGTTAAGAATACACTGCATGCTCTCTTTCTTTCTCATTCTTTTCTTCTTGATCCATTCAGTCTAAAAGCAAAGGAGGGTCAAGATAATATGCAATGCTATACTGGGAGGTGTTGAGAACCCCCAGCCATAAAAAGTGCTGAGAGGCAGTGGCCTGCTGGGCTCGGGTCGCCTCCCCTGGCGCGAAGGTTCAGGCTCTACGCTACTCCAATCGCTCCCTTTCTCACCCTTTCCCCTGGTCACCCGACCCACAGGTAAGGCCAGAGTGGAGTGGGGGGCTCAGGAAAGACCTCAGGTGCACGCGGCCGAACGAGATCGCTTTACCTCCCTCCTTACCCGTGAAGAAAGCCAGGCATACGCGGATCTCGGAGACACTTCAAGAGCAAATCTGATTTAATAAGGGAGGGGCTAGAAGCTGATATAGTAGGGGGCGACGGAGAGAAGGGGTCATCGACCAGAGAGCTGGCGATAAGCTGGCGAGCTTGTCATAGGACCCCCTCATGAGCTAACATCACTTGCTTAGCACCACCCCAGGGGGAAAGCCCGCGAGACTGGGGGGCACATGGGCTGGTGAGAAAGTTGCAGGGCTGGTTGCAAAGCCAGTTCTTCTGGTTCCGGACCCAGAGAATTGTGGCCTGCTTCCGCATTCCCCCAGGGCTGGAGGAAGGACAGCGTCTCTGGAGTGCTCTCCATTGCCCTTCCCCCTCAAGGTCAAAGCTGAACCCCAACAGTGGCCCAGGGCATTGTGGTTAAAAAAAACACAGTGTAGCTGAGGAAATGCTGTCCAGTCATTTTGTCAGTTCACATGTGAAGTGTAGGGTTGTTAGATTGAGTAAAGTCAACTGAAAGTCCACAAGAGTGATTCTCTTGTCTACATTGGCCTGAGGAACTCTCTAGGAAAAGGTGGCCTAGCTTAAGGTCTCAGAACTACTTTTGGGGAAATAGATATTGCCATGTGGGGATAAAGGCCAAGAAGTACATTGGGGGGATCCACATTACAGAAACCCGAAAAGATTGAATGGGACAAGGGAGGGAGGTGAATGAATGAGGAGTTGCTGATCAGGTACACGGAATGAACATTGAACGTGTCAAAATGCAAACTCCTGGCACAACTAATTCATACTACTAAAAAGTGAGGGGACCCATCCACAGAAATCATTCCTGAGTTAAAAAAAAAACACCCCCAAATGGAGAATCATTTTGTGTGAATAGGATAACCCTTTTAATACATTTTAATAATAAATTAAGTCATTTAAAAGTGTATAGTTTTTTCCTAGGAGACCTACAAAAGATAACCTGTAGGTGAAAAAAAGAAATGACTATAGTAAACTAAGGTAAAACTGACCTCATTCAACTTTACTAGCAATTAGGGGATTGCAAATTAGAACAAATATTATTGTCTCTCAGACTGGCAAATTACAAGCAAGTGAACTTAATATTCATTATTGGTAACAATAAAGAGAAAGGGCACTCATATCCTGTTGATTCATCACTTTTCAGAGGAATTAAGCATTATTGCTTAAAAATTCAAATGAACTGAGTGCATAAGTCCCTTACTAAGCAATTTTACTAGAACTACATGTCAAAAGAATAATTAACACGATATAGAAAGATATTGGCATATGGATCCATACAGATGTTTATTGAAATAAAAGTTCTAATTGCAAAATTCTGAATTGAAAATATACAATAATTTACTATTAAAGTTGACACAAATATTAGAAATAACAGTTTAGAAAAATAATGTACAAAAATAATAGTGTAGAATAAAAGATGTCCATGACCTGTGGAAAAATAGATTAAAAAGAATTTTCGGAGGCCTGGGGGTGTGACTCAAGTTGTAGAGTAGCAGTTTAATAAGTGTGAGGCTTTAAGTTCAAACCCTATATTACCAAAAAGACAAAGTGTTCAGTATATGAGCCATTTTTTTGTTACAAGTATAATACTGCTTGTTTCGAGGCATTAAGAGTATATTGACACTTTAAGCTCCCTCATTTCTTTTGTTTACCTAAGTTTACAAAATCTTTAGTAAGAATGCAGTGCTATTGCAGAGAAAATTTACTAATGCTGTTAAAGGTATCACATGGTCAATATAGTCACTTGCTAGGGTTTAAAATGATTGCTGTTTTCTGAATTTATGCTTTTTAAAATTAAGTAAAATTCAATCCAATACTAAGCCTTCTTCTTCTTCTTCTTCTTCTTCTTCTTCTTCTTCTTCTTCTAAATATGTTCTTGCTCTTTTGCAACCCTGTAACTTTTAAAAAGAAAAGGCATAACTTTCTGGAGACATTTCCATAAGTTGATTTAATCTTGCCAAACCTGTCAGAAACACTTAAAATATTGCATTTGTTTATTGGAGCCACATAGTGTTCCAGAAAAGCGAAGTCAAAATAGGATGAAATAAAGCAAATGCTCAAGACAGACAAGCATGCCAATATGCCAACACAGAACCCTTCCTGTGGTGACACAGAAATGTAAGGGGAAATTAAATGAATTCACAGTGGAGTAAAAAAAGCAAAGCAGAGATTCATATTAGAGTGGCTCTGTGAGAAAAATAAAGCAAGATTTTCATGGTTATTGTCAAAGATGAATTTTCTCTAAGCTCAAAACTTCTTCAAGTGTTTATTTTATTTTATTTATTTATGTATTTATTTGCCAGTCCCGAGCCTTGGACTCAGGGCCCGAGCACTGTCCCTGGCTTCTTTTTCTCAAAGCTAGCACTCTGCCACTTGAGCCACAGTGCCACTTCTGGCTTTTTCTATATATGTGGTTCTGAGGAAATGAACCCAGGGCTTCATGTGTTTGAGGCAAGCACTATTGCCACTAGGCCATATTCCCAGCCCCAAGTATTTCTTAAACTTCAAAATTTGACTTCAGTGTCCTTTTTAGAGATTTTCCTGACTCATCACAAATTTGCAGTTATTTGTATATTTAAGTATCAAGTTATTGGGGGTGGCTTTCTCTTTCCTGACTTTTATTTATTTATTTATTTATTTTTCGTTGTTTACTCTTTATGTTCTGCCTCCTTTTCCTCTCTTGCTCTCTTCCTATCCTTTTTGTCCCTTCCTTCCTCCTTTTTCTTCCCTCCTTTCCTTTCTTCCTTTTTTTTCTTTCATTCTTTCTCCTCCCTCCTTCTCTGCCTTCCTTTCTTTTCTTTCTTTCATTCCTTTCTTTCTTTCTCCCTCAATACCATTGGCTCTCTTCTAATTAACATTCCTGAGTCTTCTACTCAGTTTCTGATAGCCTGATCTCTTCTCTTCACCATCAGTTTAGTCTGTTTTCTCAATATATTCTTAAATTCTCATGAGAATAACTTAGTGTTATTCAAATTACATTTCGTTTATACTATCATGTATAATGAGCTATTTGATAAGGTACATTTTAATACTTTATTGAATTTGAGGAAAAGTACATCTGTTTGTTTTTTATTGAATAGACCGTAGACTCCTAGTAGGCAAACACTGTGCCTGGCAGGATTATGCTACAAAATAATGCAGATTTGACTGAATGACAAAGCTGTTTTCTTCAGTAAAATATCACTCCCAAATCACTTCTGCAGAATATGATGTCTTTACCTCCAAAATGAAAACAAAGCAAAACAAAACCCAGCAAATATTCCATAGATCTATTTTTATGGAATATTGGTCTCAGTATTTAAACTAAATCAATTTGAGCATTATAAAATGTAAACAAAGTCAAACAATTTACTCAATCCCAGGCCCTGTCAAAGCATCGGATAAGTTAACACAGACACCATTCACTTCTAAAAAGGATTGAACATAGAGATTTGTCAATTTTTTTTTTCACTGATTGTGGACACCTTTGGGGGAAACATTTCAGGAAGCCTGCATCAAATCATTACTGTGACAATAATTCATGATGTTTTTGCATTTAGGTGTCAGTTTTGTGGAAGGTTATAGAGATAAGGGAGGAAAAGTCTGCCCTTGGGGACAACACACAAATTATAGGGTCATTTGTAAGCAATTTAATAGAGGAGGGAAGTGACCTCTGGGATGAGGTTGGCCAATGTGAAATAAGTAGAGGACATCAGAAAGAAATTACAGCTCATTGTAAAGAGAAGGAACGTTAACTTGTGAGTAGAATTCTAAAAATACTTGGAATGAGGAAAGTCTGTCTTAAGAACAATTTGTGGATTAAAGAAATGTTGAGATGTTTGGTTGCTTCTTGTGCTTGTCTGTTGCCCTTTCTCTTTCCAATGACAGTGTGCTGCTGGATAATCTTATATGGACAAGGAATGGTTTAATGGAGAGTTGTGGACACGGACATAGTGACTGGGGCACTGCACAATTCTTTCCTGTTGCTCTTCTTCAATGATTCGGTAATGCAGTGGAATGGATCCTCAATTTCTTGAAGAGAATCACCCTTCCTTTGCATGGCATCCATCAGTTTCAACTGTGCTCAAGATAGTTTCTGTTCAAAGAATAAGGAACCAGCATGTTACATGTTCCTGATACATTGACTGGGTCAGTGTTAGGATGCAGCCTGTGAGACTCAATATTTGATCAAATGTGATGAGATAGAAGATCTGTTTCTGAGAGAATTGAGGCAGACAGAATATAGATCTAGAGTGTGCCTTTTAGGTCAACTTCGTGGACAGAGCATACTCACAATACCTTCAACCTGGACCATAGTAGAGCTTAGAGATGGAGAGGGAAGGAATGGGATTTTGGGGGGAGCATTTCGATCCAGTTTTATTTGAAACAACTCTTGAGATTTTCTTTTTTAATTTTAGATGTCAACTAAATTTCATTCTTCTTTTAAAGCTATTCAACTTGAGGGATTTTTTTTTGTTTGTTTTTGTCTTTTGCCACAGAGTATAACAGAATTATTCTAATGAGCAGCTAAGTAGCCACATGCTTGTTGGCAAGTCCCAGTCACCAAATAGATTCATTTCCACATCTAAATATAAAATAGACTAGATGAGTGGATTTCATACTTTGATTAAGTGCATACCTCATCTTGAAAGGAAACCTTCCATGTATATCAATATGTAACACACACACAATGAAATGCTTTTATTGATGCAAGAGCATGGTTTTCCAGAAGCCCCCTTACACACTGCTAGATCAAAATTTCAAATCACTGGACAAGGCATTTTCTAAGACCTTTTTTAATTTGAATGCACTATAATTATGGTTTTTTTAAAGATTTTATTAACATACACATGAATATTTCAATAGTAAATTAGTAAAGATTAAGCAAATTATTTAGCTATGAAGGGAGCTGATGAAACAGCCATTTGTGCAAGGAAATTTTATAACTAGGAAAGTTTTGAAGTAAACCCAACTAACAAGCAGCACTAGCACATACACTCTGAGTTGGCATATTAACTGTATTTTGTTAAAATGATATCATCCATTGAGCAGGGAAATACCTGACACATCCATTATTTTGTATATGGTTGATTGGTTTCACCAAGAATTCTGATTGAAGTGGTTAGGCACCAGTTCCTTTACCTTGCATGCAAGCAATACCTTCATTTCTGAAATGGATTAAACCAATATGCTGAGCGATCCATATATTCCTTTCATATTGCATTTGGGTTTCATTACTGGAGAAGTCAAAAGGCCATTTTCATTTTGGACTCTGGAAAGGTCATTTGTTACTTGTGTTTTTATTTTCCTGTTCTTAGTTTTAATGATGAGGAAGAAGAAATAGAATGCTAGTAGTATTTGATTAGTCTCGCCATGAATTCATTATTTTCTGACAATGCCTGCTGGGCTTCACAGTCTAATTGTATCTGCCAGCCTGGTGAAAAACGTTTTGGGTTTAGTAAGACTATTGTAAACTGGGAATGGTCTATCAGTGATGGAAATTTCAAGCCTTCTGAAACCTTTCTATGTTTAAGGCAGCAGAAGTCTCATGAGAGACTATCTGCACAGTATAATAAATAGTATAACTTCCCACTAGAAGAAAGAGAAGAGAAATTCGCAGCTGTTTTGATGGATTAACATAGGCCACAGCTCTAAAAATTACAAATACAATGAAGTAGTAATAGTAATATTTCTAATAATTCAGGAGAGGTTTATTTTCCTAAGTCTATCCTATTGTTGATTTTTATTTCAAGTAATAGAACTTGCATTTTATTACAAGAAAATAAACAAAATTAATCTTTGTAGTATCTGGTAAATACTCTTTATTTGTTTAAATTCTATTTGCATAATACCGTATTAAGTGTCCTTCGATGCTAGGGGAGTATTTGATAAAAGCTTCTGGTTATTAATATTCAGTATACTTTTGGTAAAATGTTTTAATATTAAAGTAGTTAAGAATGGGTGAAAAAAACTTTTAGGAAGGAAATGCATGAAAGTAGCTGCCAGCTGAGTAGGACCAATAATATTTTGCTTATTAGGTGACAGATTTATGCTGTTCACTTTTTGCCTTCATAACTTAGAAGTATGTGTCACGTATGTGTCAGAATTAGGTGGTTTTCTTTTTCTTCTTCGCCAGTCCTGGGGCTTGAACTCAGGGCCCGTCACTGTTCTTGGCTTCTTTTTGCTCAAGGTTAGCACTCTACCACTTGAGCCACAGCACCACTTCTGGCTTTTTCTATATATGTGGTGCTGAGGAATTGAGCCCAGGGCTTCATGCATGCGAGAGGCAAGGACTTTACCACTAAGCCACATTCCCAGCCCAAGTATCTGAGTTTAAACTGTGGTAATATCAGAATTATTACATAGCTTGAGACATGCTCAAGTTGTTAAACTTCAGCATAGCAACCTGAGGCCTTGAGTTCAAACACCAGTACTTGGGGAGGGCGATCACGGTTTGAGGGGGGGATGAATACTGTATTACTTCAGTCATAAATCTAGTCCATTTAGATTTCAGTTTGTTTTTAGATTAGGTTTCAGGTGATCCTCCCAGCTTGCTCAACCACACCCAACCACAAAATACTTTTCTAAATTGTATCAAATATTGAGTGCAGGGACTGGGAATATGGCCTAGTGACAAGAGTGCTTGCCTCCTATACATGAAGCCCTGGGTTCGATTCCCCAGCACCACATATATAGAAAATGGCTAGAAGTGGTGCTGTGGTTCAAGTAGTAGAGTGCTAGCCTTGAGCAAAAAGAAGCCAGGGATAGTGTTCAGGCCCTGAGTCCAAGGCCCAGGACTGGCAAAAAAATAAAATAAAAAAAAATCGAGTGTAATGAGTTATTGAAAAATTTCATTTAAACAAGTTTTCTGTGATTAAAATGTTTAGGAAACATTGTGTGTCTGTGTGCATGCGTGTAAATTTCATCAGGGGAGCTGAGTCACATGATACTCTTGGAGGCTGAAAGTGAAATCGTTTTTCATATTAAAAGTATTTTTAGCAAGAAAAGGATTGATATGAATCAAATCCAATCATTCATTAAATGAAAATTTGTTCACATCTAAATTATAATCTGACCATACCAAATGTGACAGATTATTACTAGGTTTTGAAAACCAGGGTACCTCAGACCAAGCATCTCAATAAATCTGGCATTCCATAATCCTGGAGAAAGTGAATATTCTTATGGCCCAAATCAATCATTCCTCTCTTAATTTGTTTATTTTAGGTATTTGTCTTTGTGGCAAAGATTTTCTACTAAAATGCATGTGTCTGACACATGTGCATAGATGTGGTTTGCTTCATTTTCAGGAACAAAATTTTGGATAGGGATCCTAGGTGAGGTAGACTAGAATTAAATGATCAATAATAGTTATTGGCTGAAAAAGTAGCCCATGCACTGCCCACACCCTCCATGGAAAGGATTAAGTGAAGCAATTATATGTAAAGCATTTAGAAGAGTACCTACCACATAGTAAATGTATAATCAGTATTAATTGTAGTAATGATGGTAATGGCAATAATTCATCTAGGGTCTAGTGTCTTTAATATTTTTGCAATTTTTAACGGTGTGGCTTTTAAAGCTTTTTATTTAAAATGTTAGTTTGTTTGTTTTTTAGAACACATTTCCAGTGCTTTTCAAATGCCTCTTTCTCAATGATCTCAAATTGGTAGAGAAATATCCTGAGAGTTCATATGAATATGAAGGGGGAGTCGGAGGAGGCACTGGACACACAGAGCCTCAAGCATAGGCCATAGGCCAGAAATTCTTATAGTTCTGTCTCTGGCTCTGTCTGTGCCTATGTCTGTCTCTTATTCCCCCCACTCCATGTTGCAGGATAAAATTAGCCGCTTGCTCACTTGAGGCACACCCCTAGTCCTTTTTTTTTTCTTTAGTTATATTTTGAATAATCTCTTGAGATTTTACCCAAAGCTAGTCTGTACTCTTATCTATGCTTTATCCTACATATCTGGGATAACCAGTATGGAATACCACAATTGGCTTATCTGTTCAGATACGGTATCAGTCATTTTTTGCTTAGCTATCCATGACTCCCCTGATCCTAGTCCAGAATATCTTGGATTATAGGCACCAGCTGTTAGGTCCAGCATGGCCTTACTCTTTCTCTGGTTCTTGAAGGACAGTTCAACTATGAACCTATTGTGGAGGCAAGGCTTTCTATAAGTTTCCTCTATGGCATCTCCAATGTTATTGGACTGTAGTTGTGATATGTTTATAATCTCTAGTTCACTTCACATGTATTGCTTGCTTCCTACTGGTGCATAGTATATATACATATATATCCACACTCACATTCACACACGTGTGTGTGTATTGTAAGAGTATGGACTTCATAAGTTCAATAAATGTCATGATTAAGTGGTATAATTAATTGAACTTGATGTATGTTCAGGAATATGAATTCAGTAAAAGTTAATTAGAATGCTAAAAGTCTGTCACCAATAAAATCATATCAAGCTTGGCACAGTAGCTGGTTGGATTATCTGTTCTTATGTATTAGCTGTGTCACCAATATCCTCAAATGCACTCAAATTATTTGAAGTGGCTTTAATTATTCAGACATAAATTACTTTGTTCTATGTAGGTATATGAAAGAGTTTACAAAAAGTCATTTTATGAAGAATGTTAATAGACATACTTCCTGCTTCCTAGAATCTTATACTGGAATAGACATAAAAATTATTACGTATCATATAAACAGAGAACATACATTTAATAGATGCTGAACATTGTATCTCAACACCATGTTCCTAAGGGGTTGGTCCTGGAATTCCCAGTAAATGCAAATATTCCACAGTGCTTGAGTGTCCCTTATAAAATAAAATGGACTAATGTTTACTTAAGCCACACACATCCTCTCATATATTACACATCAGCTTTAGATTATTTATTGCACCAAGTCTACTTCAAATGCTATGCAAATAGTTGCTATACAATGCAACTTAGGGAATAATAACAGGAAAAAATATCAACATATATTCAGTACAGGTATAACTTTTTTTTTCAAATTTTTATTATCAAACTGATGTACAGAGAGGTTACAGCTTCATACGTTAGGCATTGGATACATTTCTTGTACTGTTTGTTACCTTTTCCCTCATCCCCCCTCCCCCCTTCCCCTTTCCCTCCCCCCACCCCCGCCCGGAGGTGTTCAGTTCACTTACACCAAACAGTTTTGCAAGTATTGCTTTAGTAGTTGTTTGTCTTATTTTACCCTGTGTCTCTCAAATTTGGTATTCCCTTTCAATTTCCTGCATCCAATACAAGTATACACTGTTTCCAATACACTCAGATAAGATTACAGAGATAGTGTAGGTACAACCACAGGAAGGTGATACAAGAACATCATCAATAATAGAAGCTACAGATACACATGGGACGTTGAAAGTAGTTACAACTGTGATAAAACAATTGTTTCCATAACATGGAGTTCATTTCACTTAGCAACATCTTATGTGATCATAAGGGTATAGCTATTGGGCCTTGTGATGACTTGCTATGACTTGCCTAAACCTGTACTAATTATTCCCAATAAGGGAGACCATAGAGTCCATGTTTCTTTGGGTCTGGCTCACTTCACTTAGTATAACTTTTTCCAAGTCCTTCCATTTCCTTACAAATGGGACAATGACATTCTTTCTAATAGAGGCATAAAATTCCATTGTGTATATGTACCACATTTTCCTGATCCATTCGTCTACTGAGGGGCATCTGGGTTGGTTCCAGATTCTCGCTATGACAAATTGAGCTGCAATGAACATTGTTGTGCTGGTGGCATTACTGTGATTTTGTTTGTGGTCTTTTGGATAGATACCCAAAAGTGGGGCTGCTGGGTCATAGGGGAGTTCTATATTTAGCCTTCTGAGGAATCTCCATACTGCTTTCCAGAGTGGCTGAACCAGTTTACATTCCCACCAACAATGAAGTAGGGTTCCCCTTTGGCCACATCCCCTCCAACAATTGTTATTGTTAGTTTTCTTGATAGATGACATTCTTACTGGGGAAAGATGGAATCTCAATGTTGTTTTGATTTGCATTTCTTTTATGGCCAGTGATATAGAGCATTTTTACATATGTCTCTTGGCCATTCTCATTTCTTCATCAGAGAAGTCTCTTTGTAAGTCTTTAGCCCACTTGATGAGGGGGCTATTGGTTCTTGGCGGTTTTGTTTTGGAAGAAGGTAATTTTTTTAGTTCTGCATATATTTTAGATATGAGGCCTTTGTCTGTTGAATGTCCAGTAAAGATCTTCTCCCAGTCTGTGGGCTTTCTGTTTATCTTGCGAGGTATGTCCTTTGCCATGCAGAAGCTCTGCAGTTTGATGCAGTCCCATTTGTCCAACCTTTCTTTGATTTGTAGCCTTTCAGGGTCTTTGTTAAGGAAATTTCATCCTGTGCCAAGGAGCCCAAGTGTTTCTCCTACTCCTTCCTTTAGTGTTTTCAGGGTGTCTGTTTTGATTTCGAGGTCTTTAATCCATTTGGAATTGATTTTGGTGCAGGGTGATATATAAGGATCTAGTTTTAGTTTATTGCATGTGTTGAACCAGTTTTGCCAGCACCACTTGTTAAAGAGGCAATCTTTCTTCCATACTATTGTTTTAGCTCCTTTATCAAAGATTAAGTAGGTGTAGTTCTGTGGGTTCATTTATGGGTCTTCAATTCTGTTCCATTGGTCTTCAGGCCTGTTCCGGTGCCAATACCAAGCTGTTTTTATTACTATAGCTTTATAATACAGCTTGAAGTTGGGTATTGTAATTCCTCCAGCACTGTTCTTTCTGCTTAGGAGTGTTTTTGCTATTCTAGGTCTTTTATTGTTCCATATGAATTTCTGGATTGCTTCCTCTATTTCATTAAAAAATAGTGTTGGGATATTAATGGGTATTGCATTGAATTTGTAGATAGCCTTTGGCAATATTGCCATTTTGATTATATTAATCCTCCCAATCCAGGAGCATGGGAGGTTTTTCCATTTCCTTAGTTCTGACTTAATTTCATTTTTCAAGCTTTTTTTTTTTTTTTTTTTTTTTTTTTGGCCAGTCCTGGGCCTTGGACTCAGGGCCTGAGCACTGTCCCTGGCTTCTTCCCGCTCAAGGCTAGCACTCTGCCACTTGAGCCACAGCGCCGCTTCTGGCCGTTTTTTTTCTGTATATGTGGTGCTGGGGAATCGAACCTAGGGCCTCGTGTATCCGAGGCAGGCACTCTTGCCACTAGGCTATATCCCCAGCCCCCATTTTTCAAGCTTTTAAAGTTCTCATCAAAGAGGTCTTGTACTTCTTTGGTTAAGGTTATTCCTAGGTATTTTATGTTTTGGGGGGCTATTGCAAAAGGAGTTGCTTTCCTGATTTCAGCCTCGGTCTTCGGGTCATTAGCATAGAGAAAGGCTGTTGATTTTTGAAGTTTTATTTTATATCCTGCAACTTTGCCAAAGTTTTGGATCAGCTCTAGTAGCTTGGGGGTAGAGTCTATGGGATTCTTTAGGTATAGGATCATGTCATCTGCGAAGAGAGAAAGTGTAACTTCATCTTTTCCTATTTGGATCCCCTTTATATTTTCTTCTTGCCTAATTGCTCTGGCTAGGAATTCTAGTACTATGTTGAAGAGCAGGGGAGAGAGTGGACATCCCTGCCTTGTTCCTGATTTTAAAGGGAATGGTTTTAGTTTTTCACCATTTAGAGTTATGCTAGCTGTTGGTTTGTCATAAACTGCCTTGATTATATTTAGGAATGTTCCCTGGAATCCCAGTTTTTCCAGGGCTTTTAGCATAAATGGGTGCTGGATTTTATCGAACGCTTTTTCCGTATCCAGAGATAAAATCATGTGGTTCTTTACCTTATTCCGGTTGATGTGGTGGATTACATTAATTGATTTGCCTATATTAAGCCAACTTTGCATCCCTGGCATGAATCCATTTTGATCGTGGTGTATGATTTTTTTGATGACCTGTTGAAGTCGATTGGCCAGAATTTTGTTGAGAATTTTTGCGTCTATGTCAATCAGGGAGATCAGTCTGTAGTCCTCTTTCCGTGATGAGTCTCTGCCTGGTTTTGGGATGAGGGTTATACTGGCTTCATAGAATGAGTCTGGTAGTGAACGATCTCTTTCAATTTCATTGAAGAGTTTGAGAAATATTGGTGTGAGTTCTGTTTTGAAGGCCTTGTAGAATTCTGCAGTGAATCCATCTGGACCTGGGCTTTTCTTGGATGGGAGATCATTTATTGCCATTTCTATTTCAATACTGGATATGGGTCTGTTTAGAAGGTTTAAATCTTCATGGCTGAGTTTGGGGATATGAATTTTTTCTAGGAAATCATCCATTTCTTCCAAGTTCTTGAATTTGTTGGCATAAAGGTTTTCAAAATAGTCCCTTATTATTTTCTGAATTTCGGTTATTTCTGTGGTGATGTTACCTGTTTCATCTCTTATCTTGTTTTTTTGAGTGTGCTGCCTTTTTTTTTTTTGGTCAGGTTTGCCAAGGGTCTGTCTATCTTGTTGATTTTTTCAAAGAACCAACTCTTTGTTTTGTTGATTCTTTCGATGTTTTTTTTTTTTGTCTCTAATTGATTTAATTCTCGTTTGGTTTTAATTATTTGCTTCCGTCTATTGACTTGGGATTTGGCTTGCTGTTCTCTTCCCAGAAAATTAAGGTTCTTCCTTAAATTATTGAGTTGCTGTTAGTCCAGTTTGTTGGTGTATGCACTCAGAGATATAAATTTTCCTCTGAGTACTGCCTTTGCTGTTTCCCAAAGGAGCTGGTACTTTGTGTCCTCAACTTGGTTGAAGTCCATAAACATTTGAATTTCTGTTTTAATTTCTTCAATGACCCACTGATGGTTCAGCAGTGTATTCTTTAGTCTCCATGAATTGTAGGATTTTCTGTGGTGGCTGTTTGAGTTGAGCTTTAATTTTATTCCATTGTGGTCTGAGAACACAGGGAATGGTTTTGATACTTCTGAATTTATACAGATTTTCTTTGTGCCCTAAGATGTGATCTATTTTGGAGAATGTTCCATGTGCTGCGGAGAAGAATGTGTATTCTGTTGTTGCTGGGGGGAATATTCTGTAGATGTTGATTAAGTCTTGTTGGTCTATGCAATTATTAAGATCTGTGGTTTCTTTGTTCAGTTTTTGGCGTGTTGATCTGTCCAGAGGTGATAGTGGAGTGTTAAAGTCCCCAACTATCATTGTGTTTGGGTCTATGAGTGTTTTTAGAGTCAGTAGAGTTTGTTTGATGAAGTTGGGTGCTCCTGCATTTGGTGTGTAGATATTTAGAATGGTTATATCTTCCTGTAGGAGAGATCCCTTTACTAGTATGTCGTAGCCTTCTTTGTCACTTCTTACCTTTTTTAATTTGAAGTCAATTTTGTCTGATACTAGGATTGCAACGCCAGCCTGCTTATGGGGGCCATTTGCTTGATAGATTTGATTCCAGCTTTTCACTTTTAGAAGATGTTTACTTTTGCTGGATAGATGAGTCTCTTGGAGGCAGCAGAAAGATGGATCTTGATTTTTGATCTAACTTATGAGCCTATGTCGTTTGATTGGAGAATTAAGTCCATTAATGTTGAGAGTTAGGATTGAGAGATGATCATTCGTTTCTTTCATTATCACTATCTTGTTTAAAGCTGTGTCTTCCCATTTCTTGATCAGATGTTTACTATTTAGGGTTCATTTCTCTGTCTGTATTGGGATCTTGATTATTTTCCCTGTATAGTACATATTTGAGGATTTTCTCTAAAGCTGGTTTGGTGGAGATAAATTGTTTCAGTTTTTCCTTACTGTGGAAGACTTTTATTTGACCTTCGGCTATGAAGGAGAGTTTGGCTGGGTACAGAATTCTTGGTTGGTAGTTATTTTTATTTAGTGTTTTGTATACTTCATTCCAGGCTCTCCTTGCTTTCATGGTCTCTGCTGAGAAGTCTGGGGTAATTTTGATTGCTTTTCCTTTATATGTGATTGTTTTCTTCTCCCTAACAGCTTTAAGGTTCTTTCCTTGTACTCTACTGAACCTGTTTTGATCACAATGTGTCGGTGGGATGTCCTATTCTGGTCTGGTCAGTTTGGGGTTCTAAATGCTTCTTGTATCTGTATAGGCCTTTCCTTCTGGATATTTGGGAAGTTCTCAGCTAATATTCTGTTAAATAGGTTGCCTATCCCATTAACCTCTTTCTCCAAGTTTTCCTCAATACCTATTATCCTTAAATTGGGCTTCCTGATAGTGTCTTGAATCTCCTGTAGTGATCTGTTTTGTTGATTGGACTGGATTTGTATTGATTTTTGATCTTTCTCCATAGAATCTAAGGAATCTTCAGCTCCTGAGATTCTATCCTCTGCTTCAGTTAGTCGGGACTGTAGGCTAGCTACTTGATTTCGAATCTCTTTTCCTTCTGACTGGTCTTTCCTGATGATTTCCATGTCATTTCTTAGGTCTTGTATGGACTTCTTTACTGCATTAACTTCATTACTTTGGTTTTGATTGTTGTCTCTCAAATCTCTAAGCTGGGTAGCTATCTTTTCATTTGACTCTTGAAGTTCATTTATGTTTCTATTTGTGGATGCCATGAAATTCTCCATTAATTTTTGCTTTGCCTCCTCACGCTCTAGAATAATTGACTGAAGAGATTCAAACTTTTCATTTATCATGTTTATCAGTAGACTTTGTAGAGCATTTTGGGGGTTCTATGTCTTTGATTGACTGCTCTGCTTCCTGCTTGTTTTTTTTTTTTTTTTTTTTTTTCAGTTGTACGATTTTATTATCTTTCTTCAACCATGATAATATGGTATCCAAATTTTGTCTTAACTGGTGGGTCTGTAAGTACAGGCTTATCCATCCCACTCATGGGCAAGGCAAACGCTGCTTCTTGAAAGGGTCCCACCATGGACCCCCTGGTCATCCAGCCCAAGTTGCCCCCTTGCCTGGCTTTATCTTCACTATACTGGGTAGCTATTTCATTGAATCTCATTCCAGATTTTAACTTTTCCATGGCTTCCATGATTTTTCCATGCTTTTCACACAATATGTGTCTGACCTTTACTGCATTGCCACCACCTTTGGGGCCCCGAGCTTTCTTGTCAGCGCTGTCACTCTCAGAAGCTGTAGCCCCTTTCCCCCCTTTTACAGAGCCACTTTTTCCTTTTGGCGGCATCTTCTCAACTCGCTGTTGAATTTCCAACTGCTCTGGAAGCTGTAAAAAGCCTTCCTGCTTGTTTTGAGTGGGGGATAAGACTTCATTGTTTGCCATCTTTCTTGTGTTCCTTCTGCCCATTTGGATTGGGAATGCCAGTCTACCAGCACCTGTGAGCACCGTTTAAGACCCAAAGCAGCCCTTACCAAGCACTGTTGTGTAAATCTTACATGTTCACAATTATATACAGATACCTTTTATACCTATCTATAAAATTAGATTTGGTGTTCCTAAAGATTACAATTCAATATAACAACCGATCCTGGGCCCTGTATTCAGTAGTTACTTATTTACTGTTACAATCATATACACAATTCTTGTTTTTATATTAAGTTCTTTTAGGACTGGCTTTCTCTATGAACCCCTTTGATTCACTTGGATTAAGCTGGGATACCCTCTATCCAATAACCAGGAGTCAATGGAACCTGGAGGTCTAGTCAGGAGGGTAAGTTGGAGGTAGTAAAGAGAATAGAGTAAAATGTATTGGAGGGTGGTGGTGGTGATTTTGGTTTAGTTTCAGTGATGTGGAAATGTGGAGAAAAGTAGAATCAGTAGAAAGAACAAGGTTAAAATGATAGACAATGAAGAGTTAGCAGAAAAGAGTGGAGGTGTTATTCATAGGAAAGTAATTTTTAAAGAAAGAGAATGCAAAGAGAGAAATAAAGTAAAAATACTGGAAGACAGATGCACAAAACAGAGAAAAATTATTTAAAAATAAAAAAAAATAAAAAGGAAAAATAAAAAACACAAAAGGAACAATCCAAACAAACAAACAAAAAAAAACTTGATAAAACAAACCGGTAAAAATGGAAAACAAACAAACAAACAACAAAAAAAAACCAACGACGTTTCAGAAGTGAAAAAATTAAGAAGAAATTTTTTTTTTTAAGTTTAAAAAATGTTTGAAAAGAAAAAAAAATGGAGTCCTCCTTGTTTGGGTGGTCTTTCCCCAGTCTCTGGTTTCCTTGCAATGGTCTGCAGTCTATTTTCCTGATTGGCTGGTTTGACTTGATTTCAGTGTGCAAGGGGTGGATCTGTTCTGATCCTTCTCCCCTGTTGGTGCAATCCTGGGTCTCTGTGGTTCGCACAGCATGCAGGCAGGCCTTGGGCGTCCTCTGTAGATGGGGACGTGAGCAGTCTCGGGAACTGTGGCTCCTCTGTCTGCTGTGGGGATGCTGCCTTTGATGCCTGGCTTTGAATATGCTATGGACTCAGCAGTGGGGGGGGGGGGGGCGCCTCTGGCCTGTTTTACCCGGCTGAGAGTTGCTTGCCTGGGTGGGGCAGCCTCCTTGGCGGAGGTGGCTATGGAATGCAGCTCCGTTATGGGCTGGGAATTGGGCTTCCTCTGTGAAGACAGGACCATTTAGCTGTCCCAGGAACTATTTGTTCCCCCATCTGGTTTTTCCGTGCTGCTGGTAGCTGCTCCTGGCTTTAGCTTTTAATTTAGAAATTCCGGCGGGCAGGATGGGGAACCTCTGGCTAAGCTGAGGCCCAGGACTCGCCACCCGCCAGGGCAGGGGGCATTCTCCTGGGCGGAGCTGGCTCTCACTGGTCGGTCCCTCTTGCCCTTTTCAAAGATGGCTCCTTTGACCTCGCTTTGACCTCGCTTTCCGCAGGCCCGCTTTAGTTCCAATCTGGTCTGACCCTATGCCAGTGGCAAAGATGGCACTTTGCTCTGGTGGTGGGGGAAGGGCTGCCTTCCAGAATCTGCTCTGTGGGCGCGAGTGAGAATATCTTTCGTGGGGTACTTACGCTTTGTCTGCAATTTCAGGTCGTCCCTGCTCAGCCGCCGTCTGGAGGATTTCTCCCTGATCTACGCTGTGTGCTTTAGCGGCGTGGAGTGCAGGTTGCTGTGCCGGGCGCTGTGCTGGCGCCGGCACTGGTGCAGCGGCGGGACGCCACCCGGAGCTCAAATCTGTGTTTTCAGATGAGCAAAGTCGATTTTTCCTTCCTGGCCAGAATCCCTGTACTGTTAGAACTTACTCTGGCTGTCTTTCTAGGAGTAAAAGTTTCTATGGGGTGAGAAAACTGCGATGTCAGAGGGAGCTCAGCTAGGGCTCTGCTGCTCCTCCTCCGTCGTCTTTCCGGAAGTCCAGGTGTTACTTTTTTTTTTTTTTGGCCAGTCCTGGGCCTTGGACTCAGGGCCTGAGCACTGTCCCTGGCTTCTTCCCGCTCAAGGCTAGCACTCTGCCACTTGAGCCACAGTGCCGCTTCTGGCTGTTTTCTGTATATGTGGTGCTGGGGAATCGAACCTAGGGCCTCATGTATCCGAGGCAGGCACTCTTGCCACTAGGCTATATCCCCAGCCCCCAGGTGTAACTTTTAAAAATACTTTTAATATCAGGTTAGATGGATTTGCAGGAGCAAAATGGCATATGCAAGGCTGATTGCATCTCAAGCTATAACACTGTGGTGGACACATTGAGTTTTCTGTCCAATTCATCTTTTGTAAGTCTCACCCATACTAAGCTTCCACCAGCCATCATTTATCTGCTTCAATTATGGAGAATCAAATCTTGATGAAATTTGAGCCAGTCATATGTTCATGCTCAGGATTCTACCATCAGTGTGATAAAGAAGATATAACACACAAAGAGCAGTTATGTGGTCATTGCCTTTAGGTGCAAAGCAGGTCTCCAGGGAGAGCAGAGTGAGAGCTGGAAAGCACCTCCTGTATTCTTACAGTGGCATTGGTTCTTTTCCCTTCCAGAAGCTCTGCAAAAATTTGGACTTTATATTTATATAGCCTAATATTTCCTCCTACTAGATGATTGCCTTAGAACACAGACACACTTTTCTTCCTTCCTTCCCCCTTCCTCCCTCTTTAAAGCATCAGGAACCGGTTCTGTTACTTTTCACCCTGAATTCTAATGAATGTAACACCCACACACATTGAGCAACTATGAAATGAAATCATTTACTTTTCTGAAGCAAAGAGAATAAAAGAAAATAAGATGCTAAAAAAATAACGTCTCTTTTGATATTTGTATTTGTGGTTTCCTCTTTAAAAAGAACAGATTTGGTCCAAGAAGTGTGTAGAAATATAATCTAATTCATTATTAAAAATGGTTATTTTTTCTGCTCGTACAAGTCAAGAATAGCCATTTTAACAATCCTCTGAGATTAAAATAAGGTCATTATTTTCAGGAATATTGAGTTGTTTGACATAAATGGGTTTTGTCAGTGAGTAGCTTTTGCTCTCCATATTGTTCTAGTTCTCTAAGATGAAGATTACTGAAGTTCATGTATGAGGACACCTTTACTATTCTGTGCCGAAGTAGAGGAAGAACTTTTCCATTTTTGTGGAGATTAAGGATCATTTAGGCATTGTGCTAATTTTCTGGTATGTTCAGGAATTTATGTAATTTCTTTAGGAGTATTCGAACACGCTAATAGCAGTTGGATATCTTCAGAAGAATCTCTTTGAATAACACATTCAGACATGGTAAAGGCTTGCGTAGTTTTCCATGGCCTGTGTCATCATACTTCTAGGATGAATTCCATTACTGATCGTGTGTTTGTTGCCCTCTTGAGTGGCTGAGATGATTTGCCATGAGCTCTTTTTCTATAGTGTTGTCTATATCAGTGCCTTCCTAGGAAGACTTTGTAGATGTCTTCTGATCTTTCATTATGTGCTTAATCACCCAGTTATTCACTGTAGAGAAAGCTTATGCAACTAATTCGAAGGAAATACTGACAACAATCAAATTTTTGACTTTTAACTAGTATCACAAGCACACATATTATGATATTTCTGATTATTTCACCAACATTTCAAACATTTTTTGATTCTGAAGGTCTTGAATTAAACTGCCAATTCCTTCATCTAAGTTGTTTCCCTTCAATGAACTATTATACTGCGTGCATGTCTTAATTATGTGTGATTTATTCATTTTTCCACTTGCATAGTAGATCTTCAGATATTGCTGAGTTTTTAATCTCTTCTCATTTTTCTTAAAGGGATTTCAAGCTTCCTGACTGAAGATTTTTCTACTGCATAGCTTTTTTTTTTTTAAAATCATTTAATGTCCCAAACACTATGGCCACTGATCACATTTGTCATTTAGACCACCTTATATATGAACAATCCTGAATATTCTATTGTTGTGTAGAGAAACATATTTTCTTAAGCATATTTATTTTGGTTACTACTTTGGGCCTTACTGGCCCATGCCTTACCTCTATATCATCCCCTAGACATGCAAGCCATTGAAATGGACAGAATGGAGCCATGATTGGCTCCCAAGGTACCAAAAAGAAAAAGGGGGAAATGAAGTGCCAGACTTTGAAGTCAGGCCCCACTTTACCATGTGAACCCCACTTCACCATGAGATAAGCAGGCCCTGTGAGCAAACCCAGGACAAGCCCATTAGGGCCCAGTCAGTCTAGAATTCTAACCGTTGGGAATGCTTAACTCTAACCACCCCTAGAATGCCTCGAGCCCTGTGCCAATCAGATTTGTACCTGTGTCCTAATCTTGCTTGCTTGAACACCTGATTGCTGTAACTTTGTTTTTGCCTTTATAAGCCCTGTGCAATCACAGCTCTTAACCTCCGCTGTGTCGGTGGGTAGGACGTGGTCCGAGTTGCAGCTCGCTTAAATAAAGCCTTGCCTTGCTTTTGCATTTCAGAAAAAAAAAGCATATTTAACAGTAACAATGACAAAACAAAATATTAAAAAAAAAAAAAAACAATACCAGAAAACTGCATTCTACTTTTCAGGCTACATTAAGTTTTGTTTTGCAGCCCATGATAGTAAATAGGTTAGATTGTTATAGAATAAACTACCATCACTTTAGTATTAAGGTAAATGAACATATCATATCTTCAACTTCCATTCTAGGGAAGAAAAGTATTGTTGCAACCCAGGTTGATTTCTAGTTGTATCTGTTATAGATGCTTCTAGGACATTCAGCTGCTTTTTTGTTACATGCACAAGATAACATATTTTGAAAACCAGTTACAATCAATATTTCAAGTAATTCATAAATTAGTTGCCTTAAATGTCCAAAATTTATTTAGAAGATTAACTTATAGACAATTGTGTTATGTATAACATTTTCAAAATCTGGATTTTTTATTTTTGAGTATTTGTCCTAATCAAGCTTTCCTAAAGGTAATTGAATTTCTTTTTCCTGTTAGTGTTTGGAGCTGGCCTTATGATGTCATTGTTGTTCTTTGTGCATTTTTTATTTTGCCTGGAAGACTGTATGTAGGGGTGGGTGGGTTGTACAGATAGACTCAATTAACACCATGTATCTGTATTCTATGTGAACAGTTTCTCCCCTTAGAAATTGTTGATTATACAACTGAAAGGGATGTAGGTAGTAATCTTGACCAGAAGCATAATCACCATAAAACTTTAGGCCATGAAAATAGAATATTAGGCACTGGAATAATCCAATGATAATGGGATACTTTTAAACTTATGAAAATACGCTTAGTGGAGATTTTTCTGTTTCTAATTTTAATTAACTTTGCTTTTTGCCCATGAGATCAAATGGTTTTGATTGAAATAGCCTGAAAGAATTCATATACCTTGGTTTCCTGGGAAACCAGGCCAAGAATAGTTTTCTTTGCTCATCCTAGTTTCCTCTAATGAGGGCCAGTGGTAAGAGTGTGGATGTCACATGTAACCCATAAGTCCCCCCAAATCATTATTTTATAAAACTTTTATTGCACTTTTAGAGATCTTCAGAGTAGAGAACACATCAGATACTTACTCAAATTTAATGATTTCTCACTCTGTGTATCTCTCTCTGTGTGTGAATGTGTCCCTATGTTCATATTATTATTTTCACTTGTTGAAGGACAAAAGTGCATGCGTTAATGATATAAGCTTTGGCAGCTTTCAGAAATACAATCCTACAATATGGGCATTCAAGATTTTCAAGTGAAAACAAGCTCTTAAAAACAACGCTAATTGTTTCTACCAATCAGTGCTTAAAATCAGCATTACAATGTTTTTTATTCTTAGTTTCTACACTTGCTGCTATTCATTTTCCTTCTTTACAAACCTTTTGCTGAACAAGTATTTATTTTACTTATTCACTTTTCTTTCCACAGTTAATTTGACAAGCACTACTTGAATATTGAATGTTTGTTTATTATTTGGTAAGGAGGGTTTGGAAGCTGTTTCCAAATGTAAGATAACAAATTGCCCTATTTTCTATTCTTTAGACGTTGCATTATATTCTCTAATTCTTTTCTATATGCCATAACCACCATTTAAATATTTTAAACATTGTCTACTCTTAGCAGGACATACATTTGCAATGTATGTGTCATTGAGAGTTACTTTGTGAAGATTCCCTATAGGTAGGCAATAGGGAAATAAATTTGGTGCCTTGAGATGTGCTTCATAGGCTCTTAGTTATTCTTTAGGTAAATTAAATCACAGGTAAAATGAAGGCTTGTGTTCAGAAACTCAAGATTCTAATTCTAAGTTTGTATTGTAGCTTGGGTTTCGAAACTCAATAGTCTAACTCAAAGATTTGAATGTAAGAAATATTAGGGGAAGTCTTAGTAATATGATAATTAGCTACCTACAATGAAAACAATTTCTAGGATAGGACTGGGAACATTTATGGTTAACTAACACTGGACCTGAGCGATTTGGCACATTCTCTTTGCTCATTGAACATAGTGTTCTCAAAAAATTATTTTTGGTCCCAGTGTTATTCATTTTTACTATATCGGTGTGGGTTAAAATGACATAAGTAAGAAGACTGGAAAAACCAAATCATGTTCAGATGTGGAAAAATAAGACATAAGTACAAATTGTTCCCAGACTATTCAACTATGCACAACAACTTAAAAATACTTCGGGAAAATTTTTAGTGTCATTGCAGTTAGATGGACAAGACTAATAGATATCATAAACCATTAGGTGCAGGATGTTTCTAACATGTGAAGAAAATGGCAGCTGCTAGGTCCACGTTCTCCTGCAAAAACAACAGAGAGCAGCAAAAAGGAAAAACAGAAACTACATCCTCCAGATAACTTAAGGAGAATGTACAAACTCCAATAAAATTGTAAGTAAAATTCAGAAAAAGTGACCAAACCACAGTGGATAATTGCTTTGTCCAAGGCCACATTCTTTTGATCCTGAAGCTCTGTAGCAAGTTAAGGCAGGTGCCAACCCAATAAGCACTGGGGTTCTAAAAATGTACTTTGAACCAGAAATTAAAATCTGAGCACAGAAGAAGATTAAATAAGTTATATTTGAAACCATATTGAACTCAGAAAAGCAAGGCAAGAAAAATAGCAAAAATATACCCCAAAAATGAATTTCAACATAGAGAGTTTCTGTGGGTTGTGATAAATTAAAAATGAAGTAAACGGCACCCGAGAAACCAAAACAAAATCACAAATCTGCTGGCATTTTAATTGGTTGACTTTCTGGCCTATAGATTTTTGAGATGTATGTTTCTGCTGTCTATGAGCTACCAAGTTCATGGTACATTATTATATCTGACCAAAGGAAATAAGACAAGAACCTTCATAAATGCTGACCAAAAAACCCCAAACAAACAAAAACACAACAAAAATTCCTAGCCATTCCTGCTAGAAAATACTTAAAGAAAATAGAAATTAGGGGACAAGTTCTGTCTCTGTAAACTCACTTTGAAGATGCAACTTGTTTGCTGTGGCCCATCTTATCTAAGTGCTGGAAATTAATATAAGACCAGTGAGTGACTATAAGAGCCACACGGTTGCAATTTAGAAAATAATAGCAAGTGGTTTGTCTTTGGAAATGATCCCCAGGTCACCAAATGTATAATTTACTTCTGCAGATGTCGACTCTTCTACTTTGAAATGAATTACCATTTATTGAGAAACTTGAAATCCTGAAGGTGCTGTTTTCTGATTTTTTTCTTCACAATGCACAAGACTCTGAATGCCCCTCTGAAGGAGAGTTAGAAGTTCAGAGTATAATTAGAAACTCCTTTACAAGGTCTTGATTTCTCCTCCTTGGACTGAGTCTTTCCCTTTCCTTCCATAGTCCCTTTGTCTGCTGGCCATGTCCCCATGCTGTGCCATTTACTTTGAAATGTGACAAAGTGATCTGAGCTCAGGACCCTGCTGCAGAGGGAGGCACTATTGATTTCTTGGAAAGTAGCAAAGAGACTTGCCATGTCACTGTTCAACTTGGCTGGCAGATCACAGCCAGTTGTGACATCTCATTTACTATAATGAAATCATGGGGTTTTCTCGCCCTGGGGATCTAGTGGGAAGGTGAAAGGTCATTGAAGTGAGGGTTCTGAGCAGTCAAGCCTGAGGGACAATTCATCCACACACTCCAGTCTCATTCTGACAGAAAAAGATAGTAACTAAATTTACTTGTTCTGAGCTAAGCAGATGGTTTCAGCAAAAAAATTAGAGAAAACATAAATCTCTGATCACCACTGTGCTGGTAACAATTTAGTTGCTCAATCAAGAAACCATACTTTTGGCTTCATTTTGAAGCCCTAGAGATTGTTGTAATTTCACAGATAACAATATATTAAACAATTTTTCCTTTGTGCTTGAGAACATTTTTAACCATCTTTGCATTTAGCCATTAAATCATTTCTTTCAATAATCTTTGTTAAGCTATCTAGCACTTGGAGAGATTTTGAAGTCTGTTAGACTCAATTCCTGCCTAACGGATATGCTTGAATTACTTCTTTATTGTCCACTTGGGTGTGACTTGTGGCAGGAAGAAAGGACAGAAAATAAAGCAGTGACATTTCCTAGAGATGAGTGAATTTTAGGGTTCCATACAGTAGCTCAATATCTAATGTTGACATTACCTGAGTGGCCTATGGCCTCTGTTTCCTCAGACATATAATGAAGTAGGATAGAATCTGAAAAGCAACAAGAAATCTTTCAGTATGACATTATGATTCCATATGATATTTCTGTTCATCAGAAAATGGTTGTGTAATAGAATCTTAGAGACCAAAAATGATTGCTGAATCACTTAAGGAAATTTGAGTCGAATTCACTAAATTTTTTTCATACTAAGAGCTGTTGTTCTTAAATACAAAAACCAATATAGTCCTTCAGAAGAGTACTGGGATAGATGCTTATAAAAATGATTTGAATACATCCTTCACCAGCTGAATTGCTGTAAAGGTCTAAGAGGCTCATGTAAAAAAAAGTTTGTTTTTTGCCAGTCTACCTGGAAAACAAGCATCAATAAAATTGCAGCCCATTTTGATTTTGTCTTAAAAGACTTGGAAAGAAACTATATTAATTGAAGTAAGTCAGACCCAAAGAAAAATAGGCTCCATGTTTTCCCTCATTTATAATAAATTAGTATTATGTCTAGGATAGTCCTAGCAGGGGGTCACAGTAGCTCAATAGCTGTGTACATTTGACCACATAAAATAATGCTTATTTAAATGAACTCTAGGATATGGAACAAGAGGGTTTTTTCTTTGTTTTTGTTTTTTAATGTACGATGTGAAGTTATTCTTTTTTCTCTCATTTTTTAAAGGGTTCCCTCCCCCCCCCCCCCGCAATTTGATTATCCCCTGTTTCCCTGTGTCTTGTATGTATGTTTATCTGATTTGGAGATGGGAAGGAGAATAAAAAAATGGCAAGACAAAGGACAAAGGGTGAACCAATACAACAGCGATACTCACGAGACAGAATGCTGGAAATGAACTTTACAACTTTGGGGCAGGGGAGTCAGGGGGAAGGGAAGGGAGAGAAAAAGAGGGAGGAGGTAACACTGTTCAACAAGAAGTGCACTCATTGGCTTACTTATGTAACTGTAACCCTTCTGTACATCACCTTTACAGTAAAATTAAAAAGAAAAGAAGAAGAAAAATACTGTTCTGTCCTGTTCACATAGTAACTGTGATGCATGGGACTCTGAATCTCTATCTTTGAAATGGGACCTCACCTCCACTGATCATTTGTCTGAAGAGAAAGATTTGTTTTTTCCCACATGGTATCTCTCCAATTATTTCAAACAAATGGGGAGGTCAGTACTAGCCTGGATCCACAAGTGAAAACACTGAAGTGTAGGGCCGATAACTTTTCCAAAGTTTGAAAATGTCAGTGCTGCTCTTGAAATCCAGGCAAAACTTTATATGGAGTCTTAGCAACCCTCCACAGGATATTCCCAAGATATAAATTTTCATCTATGAAATCAGAGTTCTGGAATGTAAACTTGTTCAACCACTCTGGAAAGCTGTATGGAGGTTCCTAAGAAGGCTAAACATAGAGCTCTACTATGACCCAGCAGCCCCACTTTTGGGCATCTAGACAAAAGATTACAAACAAGAACACACTAAAGCCACCAGCACAACAATGTTCATCACAGCACAATTTGTCATTGCTAAAATATGGAACCAACCCAGATGCCCCTCAGTAGATAAGTGGATCAGGAAAATGTGGTACATATACACAATGGAATTCTATGCCTCTACCGGAAAGAATGACATTGCTTCATTTGTATGGAAGTGTAAGGACTTGGAAAAAATTATTCTATGTGAAGTGAGCCAGACCCGAAGAAACACAGACTCAATGGTTTCCCTCATAGGGAATAATTAGTACAGGTTTAGGCTAGTCACAGCAGAGGATCACAAGAGCCCAATAGCTGTGCCCTTATGAACACATAGATGATGCTAAGTGTAATGAACTCCATGTTATGGAAACAAGTGGTATATCATTGTTGTAATTATTTTCAACATGCCATGTGAAACCATACTTTTTTGTTTGTTTGTTTCTCTCGTATTCCCTTCCTGTGGTGGTATCCCTGATATTATTGTTTCTCATTTGAGTGCCATGGATACTGTATATTCATGTATTAGAACTAGGGAATGGAAAGGGAATATCAAAACGGAGAGACAAAGGATAAAAAGACAAACAATTCCAAAAGCAATGCTTACAAAACCATCTGGTGTAAACCAACTGAACAACTAATGGGGGAGAGTGAGAAGAGGAGGGGAGAGGGGGAGTAAAAATGAGGGAGGAAGTAACAAGTTGAACAGGAAATGTACTCACTGCCTTACATATGAAACTGTAACCCCTCTGTACGTCACTTTGACAATAAAGGGGAAAAGGAAAGCAGAGAACTGTAAACATGTGGGAAATTTACAAAACAATCATTTGGCAACCACACATTTCCATGTGGGTACACTTTTAATCAAGTGTATATTATATTGTAATTCACATTATCATCACAGCAACCTAAGTTTTCTCTGCACCAAAGTACTACAGATTATGGAGATAACAACAGTTTATCCTCTATACAAATTTATAAGGTAGGAATAAATAGCTCTAATTTTGCATTTGAAGCCAAGAAATGTGGCTGTGAATTTCTACACTGAATTTACTACCTTCAATTTTTTTCCTTTGAAGCCATTAAATGTACCTGAAGATGGAAAGTTAAGCCAGTGTCTTGAGAACTTCTTAAGTAAATTTAATTGTTTCTCCAAAGTTCTACAATTATTTACCTCCAAGTGAAAAGGAAATTGCGACAGACAGAAGTCAGAACTGCTTTTTGTGTTAAGTTTCTTTCTTTTTTTTTTTACAAGACACCTGGGTCCCAGATGTTCAGGTAGTACTAAGGTAAATAAGGAGAAATGGAATTTGTCTGTGGAATTCTGTGGGAACAGAGCCTGTGGGGGTTATTTCCTCTTGGGTATTGTGCTTTGAGCTGCAGCTTCTTCTTCTTCTTCTTCTTCTTCTTCTTCTTCTTCTTCTTCTTCTTCTTCTTCTTCTTCTTCTTCTTCTGCTTTTTGTTGTTCTTCTTTCTTGTTGTTGTTCTTCTTTCTTGTTCTTCTTCTTTCTTATTGTTCTTGTTCTTCTGCTTCTTGCTGTTCTTGTTGTTGTTCTTCGTCTTTTTCTTGTTCCTCCTCCTCCTCCTTTTCCTTCTCCTCCTTCTCTGTCTAGTACAGTTTATTTTATTTTTATTTTTGCCAACCCTGGACCTTGGACTCAGGGCATGAGCACTGTCCCTGGCTTCTTTTTGCTCAAGGTTAGCACTCTGCCACTTGAGCCACAGTGCCACTTCTGCCCATTTTCTATATATGTGGTACTGGGGAATCGAAACCAGGGCAAGCACTCTCGCCACTAGGCCATATCCCCAGCACCTCTAGTAAAGTTTAAAATCAAGGTTTTGTGCTTACTCAGCTTGCTTGCTTATGGTTAGCACTCTTCCATTTGAGCCACACCCCCAACATGACTTTCCATTTCTATTTCTACCTCAGGACCTATATAACATTATTGTATGATTATACTGTAGATTCTAAAAATAGTTCTTATGTATATAAGAAGCTATATGTACATTTTATGTATAAATATATGCATATATAGTTATATAAATCTGAAAAACAAAACATGAATTTTAATTCACACACACACACACACACACACACACACACACACACACAAAGATGGATTTTCTGCCAGCCAAGATGGAAAAGTCCCCAAGACCCCATGTGTCTCCACAGATTCCACAGCTCTGAGTCTGGCTCAGTACGCTTAGACCATTATATGCACAGATGAAAATATTAATGATGCACCATCTTACCATTAATATATGCTACGTTATAAAAAATAAGATATATTAAATGCATGTTGAATCAAGGCAAAATTTACTCCAAAGCAGCAATTAGAGTGACATCTGAACTGCTAAATAAAGGATAAGAAAAGAAAAGAAAATTTACAGGTCATTTCCAGTCAGTACAACAAATATAAAATATATTTACCATACTAAGCATAAACATAGTTTGTGAAATATAATAGTCTAATAATATATAGCTAGTCCAATAATATCATAAAATGATTCCATATGACAAGTAGTTTGGATTAATTTTAGAATGAAAGATAGTTTCATAGTTGTGAACAAATACGATTTCTTAGAAGTAGGAGTTCTAATTATTTTAATAGAAGTAAGAATATTTAGAATTAAGATTAAACTGATTAAAAATTAAAGAGTATATTATACAAATGCTCATTTAAATACAAAATCTTAATCATCTAGCAAAAAGAATCGTTTCTTAATCTCCTCTTATTTTGGTTCCTAACCACATCCTCAGATCTATAAAGTGCATCCAACAAGAATCACCTTACAGAAGAGGTAACAAGTTGAACAAGAAATGTACTCACTGCCTTACATATGAAACCGTAACCCCCCTGTATTTCACTTTGACAATAAAGGGGAAAAAAAGAATCCCCTTACATATTACCAAATGATGAAAATTTATTGCAAAGATTTATTTTATTTTATTTATTTAAAGATTATATTAAAGACATAAGTGCTACCACATTTATATTTAACACTGCTTTGTTCTTCCACAGGACCATAACAAGGCAAAGAAAAGAATCAAAGTCATAAAGCAAAAATAAACTATTATTTTCAGATAATATATTTGGCATCTGGAAAACCCAAAAGCATCTACAAATCAATTGTTAGACTTAGTTTGCAAGTTTTGTTTAGTAAATTTTCTACATACACAATTTGATCAATATGTAAGAGGCAAATATTAGTAAAAAACAGCCAGATAATATAATTTTAAAAGATATTACCTATATTAGTGTATTAAAATATCAGGTCTTAAAGAATAAATAAAATGACAAAAAAGAGTCATAGCAATGACTCTAATCAGGAAGCACTAGACAGATGAACACATTAAATTTTATCTTCCTGCTTAATCTTTTTTTCCTTCACTTCAAGGATTCTTTATTTAGCTTGTTTTATTTTTTCTCCATATATCTTAATGTTCCACCTACATACTCAGCAAGGTGCTGCTATTATTGTTTTCTTTAATAAAGGCTTTGAAATAAATCCAGGAGTACAGGCTAAGATTTGACTATTTCCATGAGTTTTTCTTTAGATGACACACATCTCTTCACTTTACCACCCAAACTCTTCCAGATTTTGAGATTCAGAACCTAATCATAGGAGAAAAGGAAACAACTCCTCATTGCTCTGAAGTTTAGACTGAGGAAAATGCCTTAGTGTAACATCTGTACACCTTCAGGGCAATCTTCAGTTTGTCTCCAGGGTTCTCTGAAAAACTGGGACTCTTAGAATCCAAGTTGCCAGACTGATTCCTCAGCCTTTGGCCCTTACGGTGGGTGGGCCTGAACTTGGACAATAAGTAATAGACAAAGACCTCAAAGGAAGTCTTAATTCCAAAGAAACTAGAGCACCTAGTAAGATACCAAAGTAGCACACCTTTTAAACACCCCTCACTTGAGGACTAAGTTAAATCCAGAAGCTTTAAGGGTTGGTTCAGAGGACATTCATGGGAAAAGAGGTAGGTTTTTCCTGTGCACAGTCTCTCCCTGTGTACATTGGGAAACGGGAAATTTGGGCTCTTGCTAGAATAGAGGCCAAACAAACTCCTCTTCCAGAATGTGTTCCTGATGATGCTCCCCCAGGTCGAGCTTCCTGGATTATCCTTCTCTTAAACTCCTAACATAGTTCTGGGAACTTGTGGAACTGTAGACTTCTTGTTGCCTGAGTAACATAGATGCAAAAGAGTTAAGTAAGCTAAAGAAAATGTCCATGTATAAACAAAGATCAAATGTAAACATAGTTACTTTTTGCACCTGAAAATCTAATTTCTTCATCAATGGAAACGTTTGATTCAGATAAAAAATAGCATGAGGTTGTTGGGAAATATGGAAAGAAGGGCTCAGATTAAGGAATGTAGCACATTATCAGGAGAGAAGATCCCCAGTGTTCTCTACTGCTGGCTTGGCCTTTTAGTGTGATATCGGGCCTCTAGGGAGAACTATGGATGGCTTCCTTGGGGATAGCATAGGTTACCAGGAGGGGACAGAGTAGATGAAGCCACAAGCTCACTCTCCCTCCCCTTTTAACCTGAAGAAGGCTCATACTCAACTGTTCCTTTGCTGGCTAGTCACAAATACCAGCGCTATTACAAAGGCCTGGTTTATGGCATCAAAAACAGCTTTCTCCACATCCTGGGTCCCAGGAGTCAGTGATGCTGGCATTTGGGTCTCTGTCCTACAAGGACCTTGGATTTGCCCACATTCCCTGGCTTCTAATACAATTTTTACCTAGTACATTAAATAGTGTGAGTGCTGGAGTCAGGAATTCGCTCCTTGGGGTCTGGGAATTGTTAGATGAATACTCTTCCTTTTCTCTGCTCTTGGCTGAGTCAGTCTCCATCTGGAGGATGGTGCTGGGCTCACCTTCCGCACCTTTGTTCTTGTAAAAGAACAAAGAAGATCAAGACCATGACCTAGAGCAGAGTGAGGAAGACCACTGTGATATCAACTTCAATGAGCGCGGTGCTGGCTTCTTCCACTTCTGGGGACAGGGTTTCAGTGGCCTGAAGCATTGGGGTGGTCATCAGCTCTTCTCCAGGAGAAGGCATGGTCAGGAGGCTGGTCATTACTGCCAGGGGGTCCGCACCTGGAGGGAGGGGCAGATCTTTCCAGTCCTACGGGCCTCGGGGGGCCAGACCCCCATGCTTAATCTTTTGATGTTCAGGAAATTTTAAAAAAGAGGAAAAATTAAAAGGAAAACAAAGCAATTGTACTGGACCTTCAAGCAGCAGATATAAAATATTGTTTAGAACATTTAAAAATAATAAATAAAATTGTGAGCAATGTTCTTGTAGATCTAGTATTATCAACTGTCAATAGTCCTCAAATCAATTGACAGTTTCAGTACAATTTCTGTCGACTCATCGAAGTGATTTTCAAAATACTGTGTGCAAATGTACTGTGACATGTTAATTCTAACATTTTATGAAAATGGAAGAAAGCCAAACTTGGGAAGACACAGCAGATGAAGAACAAATAGGGAAGACTTGCTCCACAAAGCAACAGAGCTTATTTTAAATCTATAGTAATTAAGAATATATGGTATTTCTATAAGGATAGACTACCAGATCAATGTTCCAGGAATTAAAGCTCAAGAAAAGCCTCAAGCATATATTTAAAATTTGTTTTTGAAAAAGTTGGTAGTGCAGAGCTCTGGGGACAGTGCAGACTTTATTATAAAATGAGTTTCAACAACAAGGTAGCCTATAAGAAGAAAATGTAATTTGATCCTTAGTTGACAACATAAGCAAAAATCAACCCACATGGATTGTAGATTTAAATGGGAAAGATAAGATAATATATCCTTAATAAGTTAGTATGGTCATAACTTGAGGTAGAAAGACAAAAGCTTTACTTTACATTTGACTTCATAAAAATCAACAATTTATATGTGATACAGATGTGTATAACCCTTAGAACTAGTAAAGAGTTGACACTTTATATCACAAAAATTCTTCCACAGTTAATATCAAGCAAAGTTAAAATCTAGAATAGATTTTTAAGTAGACATTCCATAAATGGCAATAGCCAAATTGCCAGTAAGTTAAAAAGTTGTTACCACAAATACTGATATTACTTGTATATCAGCTGTCACCCATAAGTCCGTTTATAAAGGCTCAGGCCTTCTGAAAATTCTCTTGGGAGATGAGACAGGCCTAATGGAATTTGGGGGCAGGAGGCTTAGGTGATTAAGGCCAGGTTCTCAGAGGACTCTGTGGGACCCTGGCCCTTCTTTCTCTCTTTCACTCTCTAGACCATACTGCATGTGAATTTGCTCTGCCATACCCTTAGGTCCCGATGTGATGCTTTTCTACCTACGCACAACAAAATTTCCAATAAAACATGAATCAGATGCTCCAGAATAAGTTTTTCCCCTTTATAAACTGAATGCCTCAGGTATTTCATTGTAAATAAAAAATAGCAGCCTAATACAGATTTGCTAAGTAAAATATCAATCAGATATTTTACATACCCTGAAAATAGCTCAAATGAAAAGACTGACATTTCCAAGTGTGGCCATATAGGTGTAGAGCCATTGGAATTTGAGACATTTCTGGTCACTGCCTACTTGATCTGGTCAGTGACTAACTCCATCAGCCAAGGTGGGAATGGGAAATAATGCTGTAGGAAAAGTAATCACAAAGCCTGGCTTCTGTGTTTATTTGGCTCTAAAGGAGAGCATGGAAGAGTTATAGAGAGAAACCCCCCTCCCAACAGCACACACACCTGAGGAGTGATGAAGTTACTCAGAATGTATTATATACTATTTTGCTTCCATCATTTTCCTTCTCAAAATGCAAGCTCTCTTGGCTAGTCCAACACACTACCAGACAATAAAAGTTTCCTGAAAAACAAAATTAACAACAAAATTATTGAATATATTTTTATTGTAAATATGTTGGCCAAATTATAAGTAAAGAAAAGGATGGAAAATAATTTCACAGTTAGAAACACAAACACTGCCATTAAAATCCTGTATTTGAAATTTAATATCTTTTTCTCTTTGTATTATCTTGGCCAAGATCCTTAGGAATATAGATCCATTGCTTATAGTGTAAGGAAAATGCTAAAGCACTCAGTGATAGCATACATACCTGTCTAGCATTTGAAAAAGAAAGAAAAAGAATAAAGAAAAAGAATATGCATGTATTTTATGAACAAAGAGTGCCTAGATCACTGAAAATGTCCATAAATGATTCTTATTAATGACATCATTACTAGAAACTTGAAAAGGGCCTAAGAGTAGACTGTCCTGAGGAGCTTTTAATGTAAGGTGATACTGATCTTATCCAGAGAAGTTCTGGTCTGTTTCCTTCTCAGTAAAGAAGAGGATCCACTCCACCCAATCATCAAGTAAGTTAGTTTGTATCAGCTCTCTCTAAACCAGAACATCTTTGTTTGAACATGGGGTTTACCAGTCATTTATTTTCTTTAGATTTTACCAAGTATAGCTTTAGTGACCTTTGTACAAGATGGGGGAGGGGATGAGTAAGACAAAGTCTTACTTCATTAGGCAAGGAAGAAATGTCACAAGAGATAGAAATCCAAATGGGAGAGATTGTGGTGAACTAATTCATGGGTATGCAGAATGCAATATGAGTAAAGAGAAATGAGAATATGCTACTTAAAATTCAACTGGAAGGCAGCTACTAATCTTCAAGTTGTAGAT
The DNA here is from genome assembly GCF_023159225.1 of Perognathus longimembris pacificus. Taxonomy (NCBI): domain Eukaryota; kingdom Metazoa; phylum Chordata; class Mammalia; order Rodentia; family Heteromyidae; genus Perognathus; species Perognathus longimembris. The sequence continues at coordinate 41,482,157 of NC_063162.1, forward strand.
AAGTTCTTTTTCAATGGCAGGCACTCTAATGCTTTAAAAGTTTAACACCCTCTGGAGAGAAGTTAAATGCATTTTTTAAGTGCCATTTGTTTTGTGTTCTGGGAAAGTGAAGTAGAAAAGGAAGAATAAGGTCGTACCACGTTGTTATTGAAAATGAATCCCACTTACCTCTACTTCACCATGTTCATATATTTTTCATAAAATGAGTTCATCCATATTTTAAGATTTAAGATCTTACCTTTCAGATCTGCCCTTCTCTAGTGCATAGGCTGATTTTATTTTATTCTTTTCCTTTAGAGGACTGGAAGTTCAATTGTTAAAGTTATATTTTGTAAGGTTTACTAGCTACACAGAAGCTTTGAATGTCTTTAAACTAAACAGAGGTATCAACTAGTAAAATTAAGAGAAACATGTGGCTTAGGATAAGTGGCTCAATCAGAACTTTAGAGTTAAGCTAAAGAAGGAATAAACTTTGGACATAGCCTGAATTTTGCTCTGTACTATGAGGCGAGGATCCAGGTTTTTTAATGAATTGTTTCAGGGTTAGACAATAAAATAATTGTGCTTGGTTTGTCAGTTTGCCTGGTTGTTCAAGCAGTTTTAAACTACTTTTATTCCATCTGTTTTATCTAAAAATTTGACAATAGTTGAATTCAATAATTATCTATTGACTATCTACAAGTACCCTAGGCAACAGTAAAAATGAAAGGTCTATGTTCTCCTGGGGATTACTGTTTGCTTGTCTCTATATCAGGGATGCCAGTTGTTGGCAAAATATCATCCACAGTCTCTTTGGAGGCTGCTATTGTTCTTCAAGACATTTGTCTTTTGTACTAAAAGTATACATGGAGGAAAAAGGGACAAGCATTGTGATAGTTCCTCATTCAAGAGTCTCAAATAGTCTCCAGAAGTTTCCGTGTATATATAACGATGAAAAAAATATAAAGATACCAGTGATTAGAAGCAGCATGTACTGGGCACTCTCCTTGCTATCTTCATTTGTCATCTAACTCCCTCCTGAAAACACTGTGATATATTTTCAGGTTATGGGTAGTCCATGTTAATCAGCTTAGTTGGAGAGGACAGGAGATGAAAGGCAAGAACTCCTGCCTTTCAGTTCAGTTTGCCTCCGAGATAAGTGTTCCATGTGGTCAGATGCCAAGTAGGTTGTTCAAACAGTGTTCTGTTTACATGGACAGCAGTGACAGACCAGTGGCTTAAGCCATTTACCATAGTGTTCAGAGGACTGACGATAACCTGAAATGATCACCTGTAGAGAATGTTTTCAGAGTGTGAAGAATTATTTCCCCTTCTTGTATCCTGGGTTCAGGCCAGGAAAGTTTTTCAGATCTTCACACAGGAAGTTTTAACTTCTCTGGCAGATTGGGCATTAAAGTATCTGAGAGTTGCATGTGTGCTGAGGTGGTCTTTTCTTTTGGAAATCCTTGGGCTAGGATTAGAAACTTCAGACCATTCTTCTTGTCACTGCTAAATGACACATAGTTTTTACCTTGACAGATGTTCAAGTAGGTCTAAGGGCTATCAATAATCTTAGGGCTACAGTGTGTCTGTTACATAACCCTATGACATGCTATATGGGGGTAGCGACTGTGTTTTGCTTTATTGAACAAAAAGAGTTTTGAAGAGGTTGAAGTCCTTGGGAGAGATCATTTGGTAAAAATAGCCAAGTAGGGACTCAAATCCTGGATCCAAGCTTAAATAACTCCCATAATTCTCAGACCACATAAATAATATTTCTCACATATTTCTTTACTCTGTCTTTAAGTGCACAGATGCCATGATTAAGTAAATATTAAATTTAACGATTTCATAGCAACCTTCCATTGAAAATTTCCTTTTTATTAGATTGTTGGTGTATTACTCAAAATTATTATTTTAAGATCACCTCTTTCTTACCCCATTTTCTGTTATTATAGCTGAATACTGCAGATTGGACAATTTATAAAGAAAAGAGGTTCAGTTAGCACATGGTTCTTAAAGTCTGAGGACATGGTATTGGTATCCACTACTTCTCTGCTTCTTCTGCTTCTTGTGTTCTGACATATTGGATGGTGTTCCATGGTACTCTAGAGCTAACAAGCCAGAGAGAGCTTTAATTTAATATAGCCATTTTCATCAAACCCAGTTAATCCATCAATCCATTTACTCATGAAGGAATTAATCCATTTGTAAAGGTGGAGTTCTGGTTATTCAATCAATTCTTTTTTTTTTTTTTTTTTTGGCCAGTCCTGGGCCTTGGACTCAGGGCCTGAGCACTGTCCCTGGCTTCTTCCCGCTCAAGGCTAGCACTCTGCCACTTGAGCCACTGTGCCGCTTCTGGCCGTTTTCTGTATATGTGGTGCTGGGGAATCGAACCTAGGGCCTCGTGTATCCGAGGCAGGCACTCTTGCCACTAGGCTATATCCCCAGCCCTCAATCAATTCTTAACAACTAGCAAAAATACTTTGCTACTTTTCATAACTTATAATGGATTTAAGTTTTAACAAGAGTTTGGTGAGTGCATCTAACCCATAGCTCCCTTAAAAAAAATAAGGAGTAACACATGTGAAATATTGTTCCATCTTCTAAGCATCTTAGGTCAAAGATGTTTTTGTTCAGATTTGTATTCCCAGTGCTTAGCTATGTCTATCACTTAAAAGGAAATGACAATGATTGTTAAGTATATAAGTGAATAGAAAAATGAATTTAATTACTAATAGAATAGTGATTATCTAGAATATAAGATCATTAATAATATCAGTGAAGTATAAGTAACTTTGTATTACTTAAGTTGTTTAACTAATTTAAGTACTTATTTAAGTATATATTTTCTAATATTAACTAAGTATATACTAACAAATTTAAGTACTTATTTAAGTATATATAAGTAACTGAAAGTTGAGAAGTGATTGTTTAGTTGTCAGTAAATCAAAAGGGATTATCTTGCTGCCTACATGAATATAATGTTAGTGGTGGTGGATAGTCACTCATTATTTTACCTGGGTAGTGATGTGGACCATGGACTCAATGTCACTGAGTCTTTTATGAAAAGGTCTGTGTTCATTTCTGTAATGTAAATATGTGAACATAGTGTAATGGCTACATGTTTGGAAATGGGGAATGCAAAAGTATTAGGATGAAATTAATCATTTGCTACATACTAAAGCATTGATAAACAAAGGAGAATGTTTCTTTAACAGTATTTATACTTTATTTAACACAGATGCTAAGACTATTCATCTTGAAGTACTACAATTATTTTACACATTGTTAAAATTTGAGTGGTTTTAGATGTAGGTGTGAATTTTGTTTTTCTACATCCCATTACTTGATATAATTATTTAAACTTCACACATGCAACCTGAAAGAGAAAAAATTCTATACTGGATCTAGATAGAACACATTTTGCATTGAGATCCCCAAAGAATTAATTAATTGCTTTTCTGTCTTGTAATTATGACAAGAGCAATGATGGCTATTGAATATTTTTAAGATATGGCATTTTCATGTTTCTTTGTTTCTAGCTTTCTCTTTATAATATTTCTAATGCTTTTAATGGAATAGTGATCTGTTTATGAGAGGCTTGAGGAAATGTAATATCCCTAAATTAAGGAAAACAAAACAAAACAAAGAAACATTCAGCAAAATTGGATCCTTGAATTGTGCTTTGCATTATGATTTGCTATTTTTTTTTCTCTTAAGATAGACTTGATATGGAAAATGTACACCCCAGGAGAGCACTGTAAACTTCCATAGCTCTTGTGTGAGGTAAATGCTGTTTCATTAATTTCATGTGAAATCTTCTTATGTGACAGTATAATTATAATATTATGCAGCTTAGCTAGATGGCTTTAAATGATCTGCCAGTACAATCCCAGAAATGAAGGGTCATGCAGGGTACAAGAAGTCTTCAAGATTCCATTTTGAAAGCTAAGTACTTTTGGCAAGAGACAAAGCTGCTAATGTGTTTCTATATTGAGGTGACTTCCATTGCTCACAAGGTACCTCAGAGCACAGTATGGTGAGTAATTCTTTGCAATGCCAATCATTACAGTTTACAGTTTCTTTTGTTTTGGGTAAGAACCCAGGAAAATGTACTAATTGCAAAGACAGTGTAGATAGGAAAGCTGAAATACTTTGTGGTTTGGTAGGAGGTAGGAGGAAGGTAATTGTAGCTATTTGAAAGTCACTCAAACCCTTCCAGGTTGGGGTGGAAAAACTTCATTGGAAAACAGCGTTCTTTAGATCATCACTGGTTGCACACTGACATTCAGAACTTTTCGTGAGGCTTTAATTGGCGATTTCAGCATTACCCTTTGGATTTTCTCCACATCCATCAATTTCCTGGCAGAATGGACCTCCTGTTACTCTTAATGGACGTTTTAGGCAAAAGCCATAGCATCACACATAATATCAATGCAATGAGGAATCAAATTTCACTCTTTTTGTGTGCATAGTCTCTACACCACAACCTAGCATGTAATTTTCACCTACTCAGTACAGCACCGGGGAAAGAATTCAATCCAGCAAGTTCAAGAATGCCAAACTACAATTTGTATTTCATTCTTTCAGTTTGGTACTTTGTTGTTGCTGTCTTTTTTCTTTTTTCCTTCACAGTGCTAAACAAATAGGAAGATGAATAGGGGAAAAATCAGGTTATTGGTGTAGAATAGTATTCTGGAAATATAATATATAAAATGTTTGCTTTTATTTTTCCAACTAGTGATATCTGGGAAATTGTCATGAGGCAATGACATCCATTGCAGTGAAAATAAGACAAGGTAGAGGTTTACACGTTGTGAAATCATGAATCATTGCTTTGGAGTCTTTGAACATAAATGTATTCTCTTGGAAGATGCAGATAGACTCTGTGGTCATATAAAGTAACTCAATGTCCTGTAAATTGTTGACTTCTAGATTGTGACTTCTGGATCACTCATCTTGTAATTAGTGTGTTGTGATCTGCTAAAAGATTTTCTTTCTTGTTCAGTTCATGAATTCTCCTTTGAAAATAATGAGAATATGCTAGATTTTATGAGCTTCCAGAAAGCTCAGATCTTAATCATTTTCATTGACATCTTTAAAATTAATAAAGAATTTATCATCTTATGCTGCTGTGAATTAAGGATGTTTGGTAGAGAAGATATCCCTATGGAGGTTTTCCTCATTGAGGATCTAAATGTTTTAGCAATCCAATTTTACATGTTATTTATACTTTCAAAAGCAATCAACCACATCCTGGTATCTTTTATGTGATTATTGATCTTAAAATAGTAAGTTCTTCCCAAAACAGAATTTTCCCAGTTTGCTCACTATGTTAGTATAAGGCAAATTTGGGTCTAGTGCCAACATTAGTACTATTAAAAGTGAATACATTTGGCCTTACACAAAATTCAAACATAAAAAAAGCATTAAGTCATTTTACATCTTATTCTTTAAATTTGAGTTAAAAGCAATACACTTTTTATTTTTATAATTCTTTATGGCCAAATAAAATAGAGATAGACTAATTACCTAGATACTTTTCTATAAAGTGTAGCTGTCAAATATATGAACCTAGGTTTAAAACATACTTGAAATGAAAGAAAATGAAGAGATTTGTTTCTTTGCTCCCATTCAACTTCATTCTTAGCACTGAATCAAAGAATTGAACAGGTACATAAGAATGTAAGTAAAAATGATGCTTATCAAAATGAACTCTAAGAAATGGAAGTAGGAGGATTATACTGTTTGTGGTTCTTTTTTTCTTTTCTTCTTTTTTATTATACTGTTTGTGGTTCTTTTTTCCTTTACTTCTTTCTTTGGTTTATTCCCTTTGTCACTGTTTCTGATTTCTGTACCCTTTGTCTTATAAAAGTTTATCTGATTTGGGCAGGGGAAGGGAAAGCACAGAAACAGTGGGACAAAGGGTGAATGAATTCAGCAGTGAAACCAATTAGACACTACATTGGAAATGAACTATAAAACTTTTGGTGTAGGGAAGTCAGCAGGGGAAAAACTGGGAGAGAATGAGGGGAGGAGGTGACACTGTACAAAAGGAAATGTACTAATTTCCTGACTTGTGTAACTGTAACTCTTTGTATATCACCTTTACAATAAAAAATTTTAAGTAAAACTGTAGGTGAGCAAATGAGAAGACTAGTGAATGAGCACTGTACACGGTGGTACAACAGAACACTTAGTACAGGATGAAGATTGCAAGTACTGTGCTGAGATCCGATATTTAACTACTGTGTTATGTTCATATGAAAACGGTGAATTTAATATCACAATAGATGTTTACTTCCTTCATTTGACTTTAAATATCTCAAGAGATATGGATTACTTTTAGATCCTCTCAATTTCCAAAGGAAATTTAGCCTGTACCTATGCCTGTGCTCTGATACACATTTTTGTGTTTTCAGTTAAACCAGGCTTGCCATAGATACATCCCAGCCAATGGCTGAGAAAGTCATGATAGAGCAGACGTATTTTGGGGAGAGGAGGGACTCTTCTGATTGTTCTCTTTCTTTCAAGAGCTCTCCAAGAGCCTTGCCAAATGTTCTTTAGATTGTAGTCTAGGAGATTTCCACCCACCCACGTGTTATTCTGCGAATTCTTCAGAGTTGTATCCTAGTCTGATGACTTCTAGGCTTTCTTCTTGACTGTTTTTCCTCACCTGTCAGTTTCTTTTATATAAATGTTTCCCTAGTACATCTCTTGAATATTTAATTCTATTTTAGCATCCAAGTTGACTTTCTCAGACAAACTACATAATCACACATAGTTAGTCATAGATTAAGAAAAATATAACAAATATGTTGAATATAGATATGTGGAATATATACAAAAATGGTTATCCATGTCTCTCTATCTCCTTAACTATGGATATGGGAATGTGCAAAGCATATATGTGTGTGTGTGTGTGTGTGTGTGTGCATGTTTGTGCATGTGCTTGTGTATATGCCTGTGTATATGTGTACTGAGTATGTTGTTTCATCTAAGGCTTTAAAATGAATGAGTGAGAAAAGGCAAATAGTCAATCACTTTCTAATCTCTTACTATGTTTTTCACTTGATTCCACAAATTAGCATTTGCTTCTCTTTCATCCGTAATGATTTCCCAACGACGGTGGAAGCATCAGTCTCTTCTCTCTCTCTCTCTTTTTTTTCCCCTGTGATTTGTACACTGGGTACTTTTGTTACTGTTATTGTCTTTCTACAGACTATCATTCATGAACTGATGTGACAGCTGTGTAATTCACCAAACTGTTGGCAGGCTTTAACAATCCAATAAAGCAATACTGCCTAATTGGTCCTGCTCATAAAACCCTTAGGGAGACTGTTGGAAAACTGGTTGTGATTGACTGGAATGAAAGAAAACGTTTAACCTGTTGAATAATGACTTCGGCAGTTTGTTGTATTAAAAATGTTTGGATAAATTAGAGAATGTTAATATGTACATTTATATAATGCATATTAATAAATTCACTTACATATATAGTTTTCTGTTGGATCCTGAATATTTCAGCAATATTTTGTTAATACAGAATCATTGCCTATATAATCATTGTACATGTTTAGACTTTAACTTTAGTGTGCCCAAAGAATGAAAATCCTGTTTAAGGCAAGGGTTGGAAGAGAAAATTCTGACAGTCTTCAAAATTAGAGTATATTTTCTAGCAGAGTTTCTAGAGGTAACTTCTGTAGTACATCATTCACCATTTTTTTTTTTTTTTTTTTTTTGGCCAGTCCTGGGGCGTGGACTCAGGGCCTGAGCACTGTCCCTGGCTTCTTTTTGCTCAAGGCTAGCACTCTGCCACTTGAGCCACAGCGCCACTTCTGGCCATTTTCTGTATATGTGGTGCTGGGGAATTGAACCCAGGGCCTCATGTATATGAGGCAGGCACTCTTGCCACTAGGCCATATCCCCAGCCCATCATTCACCAATTTTAAAGAGTACACTTCTATAGCTTTAAACTTGTGGAGTTGTACCATCAGGACAAATTTTAGAAGAGTTTCACCAGGATAACAGATAACTCAGTACCCATTAGCTCTCCTAATGGATCTTTCTGTTCTGGATAATGTATTCTGCCCTTTCTAGATTCTAGAGTTCTACAATATTTTTCCTTTGTTCTTGTTTTATTTCACTTAGCATCATGTTTTCAAAGTTTTTCTTGCAGCAGCATATCTATCAGCACTTCATTTCTTGGTATTGTTGAGTACCATGTTATAGTGTGGGTATAGTTACCTAGTGACTGGGAGATGGAAGTATATTACTATTTGTTTCTACTTTTCGGTTATTAAGGATCATTCTGCCTTGGATTCAGATGTAGAATTTATGTGTGTGAATGCATCCTTTTATGGTATGAGTGGAATCACAGGATATGTTAGGTCTGTTTAATCATCTTTATTAATTTCTAAAACTATACTTAGGAAGTTGTACAATGGAGTTTCAATGCAGCAAGTTTTTTCAATGTTTACAGGAACTTCCAGAGTATTTTCTGATGTGGCTGCACAATCCTTGACTTCTAGATAGCAAATAAGAGCCTCACATAGTGGTCTTCAAGACACATGGTCAGACTTCGTCCTCCTGCCTGGTTTATTATGAGGAGACTTGGGAAAACATGTCTCTTTGACTAGCACCTGACAAAGATGAAATGGAATTTGAGCAGAACAGATGAAATGCCCAGGGATAGGTGCTTCTAATAAAGTGAAACAGAATTAGGACATTCTGGTGTGAAGAGCTGGCTAGCACACATAGTTTCAACCAACCATAAATTGAAGTTTGTGGAAATAATGATTCATCAATTCTCAAAATCATTGTAACCTTGGAACTGCGACAACAGGACTAATTGTGGGAAAATTTGGAATGAATGCTTTCTAAAGCCCCTTCAGAAATTGTGTAATTTTAATACTTGTGAATTCCTAAAATATAATTTGAAAATGATGAATTAAGGGTGAAATAATTTTCTAGTAAATGTTATTTTTCAAAATCTTTTTTCTTCAATTCACAATCAAAAAGCACTAGTACTTTCAAGAACAAACATTATTTTCTGATTGTATTCATTTATGTTACAAATGAACTCATCCATCTAGCCCAGATAAATTTCTAGAATGCATTCTGGGACTTACACATGAACTCGAGTAAAACAATGTTACAAGTTCCTAATTTAGTCTGAAACTTGATGACAAATATGGTACTGAAGAATTTATGGACTTAGAATATTCTAGATTTTAATTCAGTATTTATTAACATACCTTTTTAACAATAGGTTTATTTTTTTTAGTGGTTGTATGTATTACCAAAGTACCTCATCAAAAGTGGAAAAGGCACTCAATTCTCAGATTAAAAATTTTTAAATTTTTATAATAATCATTTTGATATGACAAATACAAGATTGACTATAGAGTTTCCTTTGAATAAAAATATTTTGAGAGTGTGGTAATACTACCTTAGCAGCTCATATGAAATAATACATATCTTTTTTTTATTATTATTTCCCTTTTTTCCACTAGAGGTAAACATGAAACAGTTGGACATTTTGTTTGAAATTGGCTGGGTAGCCACAAACTAATAGACAAATACATTGTTTCTATTTGTAAAATACATTTTACCTACAGGCAGAAGCTGTACTATAAAATTAAAGAAGAAAAAAGAGGCATTAATTCAGTTACTTTTACCATCAGACTAATAGAGAGCCTCCTCCCTTCTCTCATAAGGTAATTCTAGTATTATATCTAGTCTTTCCAGGATTCCATTTGACATATCAAATTGAAAATAAGGTAATAACAAGCCCAGTGCTTGGGGGAGATTGTTTCTTTTCATTTTTTTGCTCTTTTATGAGCACACTGAGAATATGTTTTTGATCAAGAGCCAAAGTTCTATTTCCTACATTTGTATGGGAATCTAACAGCTCCCAGATAGCACAATTGGCAAATTTATATGTGTGCAGAAGGCTATGAGGCTTCAGAGGAAATGAACTTGCTAGTGGGTACACACACACACACACACACACACACACACACACACACACTATGTATATGTATATATATATATACATATATATATATATGTATATATATAAAACAGTGAAGAAATACTATTAAGGATTTTTATTCAGATTTTCCTGAGTTCAAACCCCACAACTGACAAAAACATTAAAAAGAAGATTTTCCCAAAGTTAAACATGAAGGTCAGTTTTCATCAAAATTAAGTAAATTCAACATTCTTACCCTAAACTCTAATTGACCAAAATACAATAAGTGGGTTGATTGGGGGTGGGAGTGGGGAAGGTACTAAGTCTAGATTTTCAATATTAAAGGGAATTTTCAAGTGTTTAACTTCCTAAATCTAGACTATCAAAAATAAGCCCATTGAAAAATTCTGATTGATTTAGTTTGGTTTGACAATTAGTGTATATATGCATAATGAACATTCATTTAATATTTAATATTAACATTAATTTAATATTTGGTATAAAGGAGTAAGTCAGAAGCAATGTCTATACCTGAGGCTTCAAATCTATAAATTAAAGGTGAGAAGTAGAAGTAGGTGTGATGGATGAATTCCATCTACATTATTTCCGTGTTACTACAGACATTTTCTTAAATTTACCTTGATCAAGTTATTTTCTCTCTGCTTAACTAGGAGATATGAGGCATACTGAGATTATTTTAAACTTTCATTTTGAAGAGTTATGTTGTATTGTATAGCAAAATTAATACAAATAAAATCAGCCAGACTATAAAACAATCACCTTCATTTTAAATTAGTAATAGAATTCAGTTTTGTAGGTTTCGAGCATCTTGGGTATTCCCCTCTATCTGCCAGGCACATTTGACTAAACTAAAACTTGTAAAACTGACATGGGCTGACTAAGAGAAGCGGAAGGGACTGGAGGCATTCAGGTGAATCAGATCGCCGAAAACTGGAATCTGCTGCCCTATGAATAGATGCCCCTTGGGTTTTGCAACATGGCTTTCAGACTGAGGTGTGATATCCTTGATATAATGCTAGAACTGCTCCCACCTCTGGTGGCAGTGGGGACAAGGTCACTGAGCAAAGGTGCACACTTGAAAATGAAGAGAAAAGCTTGGATTATTTACTAAAATGACATTCTAAGCATCCCAATCCCTGGCAGTTGGATGATTTAGCTTCCCCTTTGGAGTCATTGCCTGTCCTCCTACAGGTTCCTCATCACTCTCCCTCAGCTATCTCTACCCCGCACAGATGGCAGTTTTGAAGATTTGCACAAAAGGATAGAACCTGGTGCTGAAAATCAAGCAAGTAATTCTCTCTCTAATTTAGCCTATTGCCACTGTCATGTCCTGTTTTTAAAAGGTCAACAACAGTCAAGGGGATCGTGATGGAAGAAAAAGCCAATGAATAAATAATATTGTGAATATAACATTTTTTATATGCTGGTAATGAGGAGGAATTTTCTTCTTGCTTTATTATTTTTAATTTTTTCTTTATTGTTATTTTGAAGGTGATGTACAGAGGAGTTATAGTTACGTAAGTCAGGTAATGAGTACATTGAGTCCATTTCTTTTTGGACAGTGTCACCTTTTTTCCTTGTTTACTCCCAGTATTTCCCCTCTCTTACTCGCTCCATCATAAGTTGCAAAGTTCATTTTCAACATAATGTCTGGTGAGTAGACACTGCATTTGTTCTCCCTTTGTCCCACCATTTCTGTGCTTCCCTTTCACCTCCCCAAATCAGATAAACTTACATCCATGACAAAAGGTACAGAACTGAAAAATAGTGACAAAGGAGAAAAGAACAATGACAAAAAAAAAAAAACCAACCCACTAAAAAAGCAAAATACCAAAAACCCTCTTGTTTTCATTTCTTGGAGTTCATTTCTATAAACATTATTTTATATTGAAACTTTGTGATCCTCTCCTTTGTTCTCACTGTGTGAATGCCTTAGAGACCTGTACCATTTAGCATGTCCCAGAGTTTTTTTGTCTCTTAACATCCAGTGTGTTTGTAAATTAATTGGCACATTCTAGTTATAACAAAAGAGTGAAACCATGGCACCTATGTTACTTTGGGTCTGGCTTACTTTGTTTAATATTATTTTCCCCAAATCTTTCCATTTCCTATGAATACCACAATATCAGTCTTTCTGACAGAAGTATAGAACTCTATTGTGCAAAGATATCACATATTCTTGATCCATCCATCTACTGATGGGCGTCTGGGTTGATTCCATATTTTGGTTATGGTAAGACGATGCTGCAATGAACATGGTTGTGCTGATAGCTTTACCATGGCCTTGTTTGTGGTCAATTGGATAAATGACCAGGAGTGGAATTGCTGTGTCATAGGGAAGGTCTATGTTTAGTCCTTTGAGGAACCTCCATAAGTGCTTTCCAGAATGGTTGAACAAGTTCACATTCTTACCAACAGTGTAGTAGTGTTCCATTTTGGCCACATTCCCACCAGCATCTGTTATTATTTGTTTTCTTAATAATGGCCATTATAACTGGGGTGAGGTGGACTCTTAATGTTGTTTTGATTTGCATTTCTTGTATGGCCAGAGATATTGAACATTTCTTCGTGTCTTTTGGCCAATCTTACTTCTTTTGAGAAGTCTCTCTTTGAGTCTTTAGTCCATTTGTTATTGGGTTCTTTTTTCCTCGAGGGAGTGTTTTGGTGAGGGTTTATTTTTTTGAGCTCTAAGTATATTTAAGACATAAGGTCCTTGTCTGATGCATAGCTAATAAAGATCACCTCCCATTCTGTGGGCTTTCTATTTATGGTGTTAGCAATAATATCCTTTGCCATGAAGACACTCATCAGCGCGATACAATCCCATTTATTCAGTCTTTCTTTGATTTGTTGGGTCCTTACTAAGGGAATTTCAACCTGTGCCAAGGAGCCCTAGTGTTTTCCCTACCCCTTCCTGTAATATTTTCATGCTATTTGGCTTTATATTGAGGTCTTTTATCCATTTGGAACTGATTCTGGTGCATGGTGATATATAAGAATATAACTTCAGTTTTCTGCATGTGTATAGCTAGTTCTCTCAGCACCATTTGTTGAAGAGGCTTTCTTCCATCCTGAGTTTTGGCTCCCTTATCAAATATTAGGTGGCTATAGGTCTATGGATTCATTTATGTTCTTGCTTTAAATGAAAGTTTAATTTTTCAAGTTTAAATGATGATTTTCTTCTTTGGTTTCTTCTATAAATCCACACACACATTCATATATTATTTAAGACATCTTTAGTGCTGGAGGTACTTTAGTTTGAAGTCTATTGACACATTATTTTTTTTCCAAGAAAGTTAATGATATTGAATATATTTTATCCCTTTTTAATTATTTATTTTTAACTCTAGTTATTCTCAAAACCCACCATCAATTGCTGGCTGATCATTAGGGAATATGAACCAGTTCTCCAAGTGTCCTGTGAAGACTCAACATTGCTGATAGATTTTTTTTACAACTTTCTTAAGCATGATAAATTTCAGAGCTGCATTGTAGCATTCTTCAGGAAATGGTGAAGGGAACATACAGCTAGCTACATGTACAGTTTGGGATGAGAGAGAGAATGGGTGGTGTTGACATTGTCATGAGACATGGAGATGGTTCCAAGGGAAGGAGTGGGTTCAGAAGACTAGTGGTGTGTCTGGAATCCAGAGCTCTTGCATATTAGATGTTGATAATTAGGACATAGCAGGAACCAAAAGAAATGAATTTAATTATAAAGAATTTGGAATTTACTACTCTTGTTGTTGGATTAAAAAAATTAAACATCACTTTCTCATTTCACATTTAAACAAATTTTTGGAAATTAAATTTTATTTTATTTCAATTCTACAAAGCTGAGAAGCAGAATCTAAAACATTTTTTTAGACACGGTTGGTATTCTGGTTGTGTCTATGTATATTTTGTGAGTTTCTGAACATGTTATTTCAACTATCTGCACTTTATTTTGTTAATCTATCAAGGTGGATGGTAGTAAATGTGTTACTTACATCACAAAGATGATGTGAAATTGCATTGTGATGTGATAATGCATGTGAAATTCCTTTGTGAGCCCTAAAATTCATTTGAAAGGTTTGATGTTTTAGTGCTAATAGGTTAGAGCATTTTTCTGTGTCTTCAGGTGACAATATTTAAGTCTCTTGAGGGACATAAACCAAGCCTGCATTCAATCACAGCATCAATGCAATTCATAATGATAATGACAATGATTGCGTTGAGGTTATATAGAAAGCTATTGGTAGCTTCTCAGTGCTGTTGGGGTTTGTAGTAATAAGAGTTCACTTGACTCAAGGGTCTCTGCCTCATTAGGCTTACATAAAATCAGAGGATTGTAAGAAAGTCTACTCGTTGATCAAGGAAACCAAATTTCAGCAACTTTCTACCTCTACAATATTCCCAAGATTTGGAGAATATTTATCTATTTCTGTAGATCTTTATTTGTCACTCATAAGCATTCTGTTAAGGCACAATGTCATATCTATTAGTCAATGAACAATTTTAAAGAATATGTGACATAAAGTTTGAATGCTCGATTTCCTTATTACATATTTGAAAATTGTGTTTTTGAGAAATTCAACACACATTTTAAGAAGTATACAGTCACTGCAGAAGGATGAGAAAAAGGAAGGAGGAGAGGGAGGGCTGGGAGGAAAGGTTGAGAAGGGAGGAAGAAGGGAGGAAGGAAAGTAAGGGTGGGAGGGAATAATGGAAAAGAGTCAGGGATAGAAGATAGGGAAGGAGGGAAGAAGGAAAGTAATGGATGGAACGTGGAGGATGAGAGGGATGTTGATTGATCTTCTTGGTTTATAATATTTTATTACCACATCATAATCTAAATGCCCCAATACATCTTGTTCAGAAATTAGCTTTTTAAAATGTTTATTGTTGCTGTAGTTGCCAGAAATATCAGGGTTTTTTTTTTTTTTTAATCTTTGTAAATTTCACATGCTCCCTCCTGATAACGTCAAGTTTCCCTAAGTGCTATGTTAAATGAGAGTCCATATCTTGCAGATATCTCGGTTGTGATCTCAGTTGTGGTGGTAAGGTACTGAGGGAGACAAATATATGATTAAATAACAACTTTTTTGGTTTGATGGGTTCACTGGGCTATGGCATCATGAGTTTTATTTGCTTTTTCTCCAGCCCTTTCCCATGAGATATAAAGGGGCCTGAGTTGATTAACTGTTCCTTTTGTAGGTCATACAACGTTCTGGTCATACAGCTTTGTTTAGAAGGCTGCCTATAATATTGGAGAAAGCTTTGGGCATACTTCCAAATGGTTACTTTTTCTGTTGTTTGGAAAAGCAGAGAATCGTTTTATGATATTTCTGTGAAAATGAGGTGAGGGTTGGAAATAAAAACCCATCAAAGTATAGATTTCACTCTAAGAATGGGCCATCAAAAACGTTTAACTCTGAGTCATCCATTCACACAATGAAAAATATATTCAACCCTACTGCTTGAATGTTCCTACCAGCTATTGGCTTCATTAGCCAATTGAGTCTGAATTTTCACTCTTCCCTTCTCTCCAGATTTCATCATGACCAATTTCCCTGTGATGTTAATTCTCTGATGAAATTTTAAAGTCATTGATTTTAATCTCATTTTCCTTTTTCTTGCCACAAGAATGAGGGGGTTGACTTTTTGGCTCTTTGCAATGTTGGAACTGAAACTAGTTTTCTGCCTCCCTCCCACCCCAGAAATTGTCTTTTGTCAACAGACATGAACTTGTACCTGTTCTTAATTTCACTAATTTCAACTGCAACAATTATTAGTTACTATTCTAATTGAGTAGAAATTACTAGAGGGAAGTATACTTCTTTGAGTTTTCTTTGTATTTTTTATTATCCTATCCTAGTTTTAAGTTTGAAATTGAAACCCTATTGAATTATTAAAGTAATTAATATTAGATCAGATAGGAGTATTTATATGCATTATCTATTTTCAAACAATATGAATAGTGAACCTTAGAAATAATTTTTATATATCAGGCCATTTGACCTTTAGAAAAGAATCTATAATTCAAATGTATGAAATCTTGTATTTTTGCCTGTGAATACATGTTTTTACATATGTCAAAGGCTCTATCTTTAAAATTTTTGAATTCATCATAGCCTTCCAAATACTCTTGTAATAAACAAATGATATATATTTATATGTGAAAATCTGCAGTGTCCAGAAGCCAGAAACCATAGGAAGAAAAGGGAACTGTATTTTAAGGAAGATCAGAACATTAAAATGCTGGTAGGTGTTTGTGAAAACAAGGTTTCATAAGGATCCTGACTTGTTTATCACAGAAATCTTCCAGCCTTCCTAATTGCATATACACTCTGAATTTCTAAACAAGAAGAATTCTTTCCTGTAGAAACAGATTGGAAAATTTGGCATCAGATTATTCTTTTCAGATAAAATATGTTAAGACTCAATAATTGCTTTTATTTGGCAGAAATCCTTTCTTCTTAGTTGGTGACTAGCTATTTCCATTGATTGACAGCCATGTTGCTATAGCAACAGAGAAAGTAAGGTGCTTCTAACCAGGGAAGCTTCTTTTCATGTAGAAGAACTTGTCACCAAGGTTTTTCAAGTTTAATTTTTTAAAGCATAAAATTCAGTTAGAAAATATAGTTAAAAAAAAACACACCTTAAGCTTACTGAATACTGCTACTTTAGTTTGGAGACTTTGCACTGTAAGGTGAACAGATCACTAAATTACAGTTCTTTCATAGCATGAATTTTTATAAGACAAAGGTTTAGGTATGATGCATGCACATAATTTAGAAAATTTCTGTTGTTGGCATCCTTCCAAATTTTTAGACCAATATTTTTATGTACAAGAAAAAATATAATAATTTCTTATTCCTCCTCCTCCTCCTCCTCCTCCTCCTCCTCCTCCTCCTCCTCCTCCTCCTCCTCCTCCTCCTCCTCTTTAGTAGGAAAGTAACTGAAATGGGATCTTTCTAATATTTAATGCCTTCAAGTAGCATGCATAGCAGGGCACCAAGTAGCAAAATGAATGAGTATGATGATAACAAGATAAGGGTTTAAGCTAAGTGCAATGATTTCTCTCTTTTGTTCTGAACCACGCTTCAAAGAGAATATATGTAAATAAAATATGCATATGAATGTATATAATATATGATGCAAAAATTAAAGAAAGAAAAATATATTTGTATTCATATAAAAATAGTTAACAATTGATACTCAATGTTTCCCCTTATGTTTGTCTTAAAAGTCTTACAGGAGTGGCTTTGCTTACAGATCAAAAGATAGCTTTTCTTTGCTAAGAAAACTTTTCAGTTAAAAAAGATATAATAAGATCGGGTTATTTTCATGTGGTATAACAAAATATATCTTATTAATTTAATAATGTGTTTCACCATTATTTTAAGTTATTTGTAATTACTCTCTCTAATATCTAGGTACATAAGGAAGAGAAGAGGTCAAAGATGATCAAAATAGATTTCTGTTTTAAGGACTGGCAAAAGTTAAAATGAGAAAAATCATGTGAAAGTTTGCCATTCCTATAAGGCACAAAATAGCACAAGATAAATACAGACACGTGTCACTGAGATTATTGTGGTAGCAGAAAACATGAGTGTCTCATGGAGTGAGTTGAATGAGATTTAATGAGTTTTCAGGCTTAATCAAGGGCCAAAGAGAAGAATGCAGAAAGACTTAATTGATGTAGTTTGGAGATTTAGGTGGAGATGTTTAAAAAAGGAGAGAGCATCCAGCAGACTCCTTAATTTATCAATTACTGACTCAGTATTTATCATGTACCAGGAACTGTGGGAAAGGAAAACAGGTCAGATACTGTTGGGTTTTTTTTTTTGCCCCTCCCGGCTCGGACTCTTCCTTCTTTCTTTCCACCCTCCTTTCATCCTCTCCCCTAACCCTCGGCCTGCAGGTGGGGCGTGGGGGTCGCTCCAACCTGATGAGCACGTGACCTGTCGTAGTTATGTGTCCGCCTCCTTTCCCTGGACGCTGGCGTACATATGCTACGAGGCTTCTTAGAGCGAACTAACTTTATTGAGATAAGGACAAGGGGAGATGATTCCGAGGGAAGGGGGTTGGCCAGGATGTCGCCTGACCCCCAAGGGCTAACGTCACTCGAGCGCGCCGGGCTGGCTAGAAGGTTGGGGGCTGTTTGCCCAACCCGTTCCTCTGGATTCCAATCCAGAGGGGGTAGAAGGGCTGCATTCCCCAGGGCTGGGGGAGGTGCATCAAGCCCCTTCCATCAAGGGGAAAGATGGACCCCAACAAGATACAGTCCTCATCTTGCAAGAATTTATGATCTAATGGGAGAGATATTGTGGTACACTTTGCTCTAGTTTTCTCTTGATTATAACATGACAATTATGTGCAGTGGTAAGTCTTCATGGGCATTGGATTCAGGCCTGAGGATAGCTTGAACACTTTTCTTTAAACTTATGAATGTAGAACATCAGGGAATTTATGGTCTTTATTTGACAGTGCTAAGAAGGGGAAAGATGTTAAGGGGAAAAACAAGACATCTTAAAATCGTGTCTGTCCTGGACTTACTTTGAATGTTGAAAAAAACTATATGTTCCTTTGTATGAGACTTTTCTTCTATGTAGACTGTTCTGTTTTCTTTTCTTTTGGGAAAGATAAAGGAAGAGTCATTCTAAATTAAGGCATGCTTTCATATTTATTTGTTTGTGTCTATGGTGGATCAATTATACCAGTTGCAGTGCAATATAGGCAGAAAAACATACTGTATTCTAGTCTGCTTATGTGTCACTTGGTGTCAGGATATGCTGTGAGAACTTGTTATTAATTTTATTGGGGAAACATCACAGTGTTCTTACAGAAACTTAGATGGTAGAAACTTCGACACATTCTAGTTTATATGGTAAAAACAGTTGGTCCTAGGCTACAAACCTGTGCAGCATGTTATTTGGCTTGACACTGAGGTCAATTATAATATAAGCATGTGTGTATCTGAATATGTCCAAACAGAAAAAAAATAGAAAAAATACAATGTATCTTTAAAAATTATATTGTCTCACTGGCACCAACTAGTCCATTACTGACCAAAATGTTATTATATAGCATAAGACAATATTACTAAAATAAGCTTCCTAAGAAATAAAATAATTAGGTGGAAAGAAATTAGGTCATCTCACTTGGCCTTGAATTCTCTGGGGAACTCAGCTAAGCAGCGATTAATTTATCTGACCCTGCTAGATTTCCAATCAACCCAAACTTGATTTTACTCCCTTACATTTCAACAATCTATGATTTCTGGAGAGGACCATTCTGGTTTTCTGAATACATTTCCTGAGAGTCATTATGAATATGGTGACCGAGCTGAAATGCCTTACTTTGACTTAATCATGTTAACATCTGTAATGGATTGCACTAATTGGCTTGAACTAGGTTGTGCACAGACCTTTCCAGTCAGAGAGAAGGCATATTGTAAGAATCATATAAATCCAACAGTTGAGGTTGATGGAAAGGGCAAATGGGCTTGGAGGTTAAGAGCGTTCAGTACCAAGAAGTTTCCATATAATTAATTTGGTCAGGAAATTTCTGGAGGCAAATATTTTCTTCTGCTTTCTGAGAGGTGACCAAAATACATTTGTTTTTTATGTTTCTTTTTTAATACTGAAATTATACTCCAATTGAACTAGGTGGTGATGAAGGTTTTGTTGTTATAAAAGTTTTTTCTTTGATATAAGCCTTACTTTATTAAATATCTCTTGTACAGTTTCACACATAATTAAATATTTAGAAGCTGAACTTCACATTTTGCCAAAGAAATTTGTCTTGGCAGCAGACAGAACCATTATTGGCTGCTTTCTTTATCCATGGCAGGAGATAAATGAGAGAGGGAGGAGAGACACAGGGAGGCCTCCGCGTGGGATAAAATGGTTTCAAAACAAATCCCTGTAAAACAAAGAGAGACTACTTTGTGCTAACACTTATTTAGACCCTGTGAGTTCTACAATAGTGTGTTGATTTTCTTCCAGATGAATTTGGCAAAATCCAAGAAGGGTTTTTCCAAAATTCTGCCAGCTTAAGCAAAAATATCATTTTTATGCAACAAAATTATTTACCTACTCCACTTAGTATTTAGTCAAAGATCATGAAGGGTTTCACTGAACAAGAGGTTATATAAATTTTAAAAATGTAGATTACTTTTATTATGTATTTCCAAAACCACGTGACTATGTATAGTTAGCAGACATATTCATAAATGTAAAAAAACCATCAAACCATTATTATGTTATTTAAGAAGGAATTATTACTGTTTATGCAGAAGCAAGGCATCATAAAATTCTGATGTAATCTTTAGAGTTTTCAAATTAAAGAGTCAACATATGTATTTATAGCCTATTTGTTAAAGATGAGGTAATCTTAAGTGTATAAAAATATTTGCTTCTTGGATTCCCAAAGAGAATATAATGAAGAAAATATCTATAATTTGTTGAAAATGCTATGTAATTGGGATCCCAGTAGTGATGCTAACACAATGTTGTACTTTAGTTCTAGGGAAGTTTATCAAGAGGCATTTGTTTGAGATGTGGTAATAATACAATATTTTCTTTTTTTTTTTTTTTGGCATGTATCCTTTTTTATTTTTTTATTTCCAGGAGTCTAATCTGACCGATGGATTTGAAAGAAAAAAATATCCATGAATGGATAAAATTTTTGTTCTTGGAGAAAACTTTCTTACTGGGAGACTCATCAGACAGCAACATCCAGCCACTGAAGAGCTTCATGCTTTTCTATTTTGAATGGGTTGGTAAATATCTCTCATACTAAGTGGAGTGTCGACAATACAATATTTTCATTCAATACACTACTTAGAGATAGCCAAAAGATAAGGTATTTTTTCTTGTTTTCAAAGCTCTTGCTTATTCTTTCCTGGTTTCACCCCTGATATTCTGTTGGTGTCTGGCTGCTACTAAGAAAAGATGTGCTTTTTTTCTTCTCTTTTTTTGGAGCTACAAAGAAGATTGTAAATATCATAATTTTTTTTTTGTCAATCTAGTTCACTAGTCAATATAGACATTACTTACCTTTTTGATGTTCAGAGGAAATTTAAAATTTTAAAATTATTTGCTCTCATATAAATCCAGGCAAATAAAAAGGACAATCTAAATGTTAGCATATTAGTAAAAAATACAAGGAACATAGGTAACTATCTAGCTCTGCTTTTAATAACCCCAGATCCAAAGATGCATTCCTTGAAAGGGAGCTGTGGGCTCTATACAGTCTTGTAGCTGGCTATAAGACCTTTTCCTACTCTACTCACATACATGTATAGCATTCATTGTGGAAGTCAGTACTGGTTCTTAGAGTTCAGTAAGAGCAGGGAGACTGGTCTGAAGTTGTCTTGGTGCTAGTTATAGAGTCAGATGAAAAGTTTTATACATGAAAACTCTGGCTTGCTCGAAGCTGATATTCACCGTCCAGCCCCCATTGCATACACAGAACAGTACTATCTCTTTCTTCCATTCCTGTTCCTTATCTTGTATTAGCAGAAATAAGAAAAAAAAGTTCCTTTTGAATGAAGGCCCTGGACTATGAAATATGCAACATTTGGAATCCAAAGCTTTGTTTGATATTTCAGTGGTCAAGCATCAGTAAAGTTAACATTGGATGCATAATGATTGCTGATTTTAGCACTAATTTTTATATATCATTTTCATTTATTCATGTGTCAGTTTTTGGACTAAAGACTTCAACAATGACTTGAGGCTTGACAAAAATATGCAAACTCACAAATTTGAAAAAGAAGAAAAACCACTGCATGTTTAATCCAAAAGCAATTTAGATGTTGAAAAAAAAAATCCAGCTATTGAAACTTGTCTTTGAAATCAGACTCCCAAGTATTGCAGCAGAAGGAATTTAAGATAAAATAAACAAGTTTTATATTTAAAAAAATGAGTCTCTGAGGAAAATTGTGGAAGTGGCATTTTAGGAAGTATTTAAGTTTAGAGTGGATGCTGGACTTAAAAGTAAGCTTATTTAGAGCAATGTGTGACCTTGAAAGAACATTGTACAATGAATTATAATTATTAGAAATATTTTAAATAAATTCACTCATAAGTTTGTATCCAGATGAATCACTTGTTTTTTAACTTGTCAGATAAACTTGCTTTCTATTTTGGTTTCATACACTTTACATGTAAATGGGATCTCATTTTCTATTTTCTTCATGGCCTGGTTTGGAGAATTTGCTTCTGTAATATAAAGAATAAGGAGCTTACAAAATGTTAATTTTGTTGTAAACAAAAATGATCACAAATTATGATGGTTAAACAAATCAACATCTAAAGCCCATTGATTTCCATAAATAAAAATATTGTCAGTATGTAGTGAAGGAAAATTCTAATTTCTGCAAATCATGATATGGTTATCCAAAATCTTTAGTATTTAAGTAGATGAAAATACTTATACAAATATGGTCAAAGGCATATAGTTTATAATAATTATTCTTGTATTTTAATTGATTATTTCTCAATTCATTTCATTTCATTCTGCTTTGATTTTTCCATAAGCTTCCAGGATGCTGAAAAAAACTATAGGAATATTAACTCTCAAAAGGACATTGAACATTAAACAAAGCAGCATTTTATTTTGAATAATTTATTTTGAAAATAAAGAAATCACCCCCCACATCTTTTTTTTGCCAGTCCTGGGGCTTGAACTTAAGGCCTGGGAGTTGTCCCTCAGCCTCTTTGTGCTCAAAGCTAGTACTCTACCTCTTAAGCCACTTCTGGCTTTTTCTGAATAGTTTATTAGAGATAAGAGTCTCACAGACATTCCTGCCTGAGCTGGCTTTGAAATATGATCCTCAGATCTCAGCCTCCATAGTAGCTAGGATTACAGGTGTGAGCCACCACCTCTCAGCTTGCATTTTTCTTTTCCTAGTAAAGTCCAATTAAATTTTAATTTTCTACAATTTTATTTTTGGTGGAAAGAAATAGTCTATTAATTACTGTAACAAAGATAAGTTTATTCGGCAGATATATTAGTCATTTTTCTATACTCAGTATATCATTAGTTACAATTTCACATTATGAGGAAATAATATAAAGAAATTTGCGAGCTGGAATAGAGACATAATTAAAACGATGCTTTTTGAAAAATAGTTCTAGATATTTGAATATTTTCATTTATAGCAATTTTTCTCACATCCTATTCAATACCTACAAAAAGCATTTTCTAGGTGCTATGTTGACTGAAACATTATTTTACATTTTAGACTATTTGGTTCTTCTTGAGGAAAATTCCTATCAAAAGCATTTCTAGACAAATGTTTATTTCAAACCAAATTTAAGGAGGTAAAACACTGATTTCTAGGTGCTTACTTAAAGGTAAATCAAAATGTCCATGAAGTTTATTCTTTACCTTGATGTCTCTAGAATCTAAGGGAACAAAAGGGAACAATTTGTAGCCCCTCATTAAATATCTCTTACTAACCATTAGCTATTTACATACTAGCAAATATTAATTGTTGTAATTATTAAATATTTATTAAATTAAATATTTATTGATACAACCACTGAATGAAATAATGAAAGTCATTGTTAGGATGAACATTTTGTTTGGCTGGAAATGTAATAACAAATCTTAGATTGTACTTTTAAAGTCTTCTTAGGCTGGGATATAGTCAAGCACTTGTAATCAGATTTTACCTCAACATCTACAGATTTTGTACACATTTTTTTTTTTTTTTTTTTTGCCAGTCCTGGGCCTTGGACTCAGGGCCTGAGCACTGTCCCTGGCTTCTTTGTGCTCAAGGCTAGCACTCTGCCACTTGAGCCACAGCGCCACTTCTGGCCGTTTTCGGTATATGTGGTGCTGGGGAATTGAACCCAGGGCTTCATGTATATGAGGCAGGCACTCTTGCCACTAGGCCATATTCCCAGCCCTTTGTACACATTTTTAAAGATAATTACCAGTTTTATTTTATTTTTTATTTTATCGTAAAGGTGATGTACAGAGGGTTATAGTTACATAAGTAAGGAAATGAGTCTTTATATTTAAAACATCATAAGTTATCAGGGTCTGTTGAGAAGAAACTTTTGTTATTTATCTGTAAAAGTGAGACTTCTGTAATCAGAAACTAGTCCAAGTTTCCTTAGGGGGCTTTTTTTTTTTTTTGGCCAGTCCTGGGCCTTGGACTCAGGGCCTGAGCACTGTCCCTGGCTTCTTCCCGCTCAAGGCTAGCACTCTGCCACTTGAGCCACAGCGCCACTTCTGGCCGTTTTCTGTATATGTGGTGCTGGGGAATCGAACCTAGGGCCTCGTGTATCCGAGGCAGGCACTCTTGCCACTAGGCTATATCCCCAGCCCTCCTTAGGGGGCTTTTAAACATTAGCTTCTCAAGGTAACATCCTGCATCTTTAAAAGTGCCTGGTTATGTCTGATTCAATTAGCAGCATTGATATATATGATATCCGCTGGGTAAGTCTTAGTCACATAACCAATATTTCTGATACATCTGTTAATGAAGAGAGCAGATGCTTATTGAGTCTCTACAAAAAGGCATGATACCAGGAAAATAAAAGTTTCCATAAGAGTTCCTGAACTCTGGAGGGACCAAGCATGGAGACAGATATAAACACTTCATTTCCATTCAATAAGACATTAAATGACTGTTAAGTTATAGATGGAGATAGATAAAGGCAGAGGTAGGTGATAATAGAGAAAATAGAATGGAGCTGAAAGGTTGAAAAAAGAACAAATCCCTTGTGGTTTTCTAGGGTCCCTCTGGGAAATCTCACAGGCAATTTTAAGTGCAAAGATATCATTTAGGGTTCATTTTGGAGGAGACAAACTGTCAAAAGTTGTCAAGAGAGTTAAACATGCAATTATGAGAGGATTGTGAGTCACTGGAAAAAATGCTTGACTTTCATTAAAGTGACAATGAAAGATTTTAAAATGAAATGATTATGGGCAACATGATTTTTATTTTTTGTAGACCTCTCAACATTGAAAAACACCATTTCCTAAATAATCATGAGCAAGATAATATACACATAAAACATACAAATTCACTCTGTAATATATAGAATCACCACTTTCCAGGCAGGTTAATCAGAAGATAATGAAAGGCTTTGCAACAAAGACTTATCATAGAACAATACTCTAAGAAAATAAAACCAGTATTATTTTGACAACTTTATAGATAAAACCCCATTATATTGCAGCTAGTTTTGACCACAGCAGACCCTTTTCAAGAAATTTCTCTGACTTTCTTTTTCTTTTTTTTGCCAGTCCTGGGGCTTGAACTCAGGGCCTGAGCACTGTCCCTGGCTTCTTTTTGCTCAAGGCTAGCACTCTGCCACTTGAGCCATAGCACCACTTCCGGCTTTTTCAATGTATGTGGTGCTGAGGAATCGAACCCAGGGCTTCATGTATACGGGACGAGCACTTTACTACTAGGCCATATTCCCAGCCCCTTCTCTGACTTTCTATATCTGTTTAGGAGAGAAATTCAGCAAACTTTCCCTTTTTGTGCTCTAAAGCAATCAGTCATTTTTATTTAGGACAAAACTGAGTCTTCCCCCCATGTCCTCCCCCCATTCCTACCCCCTGGCTCTCTTAACAAAAGCATATCCCCCATACTTGAAATGCAAATTTGTACCTTTCTTTCACTATTGTTCCTGGTACAACACAAACATTGATTTGTAACTTTGAACTAAACTAACTTTTATTTCACAGTTAAAACTAGATGATTAATGATGAGTTACCTCTCACACTGTAGCATTTTTTTTCTCAGTAAACAGCAGGGCTTATGAAGATACAGCTCACAATTTTCTTTAGCTACACACATCAATTATTGTGGTAAAAGTGAACACATGGGCTGAACTTGCAGTCCCTTTAACATATTAAAATAAGAGGCAAACAGTAATATACTTAAAATTGTGACCAGAAATGATCTGGTTATGTGACTGTCCATTAGTTAGCTAAATAAAATGAGACCGATATTACAATATATGTAAGCTCTCTTCAAATTCTTATACTAAGAACCATACTTCCGATTGAAATAAATGATCAAAATAATGATTCTACTCAATTAAGCACAAGTTAGCATTATTATCATTGCAGACATTTAGTAAAAGCAATAGTAGCTTACTTGATCTGTAAGTCTATATAAGCTTAAGAATTATCAAAATAGAATGAAAATAGAAGTTTTTGCTATACTAAAAACATAGCTGTTTTTATGAAACTGACAATGTTAAACTAGTCTATTTCTTAAAGATTTGCCCAAATTATGTACTGTAAATGCTTAAGACATTCAACATAGTTTTCTCCCATTCTGAAAATTCTGGAATTTCAAGTCTTTAATGTTTGCTAATTTTAGGAATATTTAACTTAAATGAGCAATGACTTATGTAAAGCCAGGAAAATCTAAGTGCTTTAATTTCAGAGATTTTTACCATCACATTTGGTAATACTATTCAGAGGTAGAAAATACTCCACAAACCCAGACCTATTAATGTATAATTAATAATGCACACACATATGCACACACACACAAACACATACATGCACACACATGCACACACACGAATACTGAAACACGTATAGTGTTTACTGCTTTAATTATACACGTTTAGTCCTAGGCTAAAGGCAAATAGTTACAAAATTTGCTTGTCCATATCAGAGTTATTCTTTTCTAAGGAGATTTAAATGCTTAAAATAAATGAGTTTAAACGGTAAAGACTAGCAACCAAAATTCTCTACCATCTTTCATCCAATGGAGACAAGATCTCTATGAACCTCTACAGGCATCAGCAAGTGTTCAGACCATAAAGCTGAAGAGAACCAACCCACCATCAGAAGTCATTAGTACTAAAAAAGAATCCAAAACTTTATGTGCTATGCAGAGACAGAGACAGAAACCCAGATAAGCTGTGAGGTTCACTGTTGAAGCCCCAGATCACCAGTCAGGAGGAAACTGATCCCATCACTAACAACCCCGGCGCGTCACAGATAATACACTGGGTGCTTAAAAAGATGATTCATTCAGGCTGTGGCAGCAGTGGGAGCACCACAGATCTGAAGATGAGCTTGTCCCAGCAGAGCAGCTTTTCCTTGACTTCCCGAGAAAGGGACTAACAAAATTACATCGTGGGTGATGAATAGTTACGGTCATTGGGCACATACGGGAAGTGCCAGACAGCTATGAAAACAGTAAATATTTTCCAGCTGTTATTTGTACACTTGCTATCTACTTAGTTCTAACAAATTACCAGAAAATTAGTGTCTTAAAATAAGACACGTGGGCTGGGAATATGGCCTAGTGGCAAGAGTGCTCGCCTCGTATACATGAATCCCTGGGTTCGATTCCCCTGCACCACATATATAGAAAATTGCCAGAAGTGGCGCTGTGGCTCAAGTGGCAGAGTGCTATCCTTGAGCAAAAAGAAGCTAGACATGGTGCTCAGGCCCCGAGTCCAAACCCAGCACTGGCAAAAATAAAAATAAATAAATAAAAATTAAAAAAACTTAAAATAAGACGCGTGTGTTACCTTACAGTTATGGAGGTCAGGCCTCTGACACCCATCTTGCTGGGCTGACGGACATGCTGGCAGCCCTGTGTTCTCCTTTTGGAGGCTCTAGGACATAATTGATTTAATTCCTTTCTCAGTTTCTAGTGGCCATCTGCATTCCTTGGATAAAGGCCTAATTGAAGTTCAGTCTCAAACATTCTTGAACTAAATGAGCTATGCAGAGGACTTGATGCTGAGATTCCCATGTGTGGGGACTTGTATCCTTTGCCAAACATGGAGGTTGGTACTGATGAGTTATGATTTTTGTCACAAAAACGCTGAATACACGACTCTCATGCAGATATAAAATAAACAATGATTTAACTAACTCATTAATTAATAAGCGAACCATCAAATTAAAACCTGTTGACAGTTGGTGTTAGAGAGATTAAAATTCTCTGGTAGATAAAATTCATTTCATTTGCTAGTAAAAAAATATATTGCCTTTTCTACCAGTTTTCTGTAACTTAACTTATTATATGTGTAGAGTTGTAATAAAACCAAAGTCATCAAATGTGTCTCTTACCTTACCCAATAGGATTGGCTAAATTTGTATCAGTTATAATTTGGCAGCTTCATCACATGCTTAAAGCAGGAAGAAACTGGTATAGATTTTTAAACCTTGGAATCAATTCAAATACATAATTGATATTTAATACAATTGATTCCATCATTATATACATAAATATATGCAATATAACTGATGGCTTGGGTAAGTGGCTCTCAAAGCCCCAGGTGCAAAGTTGGGTCCTCAGGGCATTGGTGTTGGGACACTTCAGATCTTTAAGTGAGGGGGTCTGATGGTGCTCCTTACATCTTTGGAGAAATGACCTCCTAGGGGATTATGAGATTTTTTTCCCCCTCCCACTTCTCCCTCAGTTCTGGTTTCATATGTACATGTTTTGCTTAGACAAGATTTTTCTGCCAATGCTTTCCACTTCCTTCAACAGCACTGAGCTGATAGTATACTTTAGGACCTTTGCAATGGTGAGCCAAGATAAAACTACTTCCTGGGCAGCCTGCCTCAGGCATTTCACTGTAATAACATGAAACTGCCTAAAAGTATGTGTTGGCTCCACATTACTAGGACATGAATGTACCAGTCTCATTTACCAAAGAAACAGCATTTCAAATATCTTCTTTTTATTTTCTTTTATTTTCTTCTTTATTGTCAAAGTGAAGTACAGAGGGGTTACAGTTTCATATGTAAGGCAGTGAGTATATTTCTTATCCAACTTGTTGCCTCCTCCCTCATTTTTCTCCTGTCTCCCCCCCGCCCCATAAGTCGTACAGTTAGTTTACACCAAATAGTTTTGTAAGCATTGCTTTTGGAATGGTTTGTATTTTAATCCTTTGTCCCTTGATTTTGTTATTCCCTTTCCCATCGCTAGGTTTAATACATGTATATACAGTATCTAGAGTACTAAGATCAGATACAGTGATTGCAGGGGTAAAACCACAGGAAGGTAATACCAGAGAGAAAAAAAAAAAAGAAAAAAAGAGCACGGTTTGACATGGCATGTTGAAAATAATTACAACAATGATATAACACTTGTTTTCATAACATGGAGTTCATTTCACTTAGCATCATCTTATGTGTTCATATGGGCATAGCTATTGGGCTCTTGTGATCTTCTGCTATGACTAACCTAAGCATATACTAATTATTCTCTATGACAAAAACCATAGAGTCCATGTTTCTTTGGGTCTGGCTCACTTCACTTATGATTTTTTTCTAAGTCCTTCCATTTCCCAATGAGTGGGGCAGTGTCATTCTTTCTGTTAGAGGCATAAAATTCCATTGTGTATATGTACCACCTTTTCCTGATCCATTCGTCTACTGAGGGGCATCTGGGTTGGTGCCATATTTTAGGAATGACAAATTGTGCTGCAGTGAACATTGTTGTGCTTGCTGGTGGCTTTGGTGTGGTCTTGCTAGTAATCTGACCAAAAGTGGGGCTGCTGGATCATAGGGGAGTTCTATGTTTAGCCTTCTGAGTAACCTCCATACCTCTTTTCAGAGTTGTTGAACAAGTTTACATTCCCACCAACAATGTAGTAGGGTTCCCTTTTGGCCACATTCCCTACAGTGTTTGTTATTATTAGATTTCCTGATAATGGACATTCTTACTGGGGTAAGGTGGAATTTCTGTGTTATTTTGATTTGCATTTCTTTCATGGTCAGTGATGTAGAGCACTTCTTCATGTGTCTCTTGGCTGTTCTCATGTCCTCTTCAGAGAAGTCTCTTTTTAGACATTTAGCCCATTTCTTGAGGGGGCCATTGGTTCTTTCAGGATTTTTTTTTGGAGGAATTTAATTGTCTGAGTTCTACATATATTTTAGATATGAGGCCTTTGTCCCATTATATGGCTGGTAAAGATCTTCTCCCAATCTGTGGGCTTCCTGTTTATCTTGCAAGCTATGTCCTTTGCCCTGCAGAAGCTCTGCAGCATGGTGCAATTACATTTGTCCAACCTTTCTTTGATTTGTTGCATTTCTGGGTCATTATTAAGAAAGTTTCATCCTGTGCCAAGGAGCCCAAGTGTTTCTCCTATTCCTTCTTGTAGTATTTTCAGGGTATCTGATTTTACTTCGAAGTCTTTGATATATTTGAAATTGATTTTTGGTGCAGGGTGATATATAAGGATCTAATTTTAGTTTGTTACAGGTGTTGAACCAGTTTTGCAGGAGATGCAAAGCTGGTTCAATATACACAACTCAATCAATGTAATCTACCACATCAACCAGAGCAAGGTGAGGAATGACATGATTCTTTCTCTAGGTGAGGAAAAAGCATTTAATAAAATCCAGCACCTATTTATGATAAAAGCCTTGGAGAAACTAGTATTCCAGGGAACAATCCTGAATATAATAAAGGCTGTCTATGAAAAACCCACAGCAAGCATTATACTTAATGGTGAAAAGTTAAAGCCATTTTC
This sequence comes from Perognathus longimembris pacificus, assembly GCF_023159225.1. Lineage (NCBI taxonomy): Eukaryota > Metazoa > Chordata > Mammalia > Rodentia > Heteromyidae > Perognathus > Perognathus longimembris. The sequence continues at coordinate 41,512,613 of NC_063162.1, forward strand.
TCTAAAATCAGGAGCAAGATAAGTTTGTCCACTCTCTCCTCTCCTCTTCAACATAGTACTAGAATTTCTAGCTTGAGCAATAAGGCAAGAGGTATACATAATGTGGATCCAAATAGGAAAAGATGAAGTTAAACTCTCTCTCTCTCTTTCTCTCTCTCTCTGCAGATGACATGATCCTGTATCTAAAGAACCCCATAGACTCTACTCCCAAGTTACTAGAGTTGATACAAAACTTTGGCAGAGTAGCAGGATATAAAATAAATCCTCAAAAATCAATGGCGTTCATACATGCCAACAACTTGAAGAGTGAGGCTGAAATCAGGAAAGCAACTCCTTTCGTAATACCCTCAAAAAACATACAATACTTAAGAATAACCTCAACCAAAGAAGTGAAAGACCTCTATGATGAGAACTTTAAAAATATGAAAAAGAGAATTAATGCAGAACTAAGGAAATAGACAAACCACCCATGCTCCTGGATCAGAAGGATTAATATTTTAAAAATGGCAATATTGCCAAAGGCTATCTACAAATTCAATGTAATATCCATCAGTATCCCAACACCATTCTTTAATGAAATAGAGAATACAATCCAGAAATTCATATGGGACAATAAAAGACCCCGAGTAGCAAAAACAATCCTAAGTAGAAAAAACACCACTGGAAGAATTTCAATACCAAACTTCAGGCTGTATTACAAAGCGATTGTAATCAAAACAGCTTGGTATTGGTACAAGAACAGGGCTGAGGTCCAATGAAACCGAACTGAAGAGCCAGAAATGAACCCACAGAACTATGGCTACTTAATCTATGACAATGGAGGTAAAAAAAATTAAGAAGGCAAAAAGACAGCTTCTTCAAATATCTTCTTAAGAGCATGTTTTCATCATGCATTCACACACACACTTTTAGAACTTGTGCTCACACCACCATAGAAATTACACAGGAATGTCTTTTGAAATGTATTTTCTAAACATCAGCTCTCATTTCTGCTTGTCTCACTGTAAATGCTCTCTAAAACCTCAGCAGTAAAAATTGATGTGGTTAATTTAACCAGTACCTATTTTAGTGACAATACTACACAGGGAAATTTATTTAATCATGTACATACTGGAAACACTTAATTTCATCCTAATTTAAAGTTATTTATACAGTAATTGTAGTTTATACTTTCTTTTTACTAGTAAATGTGAAATTAGACAGATCAAAAATATTCTCTTTATGAAATAATTCAACCTAATGGGCAACCTCATGAGACTGAATAATAAGAGGTGTGTGAAAAGAAGAAAACTGGTTCTGTGGATGTTTGTCATTTTACTTCTCTATTATTTTCAAGGAGTAAACTTTATACTATTGTTGGAATAGAATACTGGGTGAGTTTAATTACATTTTAAATAGACATACACATCTATATGTGTGAAGAAGAAAATGAAGATATAATTAATTGCATAAATTATATAGTACTGATATATGCCAGCAATTATTCTGCATGGAAGAAAATGGAAGGTTGCAATAAAAATTGGTTTTGAGTTCTTAAATATTGAGGTGATATCCTGAGGCTTTATGAACTAGAAAGACATCCGCAGTTTCATACATTCTGTGATATAAATTTCAGTTTCCCATTCAAGTATTTGAAGTGAATCCATTAACCTATCCTTTATACAGAGCTTCTATTGTTATCAGTATATTTATTTTATAAACTACATGCTTTGCATGCACTATAAACTAAATGAAATACTGTACTCTCAGTGTAAGTTAACTTAGGAAGGACTTACCCCAATAATCTTCTTTAACTCCCCAAACTATAGATATGAAGGCAGCAGAAACTTCAAATTAAAAGTGACAGGAGTAAGTCCTTCAGGCAAGCAGGAAAGTTTTAACATTTCTACTTGTCCCAGATTCATTGCTAGGGCATTGGTAATTAGGAGAAAGGTAGAAGCATTTAATAGTTTAAGTGGTATCTTTATTGAGTATGTAGATTTGCCTTTACCACCTTGAAAATTTTGGCTTTCAAAAATTCATAGCCACATGCTAGTAGTTCAGTCCTGTAATCCTAGCTACTCAAGAGAATGAGATCTGAGCATCAGTTCAAAGCCAGCCATATTCTTAGCTTCAGTGAATAACCAAAAGGCCAAAAGTGGAGTTGTGACTCTAATGGTAGTACCAGTCTTTAGTAAAAAAAAAAAAAAAAAAAAGCTTAAGACAGAGCCTAGGCCATGAATCCAAGCCCTAGTACCAGCGTGCACCCAGAAAAGATGTTCATAGTTGAAAAGACTACTGGAGGTTTGAGGAGGTATATACTCACCAGTAGAACTCTTGCCTAGCCTGTGAGAGGCTCTGAACTCAGTTCCTAGCCCCATAAAAAATATAGCTACTGACATTCATGCATACTGGATCTGAGAATCACTTAAAGGCCAGGTTGCCTTGAGTGATGAGTTTAGAGTCCAGCCTCAGGTAAGATTGATTCTTAAGAACAATTTGACTACATTTTTCTTGGAGAAAGCAAAGTTCCGAGAATAGTCTATCTTTATCCACACAGTGCCTTGAGGGGTCAGTTTTAAAAAAAAATTCTCACTTATTCACTTTCAAATGCACCAACGACTCTTCCTAGAAGGCAGATTCTGCTGCAAGCAGGTGTTTCTTTGCTTCTGTCTTCAGACTGCAGGAGAAAGGTACCCAGTTCCATGTATCCCTCTGCGTCTCTTTACCTAATTCCACTACATACCCAAGTGGTATTTGCCTGAGACATGTGTGGTAATTATTTTTTAATGCTTAGGGTTTTAAAAGGGTGTTGTAAACTTGTAATTGAGAAACTATGTATAAACTATGTATGTATAAAGGAAATGCTTTAATGTGAAGGTTTTACTCTAGGAATTCTCCAGGCACAAACTTTACTGGAAAGAAAAACAAATCTTGCCTTGAACCTATAGTGTTTTGCCAGAGACCTTAATTGGCATCGATTACTTTCTTGTATAGCGGGACTAGAAATCCCTCGGAGTGAGAGGTTTCCCTAACAGCCAAGTAGATTTGAGGTTGAAGCTTTTGGGTTTAATGCTCATCTTCAGCTGATCATTTCTAGCTATGAGGCAACTCCTTAAGCTCTGTGTCCCTTTATCCTTATCTGAGGACTAAGATTGTTATAGAAAACAAACCCTTGCAGATTTCTTTCTTAAATAGCCTTATTTAAGGCTGCATTAAATAGTCTTATTGAGGTATATTAGAAACATAATTAGCTATACAACTTCAAAACCATGATTTGATAATTTTGACATATGTTATATGTGCTTAGAAGCATCAATGATAAAATCTCATTTCCTATAAGTATTACATGATACTTTTTATAAATCCCTTTGATAAGCCTTCCAGATCACTTATTATTACCTTCTGTTGCATATATATTTTATAATATATTGATTTTATAATGTATTTTATACAATATTGTACAATATTACCTTTGCATATCAGTATTTTAAAAATAGATTTAATTTAATATTATAACACATTAACATATACTATAAGATATAATTATAATTTAATGTAATATAATTATAATGATATATTATATATTAATATAGTATATCAAGCCATAATGTTTATAATTATATTTATACAATATAATTATGCAGTTACATTTATTTATTTATTTATTTTGGCCAGTCCTGGGCCTTGGACTCAGGGCCTGAGCACTGTCCCTGGCTTCCTTTTGCTCAAAGCTAGCACTCTGCCACTTGAGCCACAGCGCCACTTCTGGCCGTTTTCTGTATATGTGGTGCTGGGGAATCGAACCCAGGGCCTCATGTATACGAGGCAAGCTCTCTTGCCACTAGGCCATATCCCCAGCCCCTGTAGTTACATTTATTATAGTTAAGATATAATATAATACTATAATATTCCTGAGGAATGTTACTATGTTCCTTGCAGTTATGATCTTATTTCTTAATACTTCAATAAATTTTCATCGATGCTACTGGAATTATTTCTTTAAATGCTACCAATAACTTGCTGATTGGAAAGTCCAGTGATATTTTTCTGTTGATTCTCTAGGATATTTCAATTACATTTGACACGGCTATGAAAAATTTATCATAGAATTTATATTCTGAAAAACAAATGTCTGTAAAGGCCCTAGCAATGACAATGACTACTGAACAGATATACGGCATTAAGGCATACAAATTCATCATTTACTGAAGAATGCTAGATCCTGGACATGAAAAGACAAGTTGATCTTGCTCCTGCAGGAATTCTGAGTAGGAAAAATACATTTAGGGAAACATTTACATAATGTCACCAGGACCACAATGTATAAACAAATAAAATAATGGAGAGATTTGAAGAAGAGTGAACTGTGATCCTTTGGAGAGTAAGGAAACACCTCACAGGAGGGCTGATATTTAAGCCAGTTCATGAAGGATGGGTAAAGTTCATCAAATGGAAAAGTTAGTGAATTCAACTAGTACGAAGAAAATAATTAGGAAAGATAAACACATTGGAGTGCAACAAAGAATTCAGTGCCATTTAAAAGGTAGGATGTGAGCTGGAAAATGAGGCTAGAGAGCTCAGTTGTGGGTCAGAATTTGATGCCCAGAAAAGCCATTTGAAGGATCTGGAGCCTTCCTTCCTTCCTTCCTTCCTTCCTTCCTTCCTTCCTTCCTTCCTTCCTTCCTTCCTTCCTTCCTTCCTTTCTTTCTTCCTTTTTCCTTCTTTATTTTGTATCAGGAACAAATGGAAAGTTCTCTAGCAAGGATATAACCAGAGTACCGTTGTTTCTGAGCTTTCTTGCACAAGGCTAGTCCTCTACCACTTGAGCCACAACTTCACTTTGGTCTCCTCCTTCTCCTTCTCCTTATTCTTGGTTTAGTGGTGATAAGCATCTCACAGTATTTTCTGCCTTGGTTGGCTTTGAGTTGCCATTTTCAGATCTCAGCCTGCTGAGAAGTGAGCCACTGGCACCTGGCTCAACCTTCTGTATTGAGTAAATTGCATGTTGTTTATATTTTGACTTACTTTCAAGATGAGCTATGATGAATATAAAACACTATCCTAATGGTTCATACTGCTTTCATCGTATTGGTGAGTTCTGGCTCACAAAGCATGCTGCTGTGCCAACTCCATCTTGGACTTACTGTTTATTAAAGCTAGAGCAGACATTGTTTGGGTTTGCTAAGCTTACATTCTCTATCAGTTTTCTCAAGGCCATTGACTTGGGTTCTGTAATCATAAAATTCCTTGATGTTTCTGTATTGTTATTATATACGTTTTCGTCAAGAAGGAAGGAAAGTTAAAATGTTGTTGACTCTCTGAGGTGTCTTAACTAACAAAGTAGAGGAGGGAGCCACACTCTAAGAAGTAGAGTATTCCTTAAGGATTCTGCTACTAGTTCAATATTTGACCTTAAGAAAACTGTCTTACTTTTCAGAACCTCCATTTCATCATTTCATCACCAGTTAGAAATCTTCGTTTTTCTCAGACAAATTCCCTGACAGTCTGAATGCCCTAAATTCTATTAGTTTTGATTTCAACAGCTCTAAGACCAATATGTTTTAAGATTTCTTAGTTAAAAGACAATAAGAAATGTAAATGAGAACTAATAATTTGATGTCTGAGATACTTTGACCAAATGACTGGTGTGTTACCTGTATAGTCTATAGTCAAAACAAGATCCTTCTATTTGAGTGCAAAGATTCATTACCAGCCCAGAATGCAGCATAAAGGGCAACTAGAAGCTAAGCAATAACAGCCATGTCGTTTTGATAGTGTCCAATTAGGCAAGAGCTGTAGAGCTCATCTGAGGGTAATTTGGAGCAGATGCCGGCATTAAGAAACAGATGTGGGACATTTTTCAATGGCAATGGAATGTGCATATCGCTGGATAGCTGATGGCTTCATCATCATTTTTCTTTGCATGGAACTGAAATGGCAAGATGGTCTAACATGAACTGTTTTTAGGCTCTTCTGTTACTATCAAGAACACAAGGTCCTACAGGTCATCATACCTTCAGTGGTAAGGTCATTGTACTTTGATTTATTCAGTCCTCATGCCATTTTCATGACTAGATATTTCCCATCCCAGAGGTGAAAGTCAGCACAATTCTGAGCCAATTGCTCAGAGTTTTACCACACAGATCCAGAAACAGATGGACAACTCTGATAACCCAGGACTCTGGCAGAACAGCACTCCCTCACTGCTGAGTTTAAGTGGATAATTTCTAAGCATCAAATGTTGATGCATCTTGAAGCTAGGTTTGGTAGATCTAAATTTTATTCAACAAACAAAAGTTTGTTTTCCAATTTTTGTTCTACTAGGTTGCATAGCAAACAAATTTCACAGCCTCATTCTTATGAATAAGCATCATTCTCTTTGGAAGCATTGAAAATCTTTGCTATCTTCCTAACATCTTTGAGCAACCATATAAAACTGAAGCATAGAGGGCAACTGCTGCACACTACTTCTGTGGCTAGAAGGGTGCATGGGTATGAATCAAGTGAAAACAAGAGAGGATAGTGTTAATGGTAAACTGGGAAATATAAACAAATGTGTCAAGGAATTGAAATTGATTTCCAAAATGCCTATGTAATCTCTTGAAAGTTCTGGGGGGAAGTTGGGTCCCCATAAGCAGACTGGAAGAGTTCGCTGAATGGAGAATGATTTTCAGATTCGGTATATCACAGCAAAGATTCACAGATGAGATTTAGCACAGCTTAGAAAATTCTAAATTCAAGAAACAGTGATAGTTGAAGTGCTGAGAGAGATGGGGTAAAGAGAAAGGAGACAGCTTTTTCACTTCAGAGAGATGCTTGGAAGCCAGACTGGAAAAATGATTTATAGTTTTACTGATATTAGAGTGTCATACTCAAAACCCTGCAGGGTGGTAAATTCTCAAAGTCTGAGAAGCTTCATTGTGATAAAACTGTATGCATCTTTCCTGTGTCTTTAAGGCTCCTTTTCTTTATCTATAAGATGGATTCATGTAAAATATCAATGACATAAACCACTTGTGAGAATTAGTGTAAGAATGCAGTACCTGGCACGTTATGTAGCATAGTAAGCATTCACTATATACAGTTAGCAACAAGTTGTTTTTTTTTTATTGTTGGCTAGCAGAGGCTGATTGTACTGGACTGGGCCAAATGACCTTCTTTCTGAGCCTTTTCTCAAGGTTTCTTAAATTAAATGGGCTCTGATTCATTTCATGAAGTTTATTGCCTTTCCTTAAACTTTAAGGCACTCTTTCTCTGTTGAGAGGGCTCCAATTACAGACAGAAGAATCAAGGTGATTCCTGAAGCTGTTGAAGAGGTATTACCTCTCTCTCTCTCTCTCTCTCTCTCTCTCTCTCTCTCTCTCTCTCACTCTCTCTCTCTCATGTGCATGGCACACGTGTGTGTGTGTGTGTGTGTGTGTGTGTGTGTGTGTTCAAAATGTTCCATTATTTTTCTTCTCCTGGGAAGGCAATTGGCTGTTTAGCAACAACATTATAAAGTGAGCCCATACACAAGTTATTATCCACTCTAACTGGATTCTTTTTTAAACATTATTTATTTCCAGAGAGAGAATGGGCTTCCATTTTAAATCTCAGCTGCTGCTGATTTTCCCTAGGTAAATTATCCTGAGGTATTTGTGTTAAATCTCATCTCATTATACCTGCCAATCTCCCCAAGCTTGTCATTTGGAAATTCGGTCATCTCTCTTACTTACTCTTTTCATGTTTAGAATGATATGTGCACTTCATTAATACTGTATTTACATCACCTGCTGCTTCACAGAGAGGGTGTGTGTCTATTCAGACTTACACTTGTGCAAGTTCTAAGGCTATGCCAGTGATTGGCGCTGACAGCTCATCAACTTGCTTTACTATTGAAACAGTCTTGCCTACACATGGGGAATGTTCCAAATAAAATCTTCTAAGTAAACCATAATACTTTTCTTTTTAAAATTTATTTTTATTTTTTTCTATTATTGTCAAAGTGATATACAGAGAGGTTACAGTTTCATATGTTAGGCCCTAACATAGGCCTAACATATGAAATGTACCCTATGAAATGTAACCATATGTTAGGGTATATTTCTTGTACTGTTTGTTACCTCCTCCCTCATTCCCCTATAATACTTTTCTAAGACCAAAATTTATATCAGCCCTGATGAGAGTGAACAATTGTGATATACATAAAGTTAGGGTTCATTTTGGTTCATAGCAATACCTGCCCTACTATGTTTGTGCTGCCTGAAACACTGAACATAAAGTTGGATATGTCTACGATTCTCTCTTAGACTCTGAAGATCCAATAGAAAGACACAGCCCCTTGGGGCTTGGTTACAACAGCAGCAGCATGGTAAAAGTGACACCATGAACTCAAATTACTAACATTCCAGATCTTCCTCTCATTCCCACTCTTAAAAGATGACTGGTTAGTCATCCTTTTTGTGTGTAGCTTATAATTGCCTCTACCCTCCTATTCCTTCCTTCCTTCCTTCCTTCCTTCCTTCCTTCCTTCCTTCCTTCCTTCCTTCCTTCCTTTTCTCCTTCCTTCTTTCCCTCCCTCCCTCCCTCCCATCCTCCCTTCCTTCCTTCCTTTTTCCATTTATTGTTTAATCATTGCTGGTTGGAAAGCAGGTACTTTGTTAGGTCCTAGAAATCAAAGTTTCCTCCAAACATAAACCTGCTATTAAGGAGTCAAACCTATGTCAAATAATTATAATACAGCATGGTAATACTACAAAGGAGAGGGGCATGAATACTTGTTGCACAAAATGAGGGAGAAGGTAATGAACTTAAAAATTAAATTCAGAATTGGCTTTGAAAGGATTAAAATTAATGGAGGGATTGATTTTCAACCTACAATGACATAGATCTTATATTATGTATATATCACATGTAAATTTATCTGCAAACTGTATGTTATACACACAAGTGTTTTGGTTGAGTGACTTATTTTTCCCTTTTGATCAGGATTTGATTACAAGCTTGTCTTAGGTTGCTGGTAGGGTTGAACATGAAATGTTCCTCACAGGTTTATGTTTTGATCACTTGGTCCTGGTTGGTGGTGTTACATAGGGAGGTTTTTAAATCTTGAGGAAGTAGAACCTAGCTGGAGAAGGAGGTCTCTGGTTGATTGGTCACTTGTGCTATCTTCTCCCTGGCCTCTCCTTCCAAATCTCCAGTTCCTTCCTATTATGAAGTGAAGAGTTTCCCACCACATGCTTCTGCCATGGTGATTCTGTGCCCACATATAAGTAGTTAGGTGACCATGAAGAGAACCCTCTGAGACCATAAGCAAACTTGGATCATTGTGGTCTGTCATTTCTGGCACAGCAACCACAGAGTACCAAAGGTAGAAATACAAATGCTAGTACATTTTGCTTCTATTTACAAACTGTGTGTTCAACAGCCATACCATCCATCTAGAACTTGCACCTGCATTCAATCATTACTTAATCTTCACTAAAGACCTTCCTTCATATATGCACAATTTTGTGTTTGTGTAGACATTGTCAGCAAATCTATAATCTCATCAAAGTTTCTATTCTTAGAAAGGAACAGATGATTCCTGCAGTGTTATCTTGTGCCCTTTTTCTTTTGTTTGCCTTTTTTTTCTTTAGGGTCCACCTTGAGGGTCCTGGCAAACAAGATCCTGTCATGTTGCCACCTCTTATCCAACACAGGGAAGAGAAGCAGACTTCGATTTTTTGTACGTTTTACAAGATACAAAGAGAATTTAATCTCTGCTCTTTGAAGACTCTGTTGAGACCTGTGCTGTCTTTGTCTTTACCTCAGGCTTGGTTGATAGATTTTAGAATAATGTGTACCATAGACATATAGAGATCTCTCATTGTTTTTGGAATTAAGTTACTCAATGAAAAAAATTGTTTACTTTTGAATAACAACAGATTAAAAAATTATATGTGTAAAAAATTTAAGGATTATTAAAAGCCATTATAGAAATATATTTATCTATATGTATGTCTTAGTAAACTTTGTTTATGAATTCAAAGAGATAATGTATTTTTAAATATACTTTATCACATGAACTTGATATACATTTTGATTCATAGAAATTATTTCACAGCCTTATGATTAAATATATTTCCTGTATTAATATTGGAGTAATGGGAGGTAATCTATCCTTAATTATGACAAAAATGCACTGAATGTATTAGAATTACATTTTTATTTTTAACAGTACAAAAAGTTTGTGGTTAGAAAACAGTTTTGAGGTTTCCTTTCAATGCATATCCAAAATATGCAAGAGAATGTGATGAGAGGTTCTTAAATGTTGTACTTCTATGACATTGAATCTAGATGGTACAGAGCCAAAGGTTTTATAAAGGGTTCTGAAACTTTTTAAGTCATGAATAAGCTACATGCTAGATAGTCCAGAAAAAAAATCTGATAAAAAAGTTAACTAAAAAGCTATATCTTGAACAAAATACAAAGTTGTCTATGATTCCATAACCTAGGAAAGCTCACCATTACTATTGAAATGTGTTTGAAATAATTTTTTATTAATTTTTTTCTTTATTGAGAATCTGATGAGCAAGGTGGTTACATTTACACAAGTAAGGTATTGATTTCATTTGTTTTTAAACAATGTTACCCCAGCCATCATTTTCTCCCACTAATCCTCCCTACTCCCCTCCCCACCCCAAAGTTGTAAGGTTGACACCCAACCTATTGTTAAGTGACTATCATTGTTGTATTAGTTCATCCTATGACCTGCTGTTTCTTTGATTCCCTTTTCATTTCTTATATACAAGACACGAGGCAGAGAAAATTAAGAGAGATGAAAGAAATAAAAAACACTAAAAATATTAGATAAAAAACTATGTACAGTACATAATAAGGACCTGTTGTTTCCATATCTTGGAGTTCATGTTGGTACACTTCATTATATATGGTCCTATGTAATAGCAACTGGGTTGTTGAGATCCTCTGTTAAGAGGATCTAGAAATATTCTAGTTATTACAAATGAGGGAAACCATGCAACCTACTTTTCTTTGGGTTTGGCTTACTTCACATAATATGATTTTTTTCCAGTTCTTTCCATTTCCTTATGAATGGGGCAATATCATTCTTTCTGATGGAGGCATAGAACTACACTATGTATATACACTGCATCATCTTTATCCATTCATCTACTGACGGGCATCTGGGTTGGTTCCATATCTTCTTTAGTGTGGCCTTGTTTGTGGATATTTGGGTAAGTGCCCAGAAGTGGGGTTGCTGGAAGTTACTATAGCTGATCCAAAACTTCAGCAAATTAGCACCATACAAAATTAATCCAGAAAAATCAGTAGCTTTTCTATATGCCAACAATGAGAAGGGAGAGGCTGATATTAGGAAAGCAACTCATTTTGCCAGAGACTCAAAAAAATTAAATACCTAGGAATCAACTTAAACAAAGATGTGAAGGACCTCTACAACAAAAACTTCAAAACTCTGAAAAAGGAAATTAAAGCAGATCTAAGGAAGAAGAAAAACTTTCCATCCTCCTCCATCAAGAGGATCAACATTGTGCAAATGCCAATATTGCCAAAAGCTATATACAAATTAAATACATATCCATCAAGATCCCAACTTCTTTCTTTAATGAAATAGAAGAAACAATCCAAAAATTCATATGGAACAATAAAAGACCCTGAACAACAAAAACAAGCCTTAGTGCTGGAGGAATATCAACATCAAACTTCAAACTCTATTACAAAGCCATAAAACAGCTTGGTATTGGCACAAGAACAGGCAAGAGGACCAATGGAATGAGACTGAAAATCCAGAATGAACCCACAGGCCTATTGTGACTTAATCTTTGACAAGGCAGCCAAAAAAATAATATGGAAGGAGGATAGCCTCTTCAATAAATGATGCTGACAGAATTGGCTAAATGTGTGTAGAAAACTAAAGTTAGATCCCTATATATCACCCTGCACCAGAATCAATTCCAAATTGAAATAGTTTTTTTTTTCACTTACAGATGTATAGAAAAAAAATGTTCCTATGATAATAAATTGTATTTTATGTACATATTAAATACCATTTCAAAGTGACACATTATTGATATTTCACTTTTGTTTCTGGATTGTTTTACAAAAATTATTAATACTCTGTCACATTGATGTCCCATGATTTATTTGATCATTTTTTTATCAACAAGTTAATTGTTTAGGTGTAAATGCTAATAGGCAGTATAGCATTTCTAATTTTAGAACTGGGTCAGGTGTGGAAAAAGTTGAATATATACCTGAAATAGTTGAGTATATACATAAAAAACTTGTGGAGTTGAGAAAATTGGAGCAAATGAGCGCATCTTTGAAAAATAACTAATAGATCTATTTGTGTGATAGTTAAGTGGTTGTAAGGGATTGTAGAAATTTGTGTCACTGAGTTGGGGCAGAGCTGATGAGCCTTGAAAGTGAGACATAGTCAGATGTTTAGTCGTGCACAATCCTGGGATAGAATAAGAGCAGTGCTTCGGGACCATTCCCCTGCAAGGAGAGTAAAGGAGTGGATAGGAGAGCAGAAACAGTGAAGGGGAAGCAACAAGATAGTGGTACATTTTAACAGTGATATGCAAGGTAATGAGGGCTGGAACACAGGTAATGGTGTAGGAGAGGACAGAAATAGACATAGGGAGAGAGGTTTCTAAGCACTTGTATAGTGCACTTTGCTTAATGCAAATTAAGTACATTTTGGGGATGCTTAGTGTGGGTATTACTAGTTGTTTTCTTACTGAGAGCTGCTCAGAGTAGTAAATGCAGTCTAATTACTGCTAAAATAAGATATGCTTTTCCTTTAATAACACTTCAGTCTCATTATATAAAATAAACGAATAGTTTACAATGACCAGCTAAAGTGTTCATTTTCTTATTTTCCTTTTACTTATCCATCTCAAAGGCTGTTTTGATGGACTTAGATATTTTTCAAAGTGATATAGGCTGCTTATCAATAAATAAACAGTTCTTGACCATTGATGCTTTGCTAGGTCTGTTTTTTTTTTTCTGTTCTGATCATTGTGTGAATACTTCAAGTGTGTGATGTTTTAAACTGTTTCTTAAGGGGTTAAAAATCATTGGATGCCTCTTTATTTGTTAAGAGAACAGTATTTACCAAAAATATTTCTGGAAACCATCTCTTGTTTTTGGCAAAGTAAAGTAGCATAGCAATATGGGAAGAGATAATACATAATAAAATAACATTATAATAATATAACATAATATATATTTCACAACAAAATACAATTGTAATAGAATATAACAACATAATATAGTAACATCATATTATGTTTTTAGTTTGAATTTGATTGTTAAGGTGATATACCGAGGTATTAGATTTATATTAGTCAGGTAATAAATACATTTCTTTTTGAATAGCATTACCCTCTCCCTCAATTTCTTCCACTTTCCCTCCTCCTGTTCCTCTCCCCCGCAAGTTATAAAGTTAATTTCCAACATAGTGTCTAGTGAGTATCACTGTTGAATTGGTTCACCCTTTGTCCCACCATTTAATAACATCGTATTATAGTCAGACTTAACATGCTATGTGCAGCACTGGTATGCCATCATCCACTCTTAGGCAAGAGTGAAGAGCTTTCTTCATCTCCTTCTTTTAGCTTCTCTGCTTCTGTGACTACTTCTACTTGTTCAGAACAAATGCTGTTCCTGAACCAAAACTGTCACTACTTGCGTCATATGACCCCTCTTTTTAGGGTAGACAGACATACTCTTCTTAGAGGCTTTGGTTATGTGAATTTTAGTCCTCATGTTGTCTTCATGAGATGGACATGATTACTTCTATTTTACAGATGAGGAGACGTGTGTGTGGAGGCATTAAATAGCTTCTTCAAAAGAAGTGGTAATTTTGGAAGCTAAACTTAGACCTTGTTTACATTGCCTTGGAAAGATTGTGTCAGAAGTAGGATGAACTTATTCTACTCTCAAATTCCTGAGAGGAATTGTAGCATGTGGCTTTTGGAGTGGACGAGCAGAAAGCCTCTGATTTTTTAACATTTTTTAACATTGCCAATGGAGAAAGACAAGGACAGTCTTATTTTCTTTAGCATCTCTAGGCTTCAATGTTATCAGCTTTCATACCAAGTGTTTGGTATCTTTTTGACCAGATTGGATATAAACATTCTTTATTTTGAGGCCTAAGCACAGAGATGAGAATTTGGGCCTCTGTAAATACTAAAAAACCACATGAATTCTGTCCTAAATGCTTTCCCAGGTCTTATTTTAAATGTGTGTTCTCTGACTTTGCCTGAGTTTCAGGCCAAGGTATTTGTCTCAATGGACTGCCTCACTAAACATTTGAAAAAGAAATAACAAAATGAATGACAAAATAAAATTCTCAAACAGATTGTTTAATGAAAATATTTTACTCAACCCCAACCATTTTGCTGTCAAAACCACTCTATCAAAATTACTTATCAAAGGAGATTTCTAGAAAATATTTTCCCCATCGTGAGTTGAAATGCATTCAAATTTGTTATAACTGACTTTTATAGAAATAGGCTTAAAACTATGATAGGCAAAATTTATACTTCACACAATTAACAAAAAATAAAAATCTAGCTTTTGATTCTTAAAGTTTTAAATACCCAAACACATCTGTAGATGTAGCTGTGGGGATACTTTTAGGAAGCAAGAAATTCATGCAGTCAAATTGAACATTCTTGTGAAGAAGCATCTCTCTGTGCAAGAATAGGTGCAATTTTATATCTCAGGTGGCATCTGAATAACTACCTTTGAATAGCCAAATAAACACCTTTTAAAGATTAAGGACCCAAACTTGAGTGAGAGAAAAACAAGTGAATCCTTTAACATTTATTTACTTTTCTTCTTGTCCTAAGTCTCCTGTGTTGCATTTTTAAACCTCTATTTTGAATCAACCACTTAATTATAATTCATTGATCATTTGACTTGTTTTCCAGCATGAAGTATAATTGAAAGGCATTATTGGAGTAATCTAAGGGTTGTTTTTTTTTTTTTTAAAGTACATTTTACTTGGTGTATCATAAAGCCAAGTACCAATGAGAAGATCTCTGAGCTTAAAGTAGCATCAAAAATTGAGGTGGCCATTCTTACTGGTGTATCAAAAACTGATAATGGCCATTCTTACTGGGGTGAGGTTGAATCTCAATGTTGTTTTGATTTGCTTTTCCTTCATGGACAGTGATGTAGAGCACTTCTTCATGTGTCTCTTGGCCATTCTCATTTCTCCTTCAGAGAAGTCTCTTTTTAGGCCTTTAGCCCATTTGTTGATAAGGCCGTTGGTTCTTTGAGGATTTGTTTTGGAGGAATTTAATTTTTTGAGTTCTACATATATTTTAGATACAAGGCCTTTTTTGGGTAGTAAAGATCTTTTTCCAATCTGTTGGCTTTCTATTTATCTTGTAAGCCATGTTCTTTGCCATGCAGAAGCTCTGCAGTTTGATGCAGTCCCATTTGTCCAACCTTTCTTTGATTTGTTGCATTTCTGGGTCATTAAGAAAATTTTGTCCTGTGCCAAGGAGCCCAAGTGTTTCTCCTATTCTTCCTTGTAGTGTTTTCAGGGTATCTGATTTTACCTCCAGGGCTTTGATGCATTTGGAATTGATTTTGGTGCAGGGTGATATATTCAACATGCCATGTGAAACAGTACCCCCCCAATTTTTCTCATATTCCCTTCCCATTCTTTTACCGCTGATATCACTGTAACTGATTTTGGTACCCTGGATATTGTATATATGTGTACTGGAACTAGGGAAGGGAAAGAGAATACCAAAATCGAGAGACAAAGGATTAAAAGACAAACCAATGAAACGGCAATACTTACAAAACCATATGGTGTAAACCAACTGTACAACTCATGTGGGGGGAAGAGAGGGAAATGGGGAGGGGGATGGGGGAAAATGAGGGAGGAGGTAACAAGTTGAACAAGAAATGTACTCACTGTCTTACATATGAAAACTACAACCCCTCTGTACTTCACTTTGACAATAAAGAAGAGAAAAAAATAAAATACAATCATCTAAAAAAAGGGAGATGGAAGCATAGTCCAACAAGAATAATATCTATATCTATATCTACATCTATATCTATATCTATATTATTAGATGGCCAAAATGAAGTAATTAAGTCTAGGAAATTTTCTGTGGTTTGGTAGGACTAATTTAGTCTAATTTTTTTTCTTTTGTTGAATTTCAGGTAGTTACTCAGATCATTTACTATTTCAAGTGTGGCAGGTAGAGTATTTTTTGATGTATTTCTGTTCAGTAATAAAGAATGTGAGTCTGATTTAAAACTTTGAATCTTTTTTTCTTTTTTAAATTTATTTATTTATCAAACAAATTTTTTTTTTTTTTTTTTTTTTTGGCCAGTCCTGGGCCTTGGACTCAGGGCCTGAGCACTGTCCCTGGCTTCTTCCCGCTCAAGGCTAGCACTCTGCCACTTGAGCCACAGCGCCGCTTCTGGCCGTTTTTTTTCCTGTATATGTGGTGCTGGGGAATCGAACCTAGGGCCTCATGTATCCGAGGCAGGCACTCTTGCCACTAGGCTATATCCCCAGCCCCCAAACAATTTTTTTTGACAAGGTGTTGTGCAAAAGGGGTACAGTTACATAGTAGGGCAGTATGTACATTTCTTGTGTTATCTTACACCGTGTTTTTCTTTCCCTTCTCTAGGTCAGGTAGACAAATATACAATACACAATGTACCAAGAACATATACAGTAGCCACGTGGCCTATGCCAAAGAAAATTCGCCTAGGTCTTTAAATGTAATGTCTACAATAGACAGTATGTCGACAATAGTCTTATATGAACGTATATACATAGCTTTTGAGCTATTGTGATCCACTGAGAGGTCAATTTTTGACCTTTATATGTTGAGTAGTTGTTTTGTTTTAGTTACATAATGTAGGGTTGCTGACCCAAACCTGTGGGAAATGCCATTTGACAAAAGGTTTTTAGTCTCACAGACCTGGTCTCTACTGTCTCCCCGTCACCCCATCTTAACAGTCATATATTAGGGAGATCATGCCCCTTTGTTTTCTGTGTTCTAGGCTTGTCTCGTTCAACATTATTTGTTCAAGTTCTGACCATTTCCCTCCCAATAACAATATTTAAAAATTTGAATCTTAAGGCACCTCTCATTTTTGTCTTAAATTGTAGCTTCTTTGGTTCAACAAGTCTAAGTTCATTGTTTTTTGTTTTTTCCTATTTTGTAAATTATCCTTCATTATCTGTACAAAGGTGTTGCAATTCAATGTATCAGTTTGTGGGTACAATGCATCTTGATCAATGCCATCCCTTCTATGTTCTTTCCCATCTTTCCCAATCTCACAGAATCCCTCAAGTTATCTGGCTCCGTTTTCACATATGTTCATTGAATATTATCACTGCGTTTGCCTACACTCCTGATCTCTGTTTATCTGCAACCCTGCATGTCTGACAACTCATATAAGTCAGTTCAGAGAGAAAAAGAAGGCATATTTTACCTCATATGCATAAGTTAGATCTAAGTTATAAGCACACACACAGAGACATACACACATTATACATAGTTAATATCTGAGTAGATGCAAATATACACACGTGTGTAAGGGTATATGTGTTTGTATTTGTATCTACTCAAACATATTAACTAGGATAGGATATACACAGGGAAGATGCCAATGTTATAATTCCTTTGAGCAACTAACTTACAGTTTAACAAAATAAAAACCAGGAAATTGAATCATTATTTTTATTTTGTCTTGATCTTAACACAGCTAAGATATTGCGTATGGTGTATCCCCAGGAAGTTGCTTTCTCTTCTCTGAGAGCAGTGGTGGAAATCCTGTCCTGTGGCAGCTCAGAGGCTACTTCTCTTCCCCAAGATGGAAAGATGAACAGACTTGCCTCCTTTGCCCTGTCTAGGGTGGTTCTGGACTGTTGTCATCTCAGTGTTAGTAGCTTGCTTTCTGATGACAAGCAGTGCTTAGGTAAGAGATGACTTTTGTTCTCAGAAAAGCTGGTGTCCTAGGTTCTATAGCTCATCTCAGCTGGACACGGGAGGGGCTGTACTATATTGGATTAGCTCCAAAGTCATTTGAACATGAAAATGATGTTTCTTTGAAGGAGAATAGATGGACCTCCCTGATAGGTACCAAAGCAAAATCCATCACATACCAGCTTGGATGGCTGTTAATTTTTGTTCTCTGAATCATCCACCCATCCTTTGCATTTAATTTCAGACAATACAGAATGAGCATCAGCAGCTTCATAGATGCAGATTGGTCAACAGAAAGAAAGTAGAAGTAACACTTAGGAATCTAATTTGTTAAGGTGTCTGAAAAGATTACATTTCCCATCCTTCTAGGCTAGTCAATTAAAATAGTATATGGTGCTTTTGATGTATTTTGGCTGGCTTTCCTAAAATCCCTGAATCTACAATTCATTATTGTATTTTCTTTACTTAAAGTCATAGACAGAATTGATGCATAAGCGATCCCATTTGTCTTCCGTGCTTATCTCCTGGTCCATGTCTACTTCCATTTCCTACATTGTTGTGCTACTGAGCTGAGTACCTGCCATTTGCATTGCCACACCTACCAGCTGATTTTCTCTCTGTGTCTTCTGTACGAGCCTGACTTTTAAATTTTTTTTTACTATTTTATTTTTTTCTTATTTATTGTTAAAGTGATGTATAGAGAGGTTACAGTTTCATACGTTAGGCCTTGGGTACATTTCTTGTACTGCCTGACTTTTATGGATTGCTTCCATGCATCCTCCTGCACTTAAATGAATCTGGATACCAGGTAGCACAGGCTTGAGAATAGAGGGTGGGTGGTGAGTAAAGATACTACTACTTCGGTCTTTAATAGATCAAGGCTTGGGTTTGGCTCGTCTCCTTACAGATCTCTCTGGGAACTACTGATGACCAAGTACTGAACTGAGAACAAAAATAGAAGAGAAATCTAGTATTGCTTATGACAGATACAGACTTCTCACGGTGTGATAGATTTAGGCCAATCATAGGGGAATACACATATATTTTGGATATACTATTATTTCAGTTATGGAACTGAGTGTCCTGAGAAAAGGAGGGAGGGACATTTTACTTCCAGTCTATACAAGAGACTATAAGTATCCTCACTTGCAGAAAGGGCAGTAAGAGAAGTCTGCACATAAACAAACTCTTGCTCCAATTACCCTGCTCTTGGCCACAGTGATTTGGTAAAATGGATTTATACATGTGCTAGTCACTAGGCACCCTGGGAATATTTTCCACTGCTAGAAAACAAAACAAGAAGTTTATTTTTTGCTGTGACGGTTTTGGATCTGTTTCTTAGGGCTATCAACCCAAATCATCCCAAACGTGGGTCCTAACGAGACCAGAAATTTATTCTCTCACAGTTCTGGGGACCAGAAATCTAAAGTCGATGTATACTCAGTGTGCCAGTGGGTAGCTGTGTCCAAAGTGATCTCTTTGCAAAGAGTTCCTCCTCATCTCTCTCTAGCTGTTGGTGGTGCCTCGCAATCCCTGGTGTCTTTGTGGCTGGCAGCTGCATTATTTTAATCTATGCCTCTTTCTTGGGAGTCTCTGTTCTCACCTCTTCTTGCCTCTTCTCATGAAGACAATAGTCATGTATTTAGGGCCTACTCTAAGTCATTACAACCTCATTTTAATTAATTTTATCTGCAGAGATTCTGTTTCTATATAAGGTCACTGTGCTGAGGTGGCAAGTGGTCATAAGTTATTTGAAGATTCTATGTGACCTAATAGAAGCTTGAGCCAGAGCTGTGATACAGCTTTGTTGCCTCCCTGGAGGTCAGGCTTCCTGATATAACTACTCAGTCTTATCAGTCCACACAATACCATCTTTTCCTCAGGAGATTCTGAGTTAGCCTTTCATGAAGTACATCCTTATATTTTTTGCAGTTTGTCTTCCAGTTAATAACATTTTGGAGACTTAAAAAATGTGTGCATGTGTAAGTATAATCCATCATGTTGGTATGAACGTGATTTGGTGCAGTTATAATGAAAAGCAGCTTTGAGATTCCTTTAGAAGCCAGAAAACAGACTCAGTGCCAGAGGCTCACATCTGTAATTCTACCTACTACAGAGGCTAAGATCTGGAGGATGGTAGTTTGAATCCATCCAAGAGAGTCTATGGGATTCTATGTAATGAAAATAAAAAGGCAAGGCTGGAGGCAAGACTTGAATGGTAGAGCACCAGTCAAATAAAGCAAATTAAATTTTAAAACGTGAGGTCCTGAGTTATATGAGAAAACTGTTCAATGTCACTTATGATCAGAAAAATGCAAATCAAAACCACAATGCAGTGTTTCCTACATGTCTTAGATAGCTGTTTCTATGAGATAATACATGACTATTATTAAAAAGTAGGAAAAGATAGCTGTTAGAGAGGTGGTAGAATAAGAGACTGCCTTGTGCAAGGTTGGTATGACAGTTGTCCAGACAGTGTGAAAAACCTTCTGTGGTTCCTTCAGAATATAAAATATGAAATGAATATATAACCAACCAACTCAACTTGTAAGCATATACCCAAAAGAATAGAAGTCAGACCTTGAAGAGATATCTGCAATCTCATGTTAATGTCAGTATTATTTATAATAGCCAACTTATAAAAAAAAAACTCTCGTGTCTTTTTTTTTTTTTTTTTGGCCAGTCCTGGGGCTTGGACTCAGGGCCTGAATACTGTCCCTGGCTTCTTTTTGCTCAAGGCTAGCACTCTGCCACTTGAGCCGCAGCGCCACTTCTGGCCATTTTCTGTATATGTGGTGCTGGGGAATTGAACCCAGGGCCTCATGTATACGAGGCAGGCACTCTTGCCACTAGGCCATATCCCCAGCCCCTCTCGTGTCTTTTGACAGATGAAAAATATTTTTTTCTTCTTTATTGTCAAAGTGAAGTACAGAGGGGTTACAATTTCATATGTAAGGCAAGTACATTTCTTATCCAAATTGTTACCTCCTCTGTCATATTTTTATAGGGACACACACATACACAATGAGCAATTATTCAGCTTAAAAAGGAGATCATATGTCACTTGCTATAATGTAATGGCCTTGGAAACATTATATTAAGTAAAATAAGGTAGACATAGGAACCAATACTATATAATCTTATATCATAAATCTAACATAATCAAACACACAGGAACAGATGCATGGATGATGGTTCCCAGGGACAGCAAGGAGAGGAATTTGGGAAGTTGTGATCAAATAGTACTGCCTAGAGACCTGATTTGAATTACAGAGCACATAAAAATTCTACAGTTTTAATACTTTACTATATGTATTTCTTTGGGAGTAAAGGTTTCATTTTGTAGCTAGGCTGGCTTAAATGTTCTATGTAGGCTAGGGTAGCCTAGAACTTGCGATATTCTAATCTTGATCTCCTGAGTGCTGAAATTGCAGGCATGAACCACTTCTTCTAGTTATGGACTCCATACCTAAAAAATTTTAAGGGTATAGATCTTGTGAGGGAGGAGGTAACAAGTTGAATATGAAATGTACTTGCCTTATATATGAAACTGTAACCCCTATGTACTTCACTTTGACAATAAAGAAGAAAAAAATTCCCTATTGGGAAAAGATAGCATGAAAACTTGGAAGAAGATAGTCAGTCACATTTAGGGAATTGCATGTGTTATGGATATAAATATGATAGATTCATGGTATATATATTTTACAAAATTTATCTTTTTTACAAAATTTATATCTTAAGTGCATATTTATATATGCCAATCATATTTCAAGTAGAAAGTCTCATAGGCTTAAGAAGTACTGACAATAGGAAAAAAAGAATATCAAATGTGATAGCTTTCATATTGTTAAGACAGACATATGCATATCTACAAGTAACTTGCACTGCAATATACATGTGACCTTTGTGCTAAATTATCTAGCTGAAAATATCTGGTGTAAAAAATTGTAGGATGTAATTAATCTTTATGTAAAATGCATATGTATAATTTATACACATCATTTATGTGCATAATGACATGAAATTAATCATGGAAGCAAAAGAATAAAAAAGAACAAGTTTGTTATGCTTGCTATTACTCAAGATTATTTATGAAGCATTTTACTACATAGATAGATGATAGATATAAACTTGAGTAAATTATAGTTCATTTTTAGTTTACAAATGAATTTCTTGCATCTCTTTTCTGAGTTTATCACTAAACTATATTTGAGTGTGTTAACACTTTTAATATACATCATAATAATTACAACCTATTTTCCCATATTATGATCATGCGGCTGAATGTAGCTTTTAGGTAGAAACTGATTCAGTCGAGGTCTAAAAAGACAAAACTCCTAAAATTGTACTTGTTTTCTGAGCGAACATATCATATATTAGGCTAATGATAATATTACTTTGGTAATAGAATTAATTGAAGGCTTGATTATGAATTTAAAACATACTTTGCCCAAATATTTTAGCTACTGTATCATAAACATGTACAGATGTGAAAGATTAAGTTATATTTACAGTTCTTTGACCAGTGTTTGCTGGTATTCACATGCCAAGCAAAAAATAAAAGTAAAATAAATCAGCCAAACATGAGCATCAAAAATCACAACCTAATGTTTAAAGACAGAGAGCAAGTGACCCAAGAGAAAATATAACTTCCTGGTTGCATTTCTTCTTTTCCTTTCCTTATGCCTGCCAGTCTTTCCTGTTCCCTTTGCCTCCAAATAAAGCATTTTTTATTAGAGACAGTGCTATTCAGTCAACATAATGATCCCATCATTTTGGCCAAATACCAAAATCAATGCTTTTTCTATTTCTCTGGCATCAGTTCTGCAAAAGACAGGGCTTTCTCTTGACTCCATAAATTAAAGATCAAGTAGCACAGACAGAAGGAAGTCTGGAGAAGCTGCTTCACAGAGAAGCAACGAAGCAATAGAAGGTTTTCTTTCTCACCCTCCTGTATTGGTAAAAGATTTCAGAAGTACATCACCCATCTCCCTCATGCTCAAGACATTCAGAGCAGCAGTTAGGTTCAAGTGCGACTGCTAATAAATACATGTTTAACACATGGTAAATACATTTTCCATGATATTAGGAGACATTATTTTAATAAGCATACATCACAATTGTATCAATGTTTTATAAGTGGTCCAGAGGTTTTGATCACTGGATTCATTTTACGTGCCAGTTTCTTATTATTTTTTGTTATTTAATTAAATACTGGCCATGTTACAGTCATTATGTTCCATGCTATTATTTAAAAATTTTATACCACTGAGTCTTTTCCTCCACTTTCTTTATTAGTATATATTAACAGTACAGAGCAGAAGGTTTCATTATAACATTTACATGCATATATATAATCTTATCATGCTCACCTTCTCCCATTACTCTCTTTGCCCCACTTCTCACTTCCTTCGGCTCTTCTTCCTCTTCCCAAACTTTTCTTTTTAGTTTTCATGCACTTACATCTTTAAAAAAATATATAGATATCATGTAGTAGAAAAAACAATTTCCAGTTCCATCCATATCCAGTTCTATCCAATTCCATCCACCTTCCTGAAAAGGACACATTTTCATTTTTTGTAGCTGAATAAAACTCCAATGTGCACATATACCACATTTGAAAAATAAATTATTCCATTAATAGGCAACTAGCCTGATTCCATATGTTGGCAATTATGAGCAGTATCCAAATGAATGTTTGTTTATTCAAGTACCTCTAATGTATAGGCACTTAGGTGCTACACTGTTTTTGAGTTGAGTTAATTAAATCCCAGAAAACTGAATCACTTGAATAACTGCCATTGAGCAGAAAAGTGGAAGCCAAGTGTAAGTTTTTATATGTTAAACCTATGTTTTTCTCATTGAATTGCACTCACCCTGTAATACTAGGATATATATGAATGTGCATGTGTGCATGTCTGTATGTGTGTGGGCACGTGTGCGGGCAAATTTTGCTTTTCTCTATTAATACAAATAGTGTTTGTACTTTTCATTGCTTAGTCAACACACACAGCATACACATTATAATAGAGGCAATTATTTGGACTTGACAATCTAATACCATATTCCTATTGTCCTATAATCACCATGAAGTCACAGCAAAATTTTCTATCTTTAAAACTTCTAGTCATTCTCATTCTCCTTTTCTTTGGCTTGAAGTATGTAAGATTTGGAGTTTTTGATGGTAGAACCCAAATTTTATTTTTGTTACAAACCACACATATTAGTAAGCTTATTATGAGCTCACTGAGTACTTGGTGAGTTAAGTTCATAACTTATAACCACTAGGCCTCTTGACTTTGGCATTGCTCCACTGATTAAATTTAATTCTGATAACACTGTTGAGTCATTACAAAGTTAGAAAGGAGAAAGATGTTCTCCAACATGACCTACACTCACCATTTTGGATCTTCTCGACCAGCACAAATGAATTAGCAGCAGCTTCCTAGAGAGCTTCTTGAGAATAATTCTGGTCTACACTAATGTTTTTAGAGAAATTTAACAGTGATTCGTTAGTTCTGCTTCACTGAATGAGTGTTCATTGCAAAGATTAGTTTCTCACCTTTGTTTACATCTGCAAACAGCATAAGGCCATAGGAGTTGGATTTTAGAAATTACATATATACATGTCTAGTAATTCTATGGCATATGAACTAAGTATGTAACCTTTTCATATCCTAGTGAAGATAATGTTTAATGCCAGAGAAATATATTCAGTCTCAACATCTCCACCTTGTAGTAGAATGCAGACCAGAACACCCCCTGCATTGTCCTGGCTCATTTGGTCTTTTAAACATGGTGAATATGCTTGTAGACCATTTTTCTCTCCTTGAGTGATTATACTTGTTGAAAAATAATCCATCACTATCATGCAATTATAAGCTCACTAATATGCTACTGGAAAGATCCAGAGAAAAGCAACTCCATAAACAGATTGGTTTTAATTATTAGCAGGAAAGGGATACTATCATCAGGTATTCCTGTTGACACCAAATACTATTTTTCTTGCAAAATTTAAATTTATGATCTTAATTTTTTATTCTTTTTAAAATTTTTTAAGTTTTATTTTTATTGTCAAGGTGATGTACAGAGGGGATACAGTTACATATGTAAGGTAGAAAGTACATTTCTTCTCAATCTTGTTACCGCCTCCGTTTTTCTTCTTTATTGTCAGAGGGGTTAAAATTTCTTATGTAAGGCAAGTAGATTTCTTAACCAATTTGTTACCACCTCCCTAATTTTTGTCCTGTCTCCCCCCTCCCCACTTCACCTCCCCCCCCATATGTTCTACAGTCAATTTACACCAATTGGTTTTGTAAGTATCGCTATTGCAATGGTTTGTCTTTTTTATCCTTTGTCTCTCAATTTTGGTATTCCCTTTCCCTTCCCTAGTTCCAATACATGTATATGCAGTATCTGGGTATTAAGATCAGTTACAGTAAAAGCAGAGTAAGACCACAGGAAGGGAATATGTGAGGGAAAAAAGGTATGGTTTCACATGGCATGTTCAAAATAACTACAACAATGATATACCACTTATTTCCATAACATGGAATTCATTTCGCTTAGCATTATCTTATTTGTTCATATGGTCATAGCTATTGAGCTATTGTGATCTTCTGCTATGACTATCCTAGAGATGTACTAATTATTCCTGATGAGGAAGACCATAGAGTTCAAATTTCTTTTGGTCTGGCTTACTTCACTTAGCATGGTTTATTCGAAGTCCTTCCATTTCCTTACTAAAGGGGCAATGCCATTCTTTCTGATAGAGGCATAGAATTCCAATGTGTATATGTACCACATTTTCTTGATCCACTTGCCTACTGAGAGGCATCTGGGTTGGTTCCGTCTTTTAGCAAAGACAAATTGTGATGTGATGAACATTGTTGTGCTGGTGGCTTTAGTGTGTTCTTGTTTGTAATCTTTTGGGTAGATGCCCAAAAGT
This sequence comes from Perognathus longimembris pacificus, assembly GCF_023159225.1. Classification (NCBI taxonomy): domain Eukaryota; kingdom Metazoa; phylum Chordata; class Mammalia; order Rodentia; family Heteromyidae; genus Perognathus; species Perognathus longimembris. The sequence continues at coordinate 41,538,527 of NC_063162.1, forward strand.
GGGGCTGCTGAGTCATAGGGGAGCTCTATGTTTAGCCTTCTGAGGAATCTCCATACTGCTTGCCAGAGTGGCTGAACCAGTTTACATTCCCACCAACAAGGAAGTAGGGTTCCCTTTTGGCCACATCCCCTCCAGCATTTGTTGTTGTTGGTTTTCCTGATAATGGACATTCTTACCGGGTGAGGTAGAATCTCAATGTTGTTTTGATTTGCATTTCTTTTATGGCCAGTGATATAGAGCACTTCTTCATGTGTTGCTTGGCCATTCTCATTTCCTCTTCAGAGAAGTCTATTTTTAGGTCTTTAGCCCATTTGTTGAGGGGGCCATTGTTTCTTTGAGGATTTGTTTTGGAGGAATTTTTTGAGTTCTACGTGTATTTTAGGTATAAGGTAAAGATCTTTTCCCAATCTATGGGTTTTCTGTTTATCTTGCAAGCTATGTCCTCTGCCATGCAGAAGCTCTGCAGTTTGATGCAGTCCCATTTGTCCAACTTTTCTTTGATTTGTTGCATTTCTGGGTCTTTATTAAGGAAATTTTGTCCTGTGACAAAGAGTTCAAGCATTTCTCCAATTCCTTCTTGTAGTGTTTTCAGGGCATCTGATTTTACTTCGAAGTCTTTGATCCATTTGGAGTTGATTTTGGTTTTGGTGCAGGGTGATGTATAAGGATTTAGTTTTAGTTTGTTACAGGTGTTGAAACAGTTTTTCCAGCATTATTTGTTGAAGAGCCTGCCTTTCTACCATCCTATATTTTAGCTCCTTTATCAAAGAGTCAGAAGCCATAGGTCTGTGGATTCATTTCTGGGTCTTCACTTCTGTTACATTGGTCTTTATGCCTGTTCTTGTGCCATTGCCAAGCTATTTTCATTACTATAGCTTTGTAGTACAGCTTGTAGCTTGGTGTTGAAATTCCTCCAGCACTCCTACCTTCCCTCCTCCCCAGTCCCCTTCCTCCTGAGTGGTACAGTTAGTTTACAACATATTATCTTGTAAGTATTGCTGCTGCATTGGTTTGCCACCATTTTGATGTTCCCCTTCCCTTCCCTAATTCATAGAAACATATATACAATACCTAGAGTACCAGAATCAAACACAGTGACAGCAGGGCTAAATCATAGGCAAGATAAACAGAAGGAAAAAAGAAATAACTTCACATAGTTCATTAAAAATAACATCAATGTTATTTTAATTTTGAATCTTTGATTCAGCTCAACATGTACTCATGCTATTTCTATTTGTAAATTGCTTTTCTTGGGGAAAGTTTTAAGTTCTTTATCATCCTGTATCTGTTTCTTACCTTGCTTTCTTGCTTGGTGTTTTTGGTGTGCAGAATAAATCCAATCTAAATTCTGATCATCTTTAGAAGCTACTGTTCTTTAGGATCCAGATCTTTTCTAATTGCCACGGTGCAGTATAGTGGTATAAAGTATAGTAAAGAAAAAGCATTCCTAACTTTTATGTAGTATTGGTGCTAATGATATTTCCTATTGTTTTCGTTTCTAACTGTAGAAGGAAAATATGTTTTCATTTGCTAATTTCATGTGAACAGAGATTTAAAAATAAATAAATAAATAATATATAAAGTTTAAAAAATTGAGAGCTGCTAAAGCCTGAAAGGGCTAACAACTTCATGAAAAATTTTCCTATATTGAATAGCTATAAGTCAAACCAAAACACTGAAATTACTGGGATGTAAGAATATTTTTTAAATTACTTATATTGAATTCTTGCATTCCTATATTTGTTTTCCAATCCTGACATGTATTTGCAAATATACTCATGGTAGAATAAACAGAGATAGAGAAACAAGGCTAGGGAAAGGAAGGGAGGAAATTAGCTTGTGAGACATGTATTTCTACTGGTTGCATAGATGCTTTTCCCATCAAAATCTGTATTCATTTTACAGTGTGATGTTGAAGAGAGAATGTGCCATGGAAGAAAGACTCCATTCATTACTGTCACAGTGACTAGCTAGACATGGTTACGTTGCTTGAAGGTAATTTTAACACCTTTTTTTCAAACCATTGAGCCCAGAAGATATTAATCAAAAAGAGTAAAATGAAGGCACTATATAAATTGTGGATTAAAAAGAAGCACTTTCTTTGTAAAATATGGAGGTGTTATTTTGTTCTTTCTGCAAATGTTAATGAGCTGTTTATTATTTTAGGTGATAAACTCAGGATCTCTTTGTGGTATTTAAAATGACATCTTCATGGAAATTTTGGAGATTCTTAATTATAGGATGCAGAGTATAGTGCATATCATGCCAGTTGAAGAGTGTTTATTGCAAGCATACAAAGTATATGTCAGCTGAAAGGATTGCCAAGCTAGAAAATCAACTTTGACTCTCATTCTGGCAGGTGAGAAAGGTTTTTTGGTTTTCTTTTTAATCATTTTTTTTCCTCCTGTGATATTTTGGGCGACTTCTAAAGAGTTCAATGCTGAGGGTTGCACAAGAAGTCAAAAGTCCTAACATTATAAAAAAGATTTTAATTAGACATTAAAAAAAAGAAAACCAAAATAAAAATTTAAAAAGCAGGAGACATTGTGTGCCTGCAGAGATAGTGTAGCCAGCCATGGTTACAGTGAGAGAAGTCTCCTTTTCTTTGCCCATGGAATAAATACACATTTCTTTGCTCATAGGATAACACAGTGTTTGCGCCAGGGAGAAGCCAGAAGCAGGGGCATAAAGGTCCCTGACTGATTAACAAGGCTGCCTCTCCCATATCTGCGGGGCTAATTGATAACAAACAACCTGCATTTCCACATGCCCTGTCTTTAAAGGTCAGTTGGGTATAGGAAGCAAGTTGCTCACACAAGAAGCTGCCTATGAGGTGATGGGATGCTTCTGCATTCCTTGAAGAGAATTTATAAATAGTTGATTTTGGTCTTGCTGTGGTGGAGGGCAGAGGATGTAATATATTGATGAATGCTGCACAGTCCCTGCTCAAAACACGGACAGCTTCAGCATATTCAGGGAATTCTAGCTCTTGTAGCAAACCTCTGGGTCCATCTCTCCACTTAGCTTCATAATTATGACACAAATGGAGAACTGACCTCTCCCATTCATTTGATGTGTGTGTGTGTATGTGTGTGTGTGTGTGTGTATGTGTGTGTGTGTTGCAGCCTATTTTCTCTTCTTCCCCTTTTCCTCTTTTTCCTCCCTTTCTTTCCTCTCCTCTCCCCTTCACTCCTCTTCCCTCTCCTTTCTGTCTCTCCCTCTCACTTTGCCTTTGTCTCTCTCCCTCTTTCAGTCTTTGTTGGGCCCAATAGCCATGTTCATCCTGGAACTCACTGTCTTCCATGTTATTTTCAGTCTCTGGTCCCCTGCTATGTTTCTCTGTGTTGCCAGTTCATCCATGTTCTTCACAAAATTCTTCCTTCTTTAAGAGGTATGGCCATGTTAGAGGAAGCTGGGTCATTGGGGTCTTCTTTCAAGGGGACATGGGAAACATTTGGCCATTTTGCTTCCTCCACTATGGGTTTCTGCCATGACATACTGTGCTGCCACAAACACAGAGGATAGGACTCAGTAACCTTGGGCTTCTGAAACTGACAGCCCAAATAAACCTTTCCTGTAAGTTGATTATGGCAGGTATTTTGTCCCAGTAGTGGAAAGCTGAATACCACAAGGGTTGTACAGTATTCTAATTTACATCCATATGTTATGATGTGAACATCTTTGGAAGCATCCACAGGTTTCTGTATCTGAGTGCCTTGTTGACCATCACACATTCCTTGGAGCTCGTATTCCACTCAGTACGTCATAGTCAATAAATAAGGACTCAGCTTTGCTATCAATGAATAGGAAGTGTGTGGGATGAATTTTCATTTCAATAGGGGCTTTATTCCTTTTTAAAATATCTTGGTTCACATTTCCTCCCATATTCTCAACTTTAGTTATTTCAAATGTATTTCTTTAATATACTTCCCTCACTCTCTGTAGCCAACCCTTTCTCTCCTGCTTCATAGAGAAATATAAGCTACAAATAAAAATTTCTCTTCCAACTCTCTCAGACACTTTTGGTCTCACTTCATGGCATCTTTCGTTCATTACATCTCAAGAGGAAATCTAAGGACTTGGTCACAGACTCTCATAGCGTATTTCTCAGGTTGTAATTTCTATGGGACTTAACTATGTTGATCATTTTTTTTTCTTGAAACTATTTTTTAATCTGGTCTTTGGGATCCTTTGATTTTATTTTTTTACTTCTATATCTCTGTGTTGGGATCCAGCCTTTAGACTTGGCGGGGGACTTGACTCCCTTCCCCCAAGCCCTAGGGGAATGCGGAAGCAGGCTACGGTTCTCTGGGTCCGGAACCAGAAGAACCGGCTTTGCACCCAGCCCCCAACTCTCTCGCCAGCCCAGGCGCCTCCCTGTCTCACCCTGGCTCGGCGCTTTCGAGTGACGTTAGCTCAAGGGGGTCATGTGATAGCTCTCAGCCTATCGGCGCCCTGGCCGATCGCCATTTCTCGCTATCATTTCCCTTTACACCCGCCTTAATAAATCAGATTGCTCTGGAAGCCTTCTCCGAGACTCGCGTACTCCTGACTTTATTTACCGGTAAGGAGGTGGGCATGCGTTCTCGTTAGGCCGCGTGCACGTGAGGTCGGTACTGGCCCCTCCGTCCCATCCTGGCTATCTGACGGCCGGGTGTCCAGGAGAGAGGACGAGAAAAGGGGGTGGCGAGAAACCTAGCTGAGCCTTGATCCCCACGCCGGGAGAGGCGACATGAGCCCGACATTCTATCTCTCTTAGTGGTTCTATTTTGGGAACTTTTCCTAGACTATGTTCTCTTCTGTAATTTCAGCTAACAGCTTTTGCTGCTGATTGCAGATTTCAACTCTTCAATATGCTCATTCTCTAAATCTAAGACATACAGTCAATTGCCCCTGAACTCTGCTCATCTATAATCACAAGTGTCTAACTGAGCATGTCTGCTACAAAATTCATTACATTTCCTGCCACAAAGCTGCTTTTCTTTAAAGAAGAATTAGCTATTCACCTCAGTCAGAAAGTGAGGGTCCATCATATTATCTCTTCCATCAGCACATTTTACATCCTATTGATTCATACATTCTGAAGATCCACTTTTCAAATCACCCTAGAATTTACCATTCCCTCCTCTGTGGTATTATTTAATAAAGATTCTTTACATTGGGAATCACTGAATTATTTTAGAAGATCATACTGTCAGTCAGTGGTCCTCAGTCTTAAACCATTATCATTTAGGGAACTTTTTGTTTGTAAGCCCTGATGTTCATGTTGCACATCCAATCATCATATTAAGGCCCATAGAAATAGGATTCAGCCCTACCAATGCACATATAATAAAGGTGGAAACCTGTGGTCTAAGCAGTTGCTTTCTATTCAAACTCTTACAGGTTGAATACTTGTGATGTATCCATAATATTCTTTCTTAAAAGCTGTACCTACTGTTCTTAAGTCATTTAGTAGCTTCCTATGTTCTTCAAGTAGAGACTAAATTAGTTTGCATATTCTTTAGATCAGATTAGATCATTTATTATATTTAATTTATTCTTTCCTTATGATAAGTGATTCAGACAGGCAAAAGAAAATTGGATGAAAAAGAAAACTTTCTCATACTATATATCCATTTCTCCATTCCCAGATCTGCCTTCCACTCTCCAAGTGTCCAGTGAGCCCATCAACCTTCATGATATCCTTTATGTACATTTACCTTTTCTTTTTGGAATAATAACCACAGAATGCTCTAACACTGCTGGTTTAATGTATTTATTTTCACTTCCCAGTATATTTTGTGATAAACATTTCAATATATACAGAATTGTATCATTTGGTATATAGTTGTGAGTCGTTCCCTTATATACATATAAAATAATTTAGTTAGTAGAAATCTGATGTAAGTTATTCCAAACTTGTGCTCTAAACACTATCACCATGAGTATCTTCACACATGCAATTCTGTGCATATGATCAGATACATGGAAATTTTGTATTTATATAGGAATTGCCAAATTTTCACTGAGGCTTGACAATTTACATTCCAAACAGTATATCTTATCTGTTTCTAGTTCTTTTTATAACTTATCAACTTTTGATATTTTCTATTGCATGCTTATCTTAGGACTGAGGATGAATATCTTTTGAAATGTTCAAGATCACAGGCATTTCTTTCTTTGTGAATGTTTTATCTATTATTTTCTCTGATCTCTTTTCTACTTTACCGTGTTATCTAATATTAAATAAAAATTGTAAAATGAAAGATTACTAATGTGAACAGAAAGAGTGAAGGGCTGAGGTGGGAGGAAAACCTGAACATAAATTTATAAAGCTATGAAGGTCAGATGGATAGAAAGGGAAAGATTTCTTTTGCTTGAAAAGCTGTCCTGAATACTCAGTTTGAAATGAATGCTCCAAGAAAAAAATCAGTCAAAAATGTTAATGAACTCTGAAAACCAGAGTTAGCTTTTGAATCCTATATTCATGACTTTTTGACTCTATACTAGTGGAAACTAAAGTAAAAATTTTACGCAAGAGCAGTTTTATCAAAGGGTGAGCTACAGTTTCACATGTCCATAAAAAGTCTATACCTACAGGACCGATGTCAAATGGTGGAATTTAAGTTCCCATGAATCTGTAATGAAATGAAGATATTACGTGAGTGTTTGCAGACTTAAATATATAAAGAATTGTGAGAATAAGCTGGGTACTGGTAGCTCATGTTTGCAATACTAGCTACCAGACTTGGAGCATCTCAGTCTGAAGCCAGAAGAAATAGGAAAATTCATAGGACAGCATTGCTAACTAATAAATATCCATACTGGAGATGTGGCTCAAGTGGTAAAACCCTAACCATGAGCATGGAGCCAAGCCCTATGAGCATTCAAACCCCAGTACAGTCATCTAATTTATAAGCAAAACATGTTTAAAACATTCAATAAGCTTTTATATTCTCACACAGAGAAATGTTTTCTTAGGGATTTTCTTATAGTGAAATTAGATCTAATTAATATTTGATGAAATATCATTTGCAGCCATATGTGATAATGTGTTCTCTCTATTTGCTAAATCAATATGGGTTGAAGAAGCTCTAGGAGAAAAACAGAATGAGAACTCTTAGTAGGTGGGTGGGGTAAGAGCTAAGAAAAGTCATGTGATACATGAGACATGCTATGGAAAGGAAGACTGTGGAGTAGATCTCTGAGTCTTAGTTTTCAGGCTCTTAATTTTTACTTTTAGACTGAACTTCTTTTTACTAAATTTAATAATCTTCCTTAGATGACCAGCTCACACTTTTCATGGAGTATCATGGCTCTAATGAAGTGAGCAGAACTTTTCTACATGGAGTTTCTATCTCCTTAGTAAACGGTACGTAATGTGAGGGTTACTTTTAATTCTTAGGTAATTTCTGAGTTGCTGAGATAATTGCTGAGTTTCTGAGGGTGTGTGTGTGTGTGTGTGTGTGTGTGTGTGTGTGTGTGAAGATAAAAATGTTCACTAGCAGCCCTCTATTTGCCATTTTATTCTTCCTGAAAGCACTTCTTAATTGTATACCTTTCATGCATGAATTCACTGCTTTCCTCTCAGTCTGTGTACTTTGCTTTCATGTTGCAGGGTCATAAAATCCACTCATGCTGCACTTTAGATGTGCAGAGAAATTGTCCTTCCTCAGACACACATCTGCTGGTTAGAGAGAAATTACACTTTAGTTATATTTGCCTTAAAATTTAGTGTGACTGAGAAGTGTTAATAATTCTCGAGGTGTTGCCTATTCAAAGACTAAGAAACTTTAAAGTGTCTTGATTGTTTTAACTTTCTTAACTTAGTTTCCAGGACGATGTTAGAGAGGTGGCTCCTGGAGTCTGGTACAGAGAGTGCATTGTAGTTATAAGGTGGGCTGTGCTCCAGCCTTGTTTCCTGCTAATCCTCTTCTCTTGGACATGCCTAGGCTTTCTTTATGGGTTCATTGGCACCACAGCTTTCTCTAAGAGTTCTCTATGAGAACTGTTTAGTTTGAACTTGGTGATATTACCTTCCATCTGAACTTTTGCTTTTTTTTCAGGATATTTAGAAATGCTATTACAGTGTTCTTTAATCCACACTATTTTTGAGATGCCCTCCTTTGCAAATCTACACGGTTCTCCAAGATTCAGAAACTCTCTTGCTAATGCATATGAAGATAATTTCTATGACTCTCAAAAGAGGGATCCTAAATCCCTAGATAACAAAAAGTGCCCATTACCCTCTATCCCAAACATCTCATCCCCATTCTGCAAAGAGATAATTCTGAATCTCCCTTTCTGGCAATTTGCAAGTCTTGTAAGGCTCTGGCCCCTCCCTAGGATTGGAGTCATGTTCTCTTTTCTGAGCTTCAGCTTCTTGGTCTGCAAATATATCCCTCCTTTGTCACTTTCATCAAGAATATAGGATAACATATTAGCTGTTTCTTCCTGTTCTTCCTCTCCTGTTCCTCTTCCCCCCTCCTCCTCTTCCTCTTACTACTCCTCCCTCCCCCCTCTGTCTCCTGTTCTTGCTCCTCCTCCTCTTCCTCATCATCAATGTCCTCCTCCTTTTCCTTCCCCTCTTCCCCCTCTTCCTTCGTCTTCCTTCTTCTTTACATAGTGCAGGGTTTTGAATTCAGGGTCTTGCCCTTCTTACTGCATGAGTTATGCTTCTAGCCATCTTCACTCTCATTTTTGCTGGCCAATTTGTTCTTTTAAAATTTTTGTTGTCAAGGAGATGTGCAGAGGGGTTACAGTTAAATACATTACGTAGTGAGTACAATTCTTTTCCAACTTGTTACCTCCTTCCTTATTTTTCTTGTATCTTCCCTCCTCCCCAGTCTTCACACACACCCCCGCTGAGTTTTACAGTTACTTTACAACATATTGTCTTGTAAGTATTGCTGTTGCATTAGTTCACCTCTTACCATTTGTCTCCCCATTTTAATGTTCCCTTTTCTTTCCCTAATTCAGACAAACATATATAAAATACCCAGGGTACCAGAAATAAATACAGTGACAATAGGAGCTAAATCATAGGGAAAATGAACAACAAAAAAAAGAAATAATTTCACATAGTACATTAAAAATAACAACATCAATGATAAACCACTTGTTTCCATATCTTAGAGATCATTTCTCTTAGTGTCATCTTCTGTGCTCATATGTACATAGCTATTGAGCTATTGTGATCTTCTGCTAGGACTATCCTAAACATATACTAATTATTACCAATGAGGGAAATCATAGAGTCTATGTTTCTTTGGGTCTGGCTCACTTCACTTAGTATGATTTTTTTCTAAGTCTTTCCATTTTCTCATGAATGGGGCAATGTGGTTTTTTTTTTTTTTTTTTCAGATAGAGGCATAGAATTCCATTGTGTATATATACCACAATTTCTTGATCTAGTCATCTACTGAAGGGCATCTGGGTTTGCTCCATGTTTTAGCTGTGGTTAATAATGGTGCTGTGAACATGGTTGTGCTGCTAGCTTTAGTATGTCCTTGTTTGTGATTCTTTGGGTAAATGCTCAGAAGTGGGGTAGCTCGGTCATAGAGGAGCTCTACATTTAGCCATTTGAGGAACTGCCATACTGCTTTCCAGAGTGGTTGAACAAGCTTATGCTCCCACCAACACTAGTATTGTTCTCTTTTGGCCATATCCATGCTTTGCTGGCCAATATTACATAAATTTTTTCTTGACTTTTCTTCATTTTTAAGCCTGTTAAATATATCTTGAATAAAGTAAAACTCTTGATAATTTTTCATTTTCAGCTATCTTCCCTTGTATAGTCCAGCCTCCAGTCTAGAATTCATCAGGAAAAAAAGAAGGAAATTATTTTTTAATTTCTTTTCCTCCTCATTTTTTTTTGGCCAGTCCTGGGGCTTGAACTCAGGGCCTGAGCACTGTCCCTGGCCTCTTTTTGCTCAAGGCCATCACTCTGCCACTTGAGCCACAGTGCCACCTCTGGCTTTTTCTATGTATGTGGTGCTGAGGAATCGAACCCCAGGCTTCATGCATGCAAGACAAGCACTCTACCACTAGGCCATGTTCCCAGCCCCTCCTCCTCATTTTCAACCCTGGCTCATATGTAGTAAATTGTGAACTTTGCCTCTAAGAACTAAATTTAATTAAGCCACTACTTATTCTCTCTTTGAGCATTTGAATTTCTTTCTTTTTCCTGATTGTCCTTTTTGGTAGTATCCTATTATATAAATCCAATCAAGTTTCTTCCTGCATTGATTACCAAGGCTTACTTGACCCTCAGCAACGTTGTCCTTGCCTTTTCTGTGTCTTCATCCTCAGCCACTACATGGAGTGGAATAAATTGATTGCCTTTGAATTGATTCAAGGGCACCAACGTTTCTTCAAATACAACAGTTCATTCTTGACCTAGCCAGCATTGTACACTGGCTATGCTGCATTTGGGAAGGCAAAGTCCCTGCACAGGGCACAAGGAGCTAGTGGCTCCATCTTATGAACTAGTTTAAATATCACCATCAACTATATGACTTGCTTTAACTATCTCTAACTCATCCACATATTCATTGTCCATGGCTTTGTTTTATTCCCAGTCTCTGCATAGTTGTTCACATAATTCTATCTTTTAAAAATATTGATTTATTAATCCTGATTTTCATCTCCCCTCTCTCTCATTGTATTCCAACCCTTCCTTCAGAAAAGATGAAATTATGCAGCTTTCACCTTCTTAAAGACAAGTGGGCATAAGCAAATTGCTGAGCATATCTCATTTTTATATCCTTCCTATTTAAAACATGGAGAATAAATTCTGCCTTACAGAGAAGTTTTGGAAAACAAATAAAATGGTACCCTTAAAATATTTTAGAAAGTGTTTACAATGAAAGAAATATATTACCTTAATATCTTTGCAAGAGTGGACCATAACAAAGAATGTATGGAAGGAAAAGCCTTATTTTAATGCAAAGCTTCATATTAGAATGGATGACTATATTAGTCAAGGGTCCCCAGTCTTAATATTGATTTGTTAATTCTCTGTTTTCAATCTCCCTTCTCCCATTCTATCTCAGAGCTGACTGGCTATGGCTCAAACCAGGTCTTCAAAAATATATTTGTAAAATGTGTAAATTGACAAACAAATAATAAATAAAGCAAAGCTTTCTTCAAATAATTTCTGCATTAGAAGCTAACATGTCCTTGGAGTTAATAGTGTGTGTGTGTGTATGTGTGTGTGTGTGTGTGTGTGTGTGATCTAGAATAGAATTGGCTCCAATAAGTAAGAGAATGACAGTCTGCTATCTACCATCTGTAGGTAAGAGAGCTGGTGAAAGTTCAGTCCAAGTCAAAAAATCTGACTTTCAGAGAGACTTGTGGTATAATTTCCAGCTTATTTTTGAAGGTCCAAAGGAGCTCCAGAGTCTGCAATTAGAAGAAAAATGTCTCATACCAAAGAGATGTCACAAGTTCAAATTTGTCCTTTCTCTGCCTGTTGAAATTTTATTTTGACCCTCACATGATAGAATGATACTGACCAAATTAGTAAAGCTGATAGTCTGCACCCAGTTTGACAATTCAAATGGTACTATCTTCCAGAACCACTATCAGTAATGTGCCCAGAAATATTATACTGTCTATGATGATCATATCCTTACTTCAGTAAGGTTGAGAATATTATTATATATGAGGCCAGTTGTCTGGTGTTGACCTAGGTTGCAGGGTTTCCTATCTATGTGGGTAAACCCCTGGATCTGCAGCAGTGAAACTGCATGAAGGAATCATTCACTTTCATGCTCCATAAATATAAGCACTAAGCCCCAGTACTGTGAGACATTTTGCACATACTTGGAAATATTAGGAATTGCAAAACTCTTCAAAAAGAAGTGAGGAAATCCCAGAATCTGTTTTTTATGGAATGTCAAGCCACTACCATGCCAATTATTTGGAAAAGGCTATGATGTGATTCTATGCTGCAGAAGATATCAATCATGATCAGAAGAGATCCATCATGTCATTGTTCCTTTATGTTCCTCTAATACTATATGCTGACACAATTCTTACAGTATATATCCAGTAAATATTAATGATTATGTAGCATCAAAGAATAACTTTTTGGAGTTTACACTGTATTAGGAAAACCTCGTGTCAGAAATTTATACAAACTACTGATTTATAGTAAATGCTTTCTACTGAGCTTCACTGCAGCAGATAAAGCTGAGGATTCTACCCACAACTGACAGAGGAGGAAGGTAAGAGTCATAAAGGTTAATGTAGGGGAGGAGGAAGATGGCGCCATCACCATATGGAGGCACCCCAACTCGCTCCAACTGAATAGTGAGCGGGAAACTCCAACACCCAACACCCCATCAAGAGACCAGCAAACCCAACAACCTGAACAAACAAAGAAACACAGGAAACAAAAAAGAACAAAAAAAGAGCCTATAACCTTCACAAAGCTGGAAAATCTCCGGGGTACCCTGCCCCCCCCCCCCCCCCCCGCCCAGCCGACCCCAGCCCGAACAGGGCAAGGCTGGGAAAGGGAACCTGGTGCTGGTAAACGGGACCACAGACTGTCAGCGACCAGAGAAGCAACAGCTGAAAAGTCACACCAGGAGTGCAGAGTCCAGACAGCAGGAGCTCCACGGGCCCCAGACCAAGCGCAGACTGACGGAGACAGACGGCGGCGCGGAACTGGAGGTGAGGGACTGAACAGCCGGGAACACAGCAGAGGAACTGGGTTGTGCAGACAGGGAGAGCCAGATGGGGAGAGCGGGGACTGCCACCACCAAATGACCATACCCCAGCACCCCATGCCCAAAAAGCCACAGCAGTGCAGGACAGACACACAATCCAGGACCAGAGCACTCTGCACAGGTGGGCAAGCCGCCTCTCAGCAGCAATTCTCAACCTGAGAGGTGAGCTCTTTTGACCACAGTACCTAGTGGGAAAAGAATCAAAAAAGAGAAAAGTCTCCACACCATGTTGAACCAGCGACCTACAAACCCCCATCAGGGACACACTAGGGTCAGCACAACAGTGGCAGGGCACAGTCCTGCAGAGAAAGACACAGAACCTACCCACCCCCAAGTACAGTGAGGGTGACCACCTCGGCAACAACCGAGACCAGACGGTCACGCTCACCCACTGGGCAGTAAGGTTCAACAGCCAAACTCAAACCCAGAGCCAGGACACAAACAAGTCTCCACTGACCGACCAGCAGGAACCAGCAGAAAGCCAAGCCAAGGTCACTACCTCCAGACCTCCAGATGTGCAAATCACAAAGAAATATTACAAATTTCATGAAAGGTCAAGCCAGCTCACCAGCTCCAAAAAGTAGTACGAATAAAGAGGAGATGGAGAATAAAAAAACAACTGAGGTTAAGACAGCAGAAATGATGGAAAGCCTCAGGAATGAATTCAGAAAACAATTCCAGGAGTTTAGAATGGTAGTCTTGAAGGACCTTCAGGAAGTCAAGAAAGTAATGGAAGCAAAAATGGATACAGAGCACTTCTCCATTAAAGAAGACCTTAACATCCTGAGAAGCAAAATGCATGAAAAAATAGATTTAAAATACAACTTTTTAAAGGAAGAAATGTCCATGATGAGAGCTGATCTGGCAACCATAAATAGCCCGCTGACATCCGTAAACTCCACACTCGAAGCCACATCACAAAGAATTGATCATATAGAATCCCAAATCTCTCTTTTGGATGATGATGCAGCTGATAAGGACCAGAAAATTACCACACTCCAAAAAATGGTTAAACTCCAGGGAAGACTAATACAGGAGCTAGTGGACAAAGACAAGAGATATATCTGTGCATAATTGGAATAGATGAAGGAGGCGAGTACCAGAGCAGAGGGCTACAACATATTTTCAATAGAGTTATTGCAGAATACTTCCCCAATCTCACATGGGACCTCACCCAAGTAACCAAAGCCTATAGGACACCTGGCAGACCAGACCCTAGAAAATCCTCGCCCAGGCACATAATAATCAAGACTTCAGATCTCAAGAATAAAGAGCAAATTTTAAATGAAGCCATAATGAAGAAAGAGCTATATTACAATGGAAAAAGGATCAGAATCACAGTTGACCTCTCCACACAAACCTACAACACATGAAGAGCACGGAAGAACCCAATCCAAGTCCTCCAGGCCAACAGTTGCCAACCCAGAATTAGATATCCAGCAAAACTAGACTTCACCTTAGAGGGTAAAACCAGATCTTTCCATAGCAAGGAGGATCTAAAGGAGTATGTGAATAGAATACCAGCCTTACAGCGAATTCTAAGAGGGAAACCCCACCCAACAGAAAACCTACAGGACCCCCAGACAGAAACAGAAACAAACTGCAGCAAGGGACAAAAACAGGCTCCGAATGAAAGGATGGAGCAAGATCTTCCAAGCAAACGCACCTACCAAAATGGCAGGAGTAGCCATCCTTATTTCAGACAAGCTGGACTTCTCATTAAAATCAACTCAAAAAGACAAAGAAGGGTACTACATTTTAATACATGGAAAAATCCAGAATCAAGGCCTCACGGTGATAAATGTATACTCACCGAAAAAAAAGAGGCCCTACATATGTCAAGCAAATTCTTACAGAACTACAGAACAAGATAGACCTAAACACAATCATAGTGGGAGACTTTAATACCCCACTCTCTCCAAGAGACAGATCCAACACCCAGAGGATTAGCAAGGGAGCCAAGGACCTAAGTAACACCATATCCCAAATGGATCTGATAGATCTGTACAGAGTCTTTCACCCTATAGAGACCCAATACACATTCATCTCAGCAGCCCATTAAACATACTCCAAAATAGATTATGTCATAGCCCACACAAAGAACCTCAGCAAATATAAAAGTATTGACGTCATCCCATGTATTATATCTGACCACAGTGGAATAAAGGTAACCTTCAATAACAAAGGATATCACAGAAGCTATACAAATACTAGGAGGCTAAACCTCTCACTGTTATCTAACACTTGGGTCACAGACCAAATTAAGGATGGAATTAACGAATTCATAAGCCACAACGACAATGAAAATACATCACAAAGAAACCTATGGTATACAGCTAAGACAGTGCTAAGGGGCAAGATAATTGCCCTCAGCACTCACATTAAAAGAATGGAAGCAGAGCAGGTGAATAGCCTCATGATGAAATTAAAACATCTGGAGAAACAAGAAATAATCGAATCTAAAATGACTAGGAGGAAAGAGATCACAAAGATTAAAGAAGAGATAAATCTGATTGAAAATAGAAAGGCCATTCAACAAATAAGTAAAACTAAAAACTGGTTCTTTGAGAAAATAAATGAAATTGACAGACCCCTCGCAAGACTTACAAAAAAAAGAAGAGACTCAAATCAGTAAAATTAGAGACTCCACCGGAAAAATTATAACAAGTATACACGATATTCAAACAATCATAAGGAACTATTTCCAGAACCTCTACTCACTAAAAAACAGTAATTTTACAGAAATGGATCAATTCTTAGACAAGTATAAACTGCCCAAACTGAATCAAGAAGAAATAAATCAACTAAATAAACCAATAACGTACAGCGAGGTACAGGGGGTAATCAAGAGCCTCCCAACAAAGAAAAGCCCAGGCCCAGATGGATTCACCAATGAATTCTATAAAACCTTTAGTGAGGAGGTAATACCAATACTCCTCAAACTCTTCCGTGAACTAGATACAGAGGGAGAAATCCCAAACTCATTCTATGAAGTTAATATTATACTCATCCCCAAACCAGGCAAAGACCCAACAAAAAAAGAGAACTACAGACCAATATCAATAATGAACACAGATGCAAAGCTCCTCAATAAAATATTAGCTAACAGGATCCAGAAACTGGATGACCAAGTAGGCTTTATCCCACAGACACAATGATGGTTCAACATCTGTGAATCTATTAATGTAATTCACCACATAAACAGAACTAAAATCAAGAATCACATTGTTATCTCAGTCGATGCCCAAAAATCCTTTGACAAAAAGCAACATCCATATTTATTAAAAGCTCTGGAGAGAACAGGAATAGATGGAACATTCCTCAAAACAATAAAATCCATATACAACAGACCAACTGCTAATATATTAAATGGAGAGAAACTGAAATCATTCCCCCTAAACTCAGGAACAAGACAAGGATGCTCACCCTCCCACTTCTTTTCAACATAGTGCTGAAATCCCTAGCCATAGCAATAAGGCAATAGGAGGACATCAAAGGGATCCACATCGGCAAAGAAGAAATCAAACTATCCCTATTCGCAGATGACATGACCTTATATCTGAAGGACCCAAAAAGCACAGTCCCCAAACTCCTACACCTAATAAACCATTTTGGCAAAGTAGCAGGATACAAAATCAATCCACAAAAGTCAGCAGCTTTTCTGTATACCAGCAATGTACAAGCAGAAAAGGAAATTATGGAAATAATACCATTTACATTAAAAAGAATAAATTACCTAGGGATCAACCTAACTAAAGACATGAAGGACCTATTTAATGAGAACTATAAAAATCTAATAAGGGAAATCAAAGAAGACACAAGGAGATGGAAAGACCTCCCATGCTCATGGGTAGGCAGAATCAATATAGTGAAAATGGCCATATTGCCCAAATTGTTATACAAATTCAATGCAATCCCCATCAAGATCCCAGCTACATTCTTCACTGAAACAGAGAAAGCAACCCATAAATTCATATGGAACAGCAAAAGACCTAGAATAGCCCAAGCAATTCTAGGCAAAAAAAGCAGTGCAGGAGGTATCACAATACCAGACTTCAAGCTCTATTATAGAGCCATCATAACAAAAACAGCCTGGTATTGGTATGAAAACAGACCTGAAGACCAATGGAATAGAATTGAAGACCCAGAAATAAAACTGCATTCTTACAGTCAGCTGATATTCGACAAAGGAGCTAGAGACATACAATGGAAAAAACATAGCCTCTTCAACTACTGGTGCTGGGAAAACTGGGCAGCCATATGCAGAAAACTCAAAGTAGACCCTAGCCTATCACCATGCACCAAGATCAACTCAAAATGGATCAAGGACCTCAACATCAGACCTGAATCCTTGAAACTACTGAAGGACAGAGTAGGAAAGACGCTAGAACTTACAGGCACAGGAAGGAACTTCCTGAATAGAATCCCAGGGACACAACAGATAGGGGAGAGACTCTACAAATGGGACTACTACAAAATAAAAAGTTTCTGCACAGCTAAGGACATAGCCACCAAACTAGAAGGACAGCCAACCATATGGGAAAGGATCTTTACCAGCACAGCAACAGACAAAGGCCTAATATCTGTCATCTACAGAGAACTCAAAAAAGTAACCCCCTCCAAACCCAATAAACCAATTATGAAATGGGCAAAGGATCTTGAGAGACTTCACAAGAGATAAAAATGGCAAAGAAACATATGAGGAAATGTTCAACATCCCTTTCAGTAAAGGAAATGCAAATAAAAACAACCCTGAGATACCATCTCACTCCAGTTAGAATGGCCTATACTCTGAACTCAGGCAACAACAAATGCTGGAGGGGGTGTGGGGAAAGAGGATCCCTTCTCCATTGTTGGAGTGCAAATTAGTACAACCACTTTGGCGAACAGTATGGAGGTTTCTCAAAAAGCTCAACATAGACATATCCTATGACCCAGCCATACCACTCCTAGGCATCTATCCTGAACAACAGGTCTCAAGATATCAAAAAGACATCTGCACTTCCATGTTTATTGCGGCACAATTCACAATAGCTGAAATATGGAAACAACGCAGATGCCCCTCTATAGATGAATGGACCAAAAAATATGGTACCTATACACAATGGAATACTACATAGCGATTAGGAATGGTGAAATATTGTTATTCGCAGGGAAATGGTCAGAACTTGAACAAATAATGCTGACAGAGACAAGCCTAGAACACATAAAACAAAGGGGCATGATCTCCTTGATATACGACTGTTAAGGTGGGGGGAAGGGGAGACAGTAGAGACCAGGTCTGCGAAACCAAAAGCTTCTTGTCAAATGGTATTTACCACAGTTTTGGGTCAGTGACCCTACATTATGTAACTAAAACCAAAGAACTACTCAACATATAAAGGTCAAAAATAGGCCTCTCAGTGGATCACCATAGCTCAACAGCTATGTATGTATGTTCTTATAAGACAAGGATAAGCAAACTCTATTGTTGACGTTATATTTAAAGTCCTAGGTGAATTTCCTTTGGCATAGGCCACTGGCTACTGTATATGTTTTTGGTACACTGTGTATTGTATATATGTCTACCTGATCTAGGAAAGGGAAAGAAAAACAGGGTGTAAGATATCACAAGAAATGTACACACTGCCCTATTATGTAACTGTACCGCTTTTGCACAACAACGTGTCAAAAAATTTTAATTAATAAAAAAGTAAAAAAATAAGTAAATAAAAGAATGTTCATCAAAAAAATAAAGGTTAATGTACTGAGGCCAGGGTCACATAAAACAAGTCTAGGGTAACTTTCAGACTTGGGTCTTCTAGTGTCAAATAGTACGTCTTCCCTTCACCACTTTACATTGTCTGTTTGAGGTGAAAGAAAAAGATAAATGATAAGCAATTGACTAAAGAACACTGGACAATTTTCCAGCCCTAGATCCAGTGAGGGCGTTGATGCTCTAAATCACTACCTGCTATTGAATGTCATTGAATCTAAGTGGTACAACAATGCATGACCACAACAGTTCCAAAATCAGAACTGGAGATTCCCAACACATGACACATTTTATTGTGACACATCTGCTTTTTTTTTTTTTTTTACTTTAAAGTACTGTGTCATACAGAACAATGACCTTGGCAAATTGTAATGAAACCGCTAGAATCGGGGAGCTAAATGCTCAGACAAACCTTCAGATTCATTAGAAGTAAGCTTTCCATTAATGTGAACAATTATGTAACCTAAGTAACTTACAGAGAGAAAATGTTTATTTTGGCTCAGGATTTAAAGGTTCTAGTGCATCCTTGGGTGGATTTACTTCTTTTAAACCTCTGGTCAGGATGTTGGATGGTGTTGCCAGGAGGAAATCGAAGAACAATATGTACCTCATGGTGAAGAGAAAAAGAAAGAGGAAAACTGGACCCTATAACTCTCTTCAAGGACAAGTTTCCAATATTCTAAGAACCTTTAAGTAGGCCCTCACTTTCTGCAGATTCCATTCCCAATCATCTTCTTGGGGACCTAGAATTTGCCCTATTGTCTTTTGCAGGGTATTCAGCTTCTAAACTACAGTACAAAATGGTATACATCAGATTTGTTTCTTCATAAAACTCTTTATATCATGTTCCCACAATTCTCATAATTTCAAGGCAAAGTAATTTGAATTTTGATTGGAAACTTGGAGCATTGCACATCTTTCCAGTTAGAAAGAGAAATCAATCGTGTGCAAAAAAAACTTCGACATCATGGAGATCCCATCATGAATGTGCTACTCATGGGTAACTGTGATTTGTATTCACAGAGGCATAAGTAGAGACATCCAATAGCATAATTTTGCATCTCTTTTTCTGCCATAGATGGACTCTGCGGGTCAATTGAACTGATGGCAATAGTGTGATAGTGTTCAGAATCATGTTTCTGCTCTGTTAACAGAGAAAATGTACTTGTGGGTGTGGATGATACTTTGCCAGGATTTCCTGATAAATGTTGCGTAGGATTTGCCTTGTGGCTTGTTTCAGAATAGTTCTTTAAAACAAAATAGAGTAAGGAAATGGAAAGACTTGGATAAAATCATATTAAGTGAAGTAATCCAGACCTAAAGAAACACATTCTCCATGGTCTCCCTCATTAGTAATAGTATATGTCTAGGATAGTCCTAGCAGAGGATCACTATAGCTCACTAGCTATGTACATATGAACACATAAGAGGACACTAAGATAAATGATCTCCAAGATATGGAAACAAGATGATGTTTTATTCATTCTTTGTTTTGTCTTTTAATGTACTATGTGAAATTATTTCTCTTTTCTTTTTCCTTTGGTTTGTCTCCTGTTGTCATTGTTTTTTATTTTGTTATCCTATGTCTTGTACATACGTTTATCTGATTGGGGGAAGGGAAAGGGAATCACAAAGTGGTGAGACAAAGGACAAAGGCTGAAATAATGCAACAGCGATAGTCCCAAGACACTATGCTGGAAATGAACTTTACAACTTGGGGGAAGAGAAAGTGGGAGAAAACAAGGGGAGAGGTAGGCATGTTCGATAGGAATATACTCATTGTTTTACTTATGTAATGGTAACCCCACTGACATCACTCTTAAAATAAAATAAAATTAACAAAACCAAAAACAAAGTCGAAACAAAAGTGTACACACATCAAACTCTCAATCATCCCTCCTATCAAATCTTACATCCTTTAGAGTTGTTTGCATGTATCACTCCCAAGGCTTTATTACAACATATTCTATTAACTTATGTGTCTAACTTTACATTAATGGGATCACACTGAGCATGCATGTCTGCAATGGAATTTTACAATCAGCAAAATTTTTGTTTTGTTAAAATATATTGATTGAATTTATTTAAACATAATTGGTTCACTTTAATCTGCATTAAAGTAGGCAGCACAACTCTAGAAATAGACATTGTTTTAGATTTTCATTCATTCTCTTAATATTATGTAAGGGAACCATTCTATAAGGAAGTCACTTCATTCATTCATTGTTCTACTAAAAATACAGTTAGATTGTTCAATAATTTATGTTTTAAAAATTTGCACCTTGGATATATTTATAAATACCTTCTTTGAATGTTGCAAGAGTTTCCCAAAGTACATCTAATTGCAAACTATGTGCTCTCTAAAATGACTACATACTCCTGAGTTGCTCTTTGAAATTGTCTCATAAGTACAATATAGAACTTGCTTTTCCTATCTTTTTCAAAATGGCATTTCCTTTCACTGTTATTAAAAATCGTTTTTAGTATTATCTGTTTCCAATCTTGGAATGATCTCGTGGTAATGTTTTGCTTATTTTTTTTTCTATTGTTATCTTCTCCAACTATGAAAGGAAATTTTTTTTAAATTCTGTATACTAATTTATTGTCATTTTTTATTTGGACATATTTAAAAATAGAAACATTTTACAACTACAGCAGCACCAATATTGCTTGATTTCTGAACCATACACCTTTATTCTAGTGTATGGATGATCTGGCAATTTTCAATATAAGGAAATTATCTTTGAGCACAAGATAACAGTGACTCAAAATGACAGACTGTGGTTGGGGATATGGCTCAGAGTGATAAATTATTTGCTTAACATGTATGGAACCCTAGTTCAACCCCAGCACTGACCAAACAGACAAAGGAAAGACAACAACATTGCTACATCTGAGCAAAGGGATGTCGTTCATAAGAGATGCCATTCCTGCCAGCTACCTGTGAGGGGACAGTGTCCTAATTGTCACCCATATAAAACAATGGATGTTCTTCTGAGCTGAAAAAGAGTACATAATTAGCACTATTCATTAAACTTAAAATATAAACAACTTGGTATGCATCTGATTCTTATATACTGTAATTCATTATGATGGCTAAAAGTAATGATGCAGCCAAGCACTGTAATACTAGCTACTCAGGGGACTGAGACCTGGAGGTTCATGTTTCAAAGCCAGCCCAGTCAGAAAAATTTGAGACTTTATCTCCAAGGAACCAGAAAAACCCTGGCTGGAGACTTGGCTCAAAAAGGCAAGTAAGACAGCCTTTGGAAGGCCCCTGCATTCAAGCCCAGTACAAAACAAACAAAAGCTGAACAACATTAAGGTGGTTTTTTTTTTTTCAAATAAAGAGACTATCTACAAAATAAATAAAAAAATAAGCTTCTACAAATGGAAAAACTATTTTGAAAATTCAAAATATTAAAAAATTGTGCATAAAGTATATATAAAGTATATATATATATATATATATATATATATATATATATATATTTTTTTTTTTTTTTTTTGCTGGGTGCCAGTAGCTCATGACTATAATCCTAACTACTCAGGAGCATCACAGTGGTTCAAAGCCAGCCTGGGCAGGAAAGCCTATGAGACTTTTATCTCCAGTTAATCACCAAAAAACCGAAGGAGTGCTGTGGCTCATGTGCTACAGTGTTGCCTTAAAAAAATGCATCCAGTCCCTAAATTCAAGCCCTAAGAGTGGCATACACACACACACACACACACACACACACACACACAAACACAAAAAAGTGTGTATTATTTAACTCGGGGGCTGGCGGGGGGGAGATTAAGGATTATGAACTTTAAAGTGTTTAAGAATCCTTTTGGTAAATAGAATCATTTTAAAAGACTGAGAAATTTTAATAAAATGGGAAAATCAACTCAACATATAAATTAACACATTGATGGTAATTCTAGAAAAAGAATAGATAGGGAGGTAGTTAAGGAATAATTAAAAGGACTTCTGATTTCATCATGACAGATGTGTAATAACATGACCTTTCCATTGTAAGTAACTATACAAGCTGGACAAAAAGAAAAAAAATTTGATATAAAGGAAAAGTGAAAGTAAGAAAATCTGCTTGAAAGAATTAGAGAACCATAGGATAAAGTATATTCCTTCTGTCAGACAAATAGTGGAAAACTCTTATTCAGTTGGATTCATTTTGGTAAAGAAAAAACAATATTTCAGTGTTCTCAAATTTATACTCTTACTGTTAAGACACCTGTTTCATAAATAGAAGGATAATGTGTTAGCAAGCCTTTGATATGAGATGGAGCATTATTGAGATGAACGTAAAGATATTATTAACACAAATTTGTACCTGGGATTTATATTTAAAGAAAACAGAAAAAAAACAAATTGTATATTCATGAAAAAGCCTTTGCTCGACTTGACGGCAGTTTGGTGATAAATGCTGTGACCAAATATTTCTGAATACTACATATATGTGTATATATTTTTAGTGATGTATTTGAGAGACATTCTGAAACTGAAATAATGATGTCAACCTTGTACTAATGTCCCAAATCCGAGGAATGAATTGGAGTTAGTATTAGAAAAAGAATATTTTCTTTTAAAATAAATAACTTTTTTTTTAAACTACAACTGACTATCTCTGTCTCCAAGCCAAAGCAATTTGAAACAGTCTGTTTGATAAGTGTCTTTAGTGGAAAAACCCAATTTCCTGGTTATGCTGGCTTTCAGTGAATCAAAAAAAGTCTCAAGAAATTGATGATATATTTCTAAAATGAAATGAAAGTAACAAAGAAAAGTTGGATCAGTTCCTGTAGGGAGTCCTAGTAAATGTTCTAAAGGGAACTTTCTTATAATTAAGTGTTCAGCATAGATATAATACGCATATGTTGTAATTTATCCCTTTCCTTTTAAGGGTATATACTCTGTTCTCAAACCTTTTATGACTTATATATCCAGGGTTACCCAATTTATGAGTGTGAGGAACAGAGTTGCATTTTCTTTTTCTCTCATAATATAGCTTCTCATACTCATCAGGCTTGGTTTTGCCATTTGTTGGTAACAATACAGATATTCAGAAACATTTTAATGCTCAGTCTTTCCATCTATTTTATATGATATACATGTCCATGTGACTTCCTGACTGCGTAATTATTCTTTTTAAATTATCTTTAAATAGTTGTACAAAGGAATTGTCATTTAACAAAGTGGTTTATGAATATAATAGATATTGATCAATGTCACTCTTTCAACATTTTCACCCATCACTCCTCTACCTATCCCTTCCCTCACTCTTCTTAATTTTATACGATATACATTAGGTTCATACTGTATTTTTGCCATCTTCTCTTTGTCCTTTCCCCTTGCCTCCACTCCACTCCTTTCCCTTTTGAGTACCTACTTCCTGGTGTTTTATTTTGTTGAACTTTAATTTTGGCCTCCCAAGGAATTTAGCACTTATTGAGATCTCCCTTGAATCTACTATATTTCAGTTGATGCAGTTGTATACCCTTGCATACCACCCAAAATATTTACTTATAAGCTTATAGACCAAATCTAGCTTCCACATCTCTAATATTCTATTGATATAAATGATATTGATAACAATTTATTTATTTATTTATCTCTCTATTTATTTATTTTTGTCGGTCATGAGGCTTGAACTCTGGGCCTGGGCACTGTCTCTGAGCAATTCAGCTCAAGGCTAGTGCTCTACCACTGGAGCCACAGTATCACTTCAGGTTTTCCTATGGTTAAGTGGAGATAAGATTCTCACGAACTTTCCTGTCCCGGCTGGCTTTGAACCAACACCCTCAGATCTCAGCCTTCTGAGTAGTGAGGATTACAAGCATGAGCCACTGGTGCTGGGCTATTAATACCACTTTAAATACTGATACATCTTAAAAAAGATTTTTAAAGAGAGCAGGAATTATTTCCCACAGTGACCATAGAGTATAATAACTAGGTCTCATGTTTTAATCATTGTACTGAAGAATATATACTTAAAATGAACGGAAGATTTATTGGTTTGTTTATTTATTTAGGTATTGTGGCTTGAACTCAGGGCCTAAGCATCATCCCTCAGCTTTTTCTCTCAAGACTAGTGTTCTACTACTGGAGTCACAGCTCCACTTTCCCCATTTTTTCTGGCTAATTGGGGTAAAAGTCTTACCAACTTTTCTGCCTAGGCTAGTTTTGAACCTCAATTTTCAGATCTAGGCCTCTTGAGTAGTTGGGATAAGAAGCGCAAGCCACCAACACCAGTCATACCTTGTCTGATGAGTTTGCTCTTCCACAAATGTCCCATAATAAAGAAAGTTAATTTTCATCCATTTGTGATATTTATGTTTATGTTTTATGTTTATGTTTTTCAATTTATTCATGTAATCATTCCAAATAAAAAGAATTATCTACTAATGCTGATAACTGTTTTCAATGAGATCTATAAATTAAAATGACTCTAGAGTGTATGCCATTAAAATATGTTTACTTAATAAATATTGGTAAGAGTTCTAGGTACTTGTATAGCCATTATATCACAATAAAACTCTATCCTAACAAGACATTCTTTGTTCTGTTATTCTGATTTCATTCTCTTTGATGGTCAACTTTGGAGACTATTTCATAGTCTTGGAAGCCACGTGAAATATTTTTCTTTTAATGGACAAATTAGTTTGATGTGATATTTAATTTTCTAGTCAGTGTGACTGTGCCAATGGGTGTCTGGATAAAACATATTTCTAGGTATGTCTGTGTATTTGTCTGTAAGATTACCATTTGATTTGATAGAGTTAACTAAGTGGATCAATGGAGATTGGTATCATACTAACCATGGAAGTTCTGCACAGAACAAAATGGAAGGAGAAATTCACCTTTTTTGAGCGCTGTCCCTTGGGTTGAGCAGGAGCCTGGCTCTTCTCCAGCCCTTGGGATGGGATTTTCACCCTTGGCTCGCTCAGATCTCAAGCTTTCACATCCTAGAGCCACAACTTAGCCTCTCTGGTGTCTGCAGGCTGAAGATCACAGAACTTCTCAGTTTCCATAGTGTGTGATCTTTCTTGAAAAATATCTCCTCATTCTCTCTGTTTCTCCTTCTCTTATGCTTTCTATTTCTCCATCTCGTCTCCCCCAGTTCCCTTCTATCCTCGCCTTTACTCCCTTCTCCCTTCCTCCCAGTTTCCGTCTCTGTATACATGCAAATAGACACATACACATTTATACAGTCTTCTCACACACAAACCCACATTTTTATATAGCCTATATTATTAAAGAGATATTTCTTGAAATAATCAATGACCTAAGCTATTAAATTGAAGTTTTCTTACTGAATACAGCTATCATCTCCATTTCAGTTTGGTTAAAAAAAACAACAACATCTAAATATTAAAAATATTCTCTTTCACCACTCTCAATAATGTGAGTCCATAAGATTAATACTTAGCAATATGACTTCAAACTGACATCCAAATTCTCTAATAATAGAAAACTTTTAAAGTACCAGTTCCATGTAAATCAATTTGTTTAGCTGAATAATTTTTGCAGTTTCAGGTATTGGGACTTAATGAGGCATGGGTTATAAAACTGAAGATACTTTCAAAATCTCTACTTAAATTTCATCTAGCCTATTGGAAAATAGAAGGCTCCTGCCAAAATAATTATTAAGCTTCTGTTTTTAAGCTTCAAACATGCTTTGCTATTGGATGTCTGGTACCATGGGTTGAATTATTCCAACAGAGTTCACTGGAAGGGGGAAGGAAGGCAATAGATGACAGAAAAACTGCTATCTCCAATTTATTTTTTCCTATTAAAGTTATCCCAGGAAAAGATCGTTCTCTGTGAACTACAGAAATTGGTTCCAGTATCTATCTTTCATCCATTTAGGATTCATCCATCTATCTGTCTGTCTGTCTGTCTGTATCTATATGTCTAGCTATCATCTGTATCTATCAGCTCTGCCAATTACTGACTTGGCCTATCATATTATTCAGAAATGTTACCAGAAGCTGGGTCATAGGCAGATTAAATTTGTAAGTTTGGGTTCAAGTCCTGTCCTGGGCACTTCTGGATTCTGCTAACCCCACAGTATTCCTTGATTTTTGCCCCAGTTTGAGGGGGAGGGGCAGTGTCATGTTGTTTCTGTGCTTGTATGGCTCAAACTTTCGTATTTATTTATTTAGTCTTTTAAAACTTGCTCCAAATTATTTCCTGTTTGAATTATATACACATTCTCTATTTTATCAGGATCTCTTCTATGCCATATATTCTCTGTTCAAACCTAGCTAGCATGCTTATGTGACCCTGATTATATACTGACTGGTACAGCTGTCCTTCTAGCTGAGTAAGTAAATGGACTTGCATGGTTTTGAGTATTGTGTAAATGTTTCCATGCCAAGCTCTAATTTAGGATGTAAAACTGCAACAGAAGCTACAACAAAAATTCTTGCCTGGTAGTAGAATAGGCTTTAGCTTGCCCTCTACATTTTCCCCCATGCAACATATTTTGAATGGCCCAAAAGAAAATGCAGTTAATAGAGTTCTCCAACTCCCTCTGTCTCCAGTATTTTGGTTTGAACTCAAGGCCTTGTGCTGGTGAGGCACATGCTCTACTTCTTACGCTGTGCTCCCAGTCCATGTTTGCTTCCATTATATTTTAGATAGAATATTGTATTTTCCCCAGATTGTCCTCAGACCCAAATCCTCCTACCCATGGCTTCTGTAAGATTATTATAATCCCAGGAGAAAAAAAAAGGACTATATGTATTATTTGAGCAGGGCAGCCGTGGTTCACACCATTCAGGAAGCCGAGATCTGAGGATCACAGTTCAAAACCATTCCCCGTAGGAAAGTCCACAAAACTCTACCTCCATTTAACTACCCTCCCACTCCTCCAAAAAAGCTAGTGTGGCTCAAGTGGTAGAGTCTTAGCCTTGAGCAAAAAGCTCAGTAATATCTCCAAAACCCTGAATTCAAGACCCAGGATTAGAACAAAAACAAATAAATAAACAAAGAAATAGCCTAGGCTTATTTGAATTATTAATTATCAATAATTTTCCAAATTGGATGACATACACCAAATTGCATACACAAGCAGCTTTCACAATGCCAAGCAAGATAAATAGCAACACAACAATCACAACAACCCTCTAGGTATATTGTACTAAATTACTTGGAGTCAAAGAAAAGCAAAAACTGTTTCAGAAAGCAGAGAACAATGCAACAAAGGAGAAGCAAAGATAAGAATTATAGCAAACCACAGGACAAGGGAATAAACACTTTAAAGTGCTGAAAGTAGAAAAGGGAAATGTCAACCAAGAATGCTATCTGCAGCAAAAAGATCATTCAGAAATGAAGACTGTGGACTTTTTCCAGATAAATGTTCTCCACTTTTCCTTGCCAGCAACAACCATTAACAAATGGTAAATGGAATTTTTCCAGCTGGAGGACTACATGATAGACATTTTCTACACAACTGAATGAAAAGTGGTGAAAAAGGAATAAATTTTGATGTATAATTTATTTTATTATTTTTCTTCTTCATCTTTATTCAGGTCTAAATGGCAAAATATGTTTATTTAAGGTATACAATGAGAGTTTTGGCAAGTATTGTGAAATGACTGCTCTACTAAAACTAAATTATACATCCATCACTTCTAATAGTTATTTTCTATTATGGTGATGATACCTGAGATACATTTTTAAAGACAGTGTCCAGTATTTTATACAGTTGTTTTAAGCTAGAGTCACTATTGTATACATTAGATTTCCAGAATTTATTGATCCAGTACAACCGAAACGAGTAGGACTGAGAAACATGGTATACACTATGGAAAACAGATCAGAGGTTTCCTATAAAGTTAAAAATCTACTACCGGCTGACCAAACAAACCTATTCCTAGGTATTTGCCCAAGTGAAACTAAAACCAATGCTATTTATAAAATATGCATGTGACTGTTTTAGAATTATTATTATTATTTCTTTTGTGGTACTGGAAGTGAATTGCTAGTGAATTACAGGACAAGCATTCTACCACTTGATCGATGCCTTCAGCCCAGAAATTTTATTCTTAGTAATTCTTTTTTGTTTTTCTGAAATTTTTATTATCAAACTGATGTACAGAGAGGTTACAGTTTCATACGTTAGGCATTGGATACATTTCTTGTACTGTTTGTTACCTTGTCCCTCATGCCCCCCTCCCCCCCTTTCCCTCCCCCCCGAGGTGTTCAGTTTACTTACACCAAACAGTTTTGCAAGTATTGCTTTTGTAGTTGTTTCTCTTTTTTTTACCCTGTGTCTTTCAAATTTGGTATTCCCTTTGAATTTCCTACTTCCAATACTAGTAAACACGGTTTCCAATATACTCAGATAAGATTACAGAGATAGTGTAGGTACAACCACAGGAAAGTGATACAAGAACATCATCAATAATAGAAACTACACATACACATAGGACGTTGAAAGTAGTTACAACTGTGATATAACAATTGTTTCCATAACATGGAGTTCATTTAACTTGGCATCATCTTATGTGTTCATAAGGGTATAGCTATTGGGCCTTGTGATGCTCTGCTATGGCTTGCCTAAACCTGTACTAATTATTCCCAATAAGGGAGGCCATAGAATCCATGTTTCTTTGGGTCTGGCTCACTTCACTTAGTGTAACATTTTCCAAGTCCTTCCATTTCCTTACAAATGGAACAATGTCATTCTTTCTGATAGAGGCATAAAATTCCATTGTGTATATGTACCACATTTTCCTGATCCATTCGTCTATGGAGGGGCATCTGGGTTGGTTCCAGGTTCTCACTATGACAAATTGTGCTGCGATGAACATTGTTGTGCTGGTGGCATTACTGTGATTTTGTTTGTGGGCTTTTGGATAGATACCCAAAAGTGGGGCTGCTGGGTCATAGGGGAGTTCTATATTGAGCCTTCTGAGGAATCTCCATACTGCTTGCCAGAGTGGCTGAACCAGTTTACATTCCCACCAACAATGAAGTAGGGTTCCCTTTTGGCCACATCCCCTCCAACAGTTGTTATTATTAGTTTTCTTGATATATGACATTCTTGCTGGGGTGAGATGGAATCTCAATGTTGTTTTGATTTTCATTTCCTTTATGGCCAGTGATGTAGAGCATTTTTTCATATGTCTCTTGGCCATTCTCATTTCCTCATCAGAGAAGTTTCTTTGTAAGTCTTTAGCCCACTTGATGAGGGGGCTATTGGTTCTTGGCGGTTTTGTTTTGGAAGAAGGTAATTTTTTTAGTTCTGCATATATTTTAGATATGAGGCCTTTGTCTGTTGAATGTCCGGTAAAGATCTTCTCCCAGTCTGTGGGCTTTCTGTATATCTTGCGAGCTATGTCCTTTGCCGTGCAGAAGCTCTGCAGTTTGATGCAGTCCCATTTGTCCAACCTTTCTTTGATTTGTAGCCTTTCAGGGTCTTTGTTAAGGAAGTTCTGTCCTGTGCCAAGGAGCCCAAGTGTTTCTCCTACTCTTTCCTTTAGTGTTTTCAGGGTGCCTGTTTTGATTTCAAGGTCTTTAATCCATTTGGAATTGATTTTGGTGCAGGGTGATATATAAAGATCTAGTTTTAGTTTGTTGCATGTGTTGAGCCAGTTTTGCCAGCACCACTTGTTAAAGAGGCTATCTTTCTTCCATACTATTGTTTTAGCTCCTTTATCAAAGATTAAGTAGGCGTAGTTCTGTGGGTTCAATTCTGGGTCTTCAATTCTGTTCCATTCGTCTTCAGGCCTGTTCCGGTGCCAATACCAAGCTGTTTTTATTACTATAGCTTTATAATACAGCTTGAAGTTGGGTATTGTAATTCCTCCAGCACTGTTCTTTCTGGTTAGGAGTGTTTTTGCTATTCTAGGTCTTTTATTGTTCCATATGAATTCCTGGATTGCTTCCTCTATTTCATTAAAGAATGGTGTTGGGATATTAATGGGTATTGCATTGTATTTGTAGATAGCCTTTGGCAATATTGCCATTTTGATTATATTAATCCTCCCAATCCAGGAGTATGGGAGGTTTTTCCATTTTCTTAGTTCTGACTTAATTTCATTTTTCAAGCTTTTAAAGTTCTCATCAAAGAGGTCTTGGACTTCTTTGGTTAAGGTTATTCCTAGGTATTTTATGTTTTTGGGGGCTATTGCAAAAGGAGTTACTTTCCTGATTTCAGACTCGGTCTTCGGGTTGTTAGCATAGAGAAAGGCCATTGATTTTTGAAGGTTTATTTTATATCCTGCAACTTTGCCAAAGTTTTGGATCAGCTCTAGTAGCTTGGGGGTAGAGTCTATGGGATTCTTTAGGTATAGGATCATGACATCTGCGAAGAGAGAAAGTGTAACCTCATCTTTTCCTATTTGGATCCCCTTTATATTGTCTTCTTGCCTAATTGCTCTGGCTAGGAATTCTAGTACTATGTTGAAGAGCAGGGGAGAGAGTGGACATCCCTGCCTTGTTCCTGATTTTAAAGGGAATGACTTTAGTTTTTCACCATTTAGAGTTATGCTTGCTGTTGGTTTGTCATAAACTGCCTTGATTATATTCAGGAATGTTCCCTGGAATCCCAGTTATTCCAGGGCTTTTAGCATAAATGGGTGCTGGATTTTATCGAACGCTTTTTCCGCATCCAGCGATAAAACCATGTGGTTCTTTACCTTGCTCCGGTTGATGTGGTGGATTACATTAATTGACTTGCGTATATTAAATCAGCTTTGCATCCCTGGGATGAATCCAGTTTGATCGTGGTGTATGATTTTTTTGATGACCTGTTGAAGTCGATTGGCCAGAATTTTGTTGATAATTTTTGCATCTATGTTCATCACGGTGATTGGTCTGTAGTCCTCTTTCCGTGATGAGTCTCTGCCTGGTTTTGGGATGAGGGTTATACTGGCTTCATAAAATCAGTCTGGTAGTGAACGTTCTCTTTCAATTTCATTGAAGATTTTGAGAAATATTGGGGTGACTTCTGTTTTGAAGGCCTTGTAGAATTCTGCGGTGAATCCGTCTGGACCTGGGCTTTTCTTGGATGGGAGATCATTTATTGCCATTTCTATTTCAATAATGGATATGGGTCTGTTTAGAAGGTTTAAATCTTCATGGTTGAGTTTGGGGGTATCAATTTTTTCTAGGAAATCATCCATTTCTTCCAAGTTCTCGAATTTGTTGGCATAAAGGTTTGCAAAATAGTCCCTTATTATTTTCTGAATTTCGGTTATTTCTGTGGTGATGTTACCTGTTTCATCTCTTATCTTGTTTATTTGAGTGTGCTGCCTTTGTTTTTTGGTCAGGTTTGCCAGGGGTCTGTCTATCTTGTTGATTTTTTCAAAGAACCAACTCTTTGTTTTGTTGATTCTTTCGATGGTTTTTTCGTCTCTAATTGATTTAATTCTGATTTGATTTTAATTATTTGCTTCCGTCTATTGACTTGGGGTTTGGCTTGCTATTCTCTCTCCAGAAAATTAAGGTGCTTCCTTAAATTACTGAGTTGCTGTTTCTCCAGTTTGTTGATGTATGTACTCAGAGATATAAATTTTCCTCTGAGTACTGCCTTTGCTGTGTCCCAAAGGAGCTGGTACTTTGTGTCCTCAACTTGGTTGAAGTCCATAAACATTTGAATTTCTGTTTTACTTTCTTCAATGACCCACTGATGGTTCAGCAGTGTGTTCTTTAGTCTCCATGAATTGTGGGATTTTCTGTGGTGGTTGAATGAGTTGAGCTCTAATTTTATTCCGTTGTGGTCTGAGAGATTGCAGGGAATGATTTTGATACTTCTGAATTTGTACAGATTTTCTTTGTGCCCTAAGATGTGATCTATTTTGGAGAATGTTCCATGTGCTGCCGAAAAGAATGTGTATTCTGTCCTTGCTGGGTGGAATATTCTGTAGATGTCGATTAAGTCTAGTTGGTCTATGCAATTGTTTAGTTCTGTGGTTTCTTTGTTCAGTTTTTGGCGTGTTGATCTGTCCAGAGGTGATAGTGGAGTGTTAAAGTCCCCCACTATCATTGTGTTTGGGTCTATGAATGTTTTTAGAGCCAGTAGTGTTTGTTTGATGAAGTTGGGAGCTCCTGCATTTGGTGTGTAGATATGTAGGATGGTTATTTCTTCCTGTTGGAGAGATCCTTTTACTAGTACGTAGTAACCTTCTTTGTCTCTTCTTACCTTTTATAATTTGAAGTCAATTTTGTCTGATACTAGGATTGCAACTCCAGCCTGCTTATGGGGGCCATTTGCTTGATAGATTTGTTTCCAGCCTTTCACTTTTAGAAGATGTTTACTTTTGCTGGATAGATGTGTCTCTTGGAGGCAGCAGAAAGATGGATCTTGATTTTGGATCCAACTTGTGAGCCTATGTGGTTTGATTTGAGAATTAAGTCCATTAATGTTGACAGTTAGGATTGAGAGGTGATCGTTTGTTCCTTTCATTATCACTATCTTGTTTAAAGCTGTGTCTTCCCATTCCTGATCTAGTGTTTACTAATTAGGGTTCATTTCTCTGTCTGTGTTGGGATCTTGATTATTTTCCCTGTATAGTACATCTTTAAGGATTTTGTGTAAAGCTGGTTTGGTGGAGATATATTGTTTCAGTTTTTCCTTATTGTGGAAGACTTTTATTTGACCTTCAGCTATGAAGGAGAGTTTGGCTGGGTACAGAATTCTTGGTTGGTAGTTATTTTTATTTAGAGTTTGGTATACTTCATTCCAGGCTCTCCTTGCTTTCATGGTCTCTGCTGAGAAGTCTGGGGTAATTCTGATTGCTTTTCCTTTATATGTGATTGTTTTCTTTGCCCTAACAGCTGTGGGTATTTTTTCCTTGCACTCTGCTGAAGCTGTTTTGATCACAATGTGTCGTTGGGAAGTCCTATTCTGGTCTGGTCAATTTGGGGTTCTAAATGCTTCTTGTATCTGTATAGGCCTTTCCTTCTGGATGTTTGGGAAGTTCTCAGCTCATATTCTGTTAAATAGGTTGCCTATCCCATTAACCTCTTTCTCCAAGTTTTCGTCAATACCTATTATCCTTAAATTGGGCTTCCTGATCATGTCTTGAATCTCCTGTAGCGATCTGTTTTGTTGCTTGGACTGGATTTGTATTGATTTTTGATCTTTCTCCATAGAATCTAAGGAATCTTCAGCTCCTGAGATTCTATCCTCTGTTTCAGTTAGTCGGGACTGTAGGCTAGCTACTTGATTTCGAATCTCTTTTCCTTCGGACTGGTCTTTCCTGATGATTTCCATGTCATTTCTTAGGTCCTGTATGGACTTCTTTACTTCATTAACTTCATTACTTTGGTTTTGAGTGTTGTCTCTCAAATCTTTAAGCTGGGTAGCTATCTTTTCATTTGACTCTTGAAGCTCATTTATCTTTCTATTTGTGGATGCCATGAAATTCTCCATTAATTTTTGCTTTGCCTCCTCACGCTCTAACATAATTGACTGAAGAGATTCAAACTTTTCATTTATCATGTTTATCAGTAGACTTTGTAGAGCATTTTGGGGGTTTTCTTCTATGTTTTTTTTTTTTTTTTGGCTAGTCCTGGGGCTTGGACTCAGGGCCTGAGCACTGTCCCTGGCTTCTTCTTGCTCAAGGCTAGCACTCTGCCACTTGAGCCACAGCACCACTTCTGGCCATTTTCTGTATATGTGGTGCTGGGGAATCGAACCTAGGGCCTCATGTATACGAGGCAAGCACTCTAGCCACTAGGCCATATCCGCAGCCCTTCTTCTATGTTTTTGATTGACTGCTCTGCTTCCTGCTTGTTTTGAGTGGGGGATAAGACTTCATTGTTTGCCATCTTTCTTGTGTTTCTTCTGCCCATTTGAATTGGGAATGCCAGTCTACCAGCACCTGTGAGCACCGTTTAAGATCCAAAGCAGCCCTTACCGAGCACTGTTGTGTAGATCTTACAATTTCACAATTATATACAGATAACTCGTATACCTGTCTATAAAGTTAGATTTGGTGTTCCTAAAGAATACAATTTCAATATAACAACTGATCCTGGGCCCTGTATTCTGTAGTTACTTATTTACTGTTACAACCCTATACGCAATTCTTGTTTTTATATTAAGTTCTTTTAGGACCGGCTTTCTCTATGAACCCCTTTGTTTAACTCGTATTAAGCTGGGATACCCTCTATCCAATAACCAGGAGTCAATGGAACTTGGAGGTCCAGGCAGTAAGTCAGGAGGGTAAGTTGGAGGTAGTAAAGAGAATAGAGTAAAATGTATTGGGGGGGGGGGTGGTTTTGGTTTAGTTTCAGTGACGTGGAAATGTGGAGAAGAGTAGAATCAGTAGAAAGAACAATGTTAAAATGACAGACACTGGAGAGTTAGCAGAAAAGGGTGGAGGTGTTATTTATAGGAAAGTAACTTTTAAAGGAAGAGGACGCAAGGAGAGAAATAAAGTAAAAATACTGGAAGACAGATACACAAAACAGAGAAAAATTATTTAAAAAGGAAGAATAAGTAAATAAAAAGGAAAATAGCATAAAAGGAACAACCCAAACAAATAAACAAACACAAAAAAAAACTTGATAAAACAAACTGGTAAAAATGGAAAACAAACAAACAAAAAACAAACAAACCAAAAAAAAAAAACCAATGATGTTTCAGATGTGAAAAAATTGAAAAGAAAATTAAAAAAAAAAGTTTAAAAAATAGTTTGAAAAGAAAAAGAAAAAGAAAAAGAAAAAAAAAAAAAAAGGAGTCCTCCTTGTTTGGGTGGTCTTTCCCCAGTCTCTGGTTTCCCTGCAATGGACTGCAGTCTATTTTCCTGATTGGCTGGTTTGACTTGATTTCAGTTGGCAAGGGGTGGGTCTGTTCTGACCCTTCTCCCCTATTGGTGCAATCGTGGGTCTCTGAGGTTCGCACAGCTTGCAGGCAGGCCTTGGGTGTCCTCTGTCGATGGGGACGTGAGCAGTCTCAGGAACTGTGGCTCCTCTGTCTGCTGTGGGGCTGCTGCCTTTGATGCCTGGTCTTGACTAGGCTGTGAACTCAGCAGGGCGGGGCGCCTCTGGCCTGTTTTGCTCCGCTGAGAGTTGCTTGCCTGAGGGAGGTGGCCTCCTTGGCATAGGTGGGTATGGAATGCAGCTCCATTTTGGGCTGGGAATTAGCTTCCTCTGTGACGGTACCGTTTAGCTGTCCCAGGAACTGTTTG